>NW_003852397.1:32005262-32010566 GCF_000181295.1 Otolemur garnettii
CTAAGAGTAGAATGTGAACATTTTAAAACAACAACTGAGAAAATGACATGAAGGCTGTGTTGACCAGTTTGATGGAAGTAGTTCGGATTGCATGTGAAAACCCCACACTGTACCCCAGAAGTGCATTAATGTACATAGTTACCATTCAATAAAAAAAAAATAAAAAAAAACAATAAAAAAAGTTTTAAAAAGTAGAATAAATATAATTAAAAAATAGAAAAGAGTTTCTAGAATAAGATGTAAAGAAAGAACTTTTGTATAGCTGTATGATGTGTTTGTGTTCCAAGCTAAGTGTTATTACAAAAGAGTTAAAAAGTGAAAAAAATTAAGTTTATAAGCTAAAAATGTTACAGTAAGCTAAAGTTAGTTTGTTATTGATGGAAAAACATTGAACAAATTTAGCATAGCCTCCGTAGACCATGTTTATAAAGTCTACAGTAGGGTGCAGTAAGATAGGCCTTCACGTTCACTCCCCACTGATTCAGCTGAGCAATTAATTTCCAGTCCTGCACTCTCCATTTGTGGCAAGAGGTGGGCTGGTTTTTTAAAATTTTTATACTATATTTTTACTCTACCTTTTAAATGCATAAATATGTTTAGACACACAAATACCAATGTGTTATAACTGCCTACATTATTTAATAACAGTGACATATTGTGTAAGTTTATAGGAATAATAGGTTATACCATAAGTCCTCGCTGTGTAGTAGGCTGCACCATCTAAGGTTCTGTAAATTTACTCTATAATGTGTAGACAGTGATGAAATTGCCTAACGATGCAATTCTCTGAGTGCATCGCTGTTGTTAAATGGCACAGGACTGTATTTAGCTTTCATATCCTCTATCACAGAGGCCCCTGATGGAGATGTCAGTTGAGACTGGGTATTGGAGAAAACTGCTGTGACTGAAATTACTACAAAGGTGACAATTTGTTTTAGTGACATATTCATAAAAACCTTCATCAATACAATGTATATGTAGCGTACCTAGGGTCTTCTATAGGCTCAGAGACTCATCCATCTGATAACAACCTGTAGGCATACGCTTGCCAGTTTCCAAAACTGCATACATCTTTCACTGGTCAGTCAATGTATAACCAACCTAATTTTTGTGAAAAATTAATATAAACAAACAGGGATATAAGTGTATAGATATATATTAAAATATCGATAAAATTATGCAATGCCTGCTTTTACATTTCTTCATTTTTCTATGATGAAAGATATTAACCGCAAATAAGAAAAAAGTGGAATATAAGAGAACTAGAGAGAGAATCTCTGTTAACATATTGGCATACAGTCATTCAAACAGATACACAGTAGCATACATGCACACATAATTAAACATTTACTATGTGTTGCAATTCTAATACATGTTAGTATTATCTCACTTAATCAGAGCAATTGTGCAATACAGTTACTACAGAGATCTCAGTTTTTCAAGTAATTATGATATAATGCTTAAAGTTAACAATATTGAATATGAAAGCAGCAGTCATAAAATAAAAATAATTTCTAATGAACATGCTGTCAGTAAACTTAGTGCCTGGTCAAATACTATTCTTCACTTACAAATTAGCATATCTGGGTACGTTGGCTCATGCTTGTAACCCTAGCACTCTGGGAGGCCAAAGTGGGTGGATTGTTTAGCTCCTAAGTTCGAGACTAGCCTAAGCAAAAGCGAAACCCTTGTCTCTAAAAATAGCTGGCCATTGTGGTGGGCACCTGTAGTCTCAGCTACTTGGGAGGCTGAGGCAAGAGGATCACTTGAGCCCAAAAAGTTTGAGGTCACTGTGAGCTATGATGCCATAGCACTCTATCCAGGGCAGCTGAGTGAGACTCTGTCTCAAAAGAAAATTAGCACATATTTTTTGTCTAACATTTCAATATTTTGCACTTCTCATTTACTACTTTTGACTTACAAGTTTCATGATCTTAGCTAAGTTATTTACTTCTCTGTGCCTTCATTTCATTATACAGAAAATGGGGATTGTTAAAGTGTCTACCTGGCAAAATTGATGGGCAGTTTAAATTAATGTTTAAAACTTGCACTAAAACCTGCCACATTTTAAGCACAACAAAGTCATAGCTTTTAAAATTGATATTACATGTTTAAGTATGAAGGTCAAATAGATATTGGATACCTGAGCTCAGAGGCCAGCTAAGTGTTTGAGAGGAAAGAAATTTCTAGCATTTTCAGCATAGTGATGATATTTAAATCCACTGAACTGGAAAAAGTCACTTAGGGAGGAATTTTAGATGCAGATGTAATACCTAGAAAAACAGAAGAAGATGCTATAAGCATATTATTGAATTGGTGCCAAGTGGTAAGCACCATCTTGGCCAAACCACCTACTGAACTTCATAGAAACCCTTTGCTCCTGATGGTTAACATGTTAACCAATGTCTTTTCTATAAAGATTCAAAGGAAAAATCCTACTTGAAATTTGGTTTAAAGAAGAGCTTTTCTTTCTACATGAACAATTTATTTCCTTTGCTCAATGAACAAGGAGAAATACACAAACAGCAAATTTACCTTCTGAGCATTAGCTGCCACAATCCCAGAGTTATATTGATAATTCAACTGAAGTTTAATTCACTAATACCAAGCACTATTTCTCTGCTCCTTTGTAATGAATATCATTACTATTTTTATCATTTGATTTGAGTTAATTTTGTAAAGTCACTCCAAATTCTTTGTGATAAAGAATTAATGGAGTAGAGGTAGGGGGGGAAATGGATAATTAGAGGAATGATTTGGATGTATGGATGTTGGCTTGCCCACCTCCCCCACTGCAGTGGCCTCAGTCACTGTTCCTCCAACACCCTCCCAACATAATGGCCTTCATTTTGTTCCTAACCTACCAACCACCCCCCCCCCCCCCGGCCTTTGCCTTTGCTCTTTTTTCTGCCTACAATACTATTTCCCCTCCTCTTTACTTAGTCAAAACCTGTTCATCAAATCCCAGATTAAAGTCTCACTCCTTGGGAAGTTCTTCCATTACAATTTTCATGGACCCTGTACTTCTCCATAGCCGTTATTACCAATAAAATTATTTGATTTTTTTGAAGTTTTTTTATAAACTTTGCATTTCCATTTATTTAAGAGAAGAGTTTTACCCAAGATTATATCTCTTCCAAGATAATTGGAATCTAGTTCTCTTTATCCTTCATCTACCAATCCCTTAGTGTGTAGTGGTGAAACAGCTTTAGGAAGGGCAGTATAGGTGTTTTTCAATAAGATTCAAAGAAGTGATAGCAAAATGAAATAATTACTGATTAAAAAAATTTTTTTTGCCATTTTCTTTCTCTTTGAAATATTTAGTCCATATTCACATCTCCTCAATTATGCATGAAATGTCTTTTATAGCTGTTTCTAATATTGGATCTAGTTGAGGCTCATGCATTGCATTTGAATTTTATGTCTCTTTAGAGTCTTTTAGTCTAAAAAAAGTCCCTCCATTTTTTTTCATGAGTTTTAGAAGAATCTAGGGTAATGTTCCATTTTCTAGATTTGTCATTTTGTTTCCTAAACGTATTATTTTAACTTATTCTTCTCTTCCTTTTATTTTTTATAAGCCAGAGGGTAGGTCAAAAGCAGCACTACCTAAAAGGAAATATAACAGACCACATATCTAATTTTAAATTATCTGCTAGTCACATTTTTAAAAAGTGAAATGAAACCTAATAAAATGTGATTTCAAATATAATATATATTAAAAAGATATTGAGCTTTATCGTGTTTTTTGGTACTAAGCTCTTTAAATCCCATATGTTCATTATATTTACAGCACATTTCAATTTGAATATCCATATTTCAAGTACTTAGTGGTCAAATGTAATAATGGCTATAAAAGCGGGCAGTGAGGTTTGGGGCGTAATTGGATTCAGG
Organism: Otolemur garnettii; assembly: GCF_000181295.1. Classification (NCBI taxonomy): domain Eukaryota; kingdom Metazoa; phylum Chordata; class Mammalia; order Primates; family Galagidae; genus Otolemur; species Otolemur garnettii. The sequence continues at coordinate 32,009,154 of NW_003852397.1, forward strand.
TTAAACATTCTTGGCAAGAATGCTTGATGGGTGATATTGTGTATTTCCTATTGCTTTATAGCAGGAGCCTTATAATAATATCTGTGTTCTATTGTTAGTAATGTTAAGTTTAATCACTTGGATAAAGGGGTTACTGACAGCCTTTCAACTCTAAAAGGTTAATTCTCTCCCTCCACACTCTCCCCTAACAGAAAAATTAACTTGTAGGTATCACTTGGGCATCGCAAGACTAGCTTGTTGTTCCACGACCTTTCACCCATTTTTAGAACCCATTGACAATCCATATGGAAATTAATTATTATACTGCAGGTTATAAAATGGCAATATCCTCTAATTTCTTTTTAGGAAATTCTTTTATAAGAAAAGAAAATATTTTCTATTAACTGGAGGATGTGGTTTATATCAGGGATTCTTTTCATTCCTTTTCCTTAGGTTGCAAGGAGAGCACAGAGTCCACATGGACACCCACAGGACTGTAAATGCAATGCTGGGGTACACAGGCCAGGGGAGGGAGGGAAGGAATGGAGATCAAGATTAGTGTGTTTGTTACGGTAATGCTAACTGCTGTAATTAATAAATTCTAAGATTTCACTGGCTTAACATAATAAAAGTCTACTTTTGCTTATGTAAAAGATCTCTGTGGATAGGCCTTTTAAACCTGGTCTTTCTCCAGATTGTGATTCAGAGACATAGGCTCCCATCATCTTGTGGCTTTGTAATTACCTAGGCAGGCGTCCTCAAACTATGGCCCATGGGCCACATGTGGCCCACTGAGGACGTTTATCCGGCCCGCTGGGTGTTTTTGCTGCCGCCGCCTGTCCTGTTTAGAAGCCAACTCTTCCCAGGGCCTGAAGTCTGGCCCTCCAACGGTCTGAGGGACAGTGAACTGGCCCCCTGTTTAAAAAGTTTGAGGACCCCTGATCTAGGGTCTTGAAGTTCCCTGCATTTAGGCTCAAGAGGAAAGATAGACAGTGGAGGTCATTCACCTCTTAACTGGCTTGACCTGGAAGTGAAACACATAGTCAAATAGCCCCAGTTAGATGCAAGCAGTCAAGTGGGGCTGGAACATATGGCTCCTATAGTACAGCTACTTCTCTAAAACCTGTTTTTTGTAGAAAGAGACAGTTAACCCTCACTGTCAAAATGCAACTGCAAAGCCATTGGCCAGAGGATGAATCAGTGTTTTCTGGCTTTCTTATTTTTATTTCATCAGTATAAAGCACATTTAATTTATTTTTAATTACTCTGAAAAAAAACTAGGTGAGATTCCTTTGAAAAAAAAAAAAGCCTCCATGAGGCCAGAGCGGTGGCTCATACCTGTAATCTCAGCACTTTGTAAGGCTGAGGTGGGTGGATTTCCTGAGCTCACAAGTTTGAGACCAGCCTCAGCAATGCGAGATCCCCATCTCTTTA
>NW_003852397.1:32010718-32023979 GCF_000181295.1 Otolemur garnettii
TCTCAAAAAAAAAAAAAGCCTCCATGAGCATCTATGATTGCTATTTAAAAACCGAATAAAGAAAGGAAGGAAGGATGAAAGAAAGAAAGGGAGAAAGAAAGCATGAAAGAAAGGAAAGAAAGATGAGGAAAGGGAAAAAAAGGAAAACCATAGTAATGAACATAGAAGGAATTAAAAAATACAAGTTATTTCACAAAATGTAGTGGTAGGGAAAAATGCAGCTGGGGAAAACACAAGAATCATCTCAGTTGAGACAGATTTACCATATTTCCACCCCACGATGTCTCCATTGGAGAGATATCCAAAGGACGTCCATACTTGATATTAAGAGTCTGAAATACACACACAATCAGGAATGATGTTATCTGCTAATTAAATGAGTGTTTATTGTAATTTTAAAATGTATTTTAGATGTTTCTAGTACTGGAACTCTTGACCTTGGCCCTAATTGGTCACAAACCTGATAAAGACCACATTTACTGATTCAGCAAATATCTACAGTGTGTCAGCTACTGTTCTAGGTGTTGAGGATACCCTGGCGAATAAGAATTACACAATCATAGCCTTTATTGAGTTTATGGTTTGGTGGTAAAACAGACATTGAGCAAATAGTTATCTTTCCAAATCAAATGATTTCAATGATAACTATTGCTATGAAGAAAAAGTACAGGGTCCATAAAAATATATAATGGGGGGCTAGTCAGAGAAGGATCTTCTGAGGTATTGGCACTTACTCTGGGACTCGAAAGATGACCAGGTTTTGGCTAATGAGGAGGGGTGTTCTAAACAGATGGAAGAGTAAATGTGAAGGACTAGGGGTAGGGAGAAGTTTGACAGGTTAGGAACAAAGAGAAGGCCAGCATGGGGATAGAGAAGGATAGCAAGTAGTGTTAGGTGAGCAGGAGTCAAATCGTGCAAGGTTTTGTAGGCCAAATTAAGGATATTTAACTTTCTTCTAAAAGTAGGATGAGCTTCTAGAGGGAGATAAACATAGGCATCTTATGATTATAGTATTTTTTTAAAGATCACTCTAGGACTAACCATGTCAGATGTTAAAGCATCATACAATTATTAAGACAGTACTGGCATATGAATTTAATAGCAATTCAATAGACAGAACAGAAATTCCAGTGTTAAAACCCAAGTACATATAGGAAATTTGTATATAGTAAATATGACCCTTCAAATAAGTGAGGGAGAGATGGATTACTTGTTACCATTTTTGGATACCTAAGTAACTTTCTAGAAAAAAAGAAAATTGGACTTATGCTTTGGAAATTTAAGGACACACAGTGAAACTATAAAAAAAAAAAACCCAAGAAATCATGGCAGAAGTATAAAAAGTAATACCATTTGTGAGGAATTGCTTTTCTGTGGAGGTTTCACAATCTAAACATCATGATAATGATCGTTGGTCAGCCTAGGCCTTGAAGAAGTGGCAGTGAATGAATTCAAGGCATATTTTGGAGGTTGAGTCAGCAGGAGCAGGTGAATGGGAGGAATGGGGGTGGTGGGGAAGGAGGGAGGGAGTTGGAAGATGACGAAGATGACTTACTGACTTCCAACGTTATAGTCTGTGGGAGCCCAGTGGGTGGTGAGGCTGCATACTAAGATGGAGAAGAAGGGAAGAGGGGTTGTTGCAGGGATGATTAAAAAAAATTTACCTTTGTTTCTTTTTTCAATTTTTTTTTATTGTTTGGAATTCATTAAGGGTACAAAGAATTAGGTCACACTGATTGCATTTGATAGATAAAGTCCCTGTTATAATTGTGTCCTGTCCCCAGGAGGTGTGCCAGGCATTGTGACCCCTGTTCCCCTCCCTCCTCTCCTCTTCTCTCACTTTTTTTTTTTTTTTGAGACTTTTTTTTTGAGAATTTCACACTATGTTGCCCATGGTAGGGTGCTGTGGTGTTACAGCTCACAGCAACCTCAAACTCTTGGGCTTAAGTGATTCTCTTGCCTCAGCCTCCCAAGTAGCTGGGACTACAGGTATTAGATAATTGCCTCAGAAAGCCCCTCTCCCCCGAAAGCCCCTTCCTACCCTTAAAGTTACAACTCCTCCCCTAGTACAGGGAGTGACCTGCTTACCTCATCACCCTGTTCCAATTTCCCACTGCCCGCCCCTATGGCTCTTTCCTCTAGAGCAATAACTCCTTATAGGTTATCCCACCAGCCGTCACCATTCTGAGACTTCCCTAAATAAGGGTACATGCCTGCTCCTTTCTTTCTCTTTTTCCCCTCTTCCCCCTCGCTCTTCTCTACTCTCTCTTCTCTTCCCCACTCTTTCCTTATCTCTCTCCTCTCTTTTCTCTCCTCCTTGGTGCTACTCTGCAGCCTCCCTCCCCCCACCAATAAAGACCTTTCATACAAGCCTCGGTAGTCTGTGAGATCTCTGCTGGTCAAAGTGCCTCTCTTTCAACAGGTGCCTGTCACAATGCCTGGCTATTTTTTGTTGCAGTTTCATAGTTGTTTTAGCTGCCCTGGGCCAGGTTCAAACCCGCCAGCCTCAGTGTATGTGGCCAGTGCTATAACTACTGTACTATGGGTGTCAAGACCCCCACTTTTTTTTGAGACAGAGTCTGACTTTCTTGTCCTCAGTAGAGTGCAATGGCATCATAGCTCACAGCAACTTCAAACTCTTGGGCTCAAGAGATCCTCTTGTCTCAGCCCCTCAATTAGCTGGGACTAGAGGGGCCCACCACAACACCCAGCTATTTTTTCAGAGAAGGGGTCTTGCTATTGTTCTGGCTGGTCTCAAATTTGTGAGCTGAAGCAATCCACCTGCTTTGGCCTCCTAGAGTGATAGGATTACAGGCGTGAGCCACCACACCCGGCCCTAAAATATTTAACTTTGTATAAAAGTGTATGTTATAAAATGTTTTATACTTTATAAAGTGTACTTTATAGTATAAAGAAAGTGAAAAGACAACATAGAAAGTATTTGGAAATCATATATCTGATAACAGACATGTATCCAGAATATATAAAGGACTTCTACAACTTAGTAACAACAAGACAAATAAACCAATTAAAAAATGGACAAAGGGTTTGGCACCTGCAGCTCAGCGTCTAGGCCCTAGACTCTAGGGCGCCATCCAGGTACACTGGAGCTGGTGGGTTCGAATCCAAACAGGGCCTGTCAAACAACAATGACAACTACAACCAAAATGGTGGGTGCCTGTTATCCCAGTTACTTGGGAGGCTGAGGCAAGAGAATTGCTTAAGCCCAGGAGTTTGAGGTTGCTGTGAGCTGTGATGCCATAGCATCTACTGAGGGTGACAAAAGTGAGACTGTCAAAAAACAAAAATTGACAAAGGATTTGAATAGATATTTCTCTGAAGAAGATACATGACGAGCAAATAAGCATATAACTAGATCTCAACATCATTAGTTATTAGGGAAATGCAGATCAAAACAATGAGATACCACTCCCTACCCACCAGAATGACTACAATCAAAAAGACAGATAATAGTGTCAGCAAGGACATAGAGAAATTGGAGGCCTCATGTATTGTTCATGGGAATATAAAATGGTGCCCTGCACTTTGGAAAACAGTTTAGCAGTTTCTCAGTATGTTAAACATAGAGTTTACCATATGAACCTACAATTTCATTTCTTGGTATTCCTCTAAGAGAAATGAAAACATATGGCTACACAAAGACTTACACACGAATGTTCATGGCAGTTTTACGAATAATAACCTAAAAGTGAAAACAACCCAAATGTCCATTGACTGACAAATGGATAAAGAGAATATAGTATATTTATAGAATGGAATACTTGGCAGTAAAAAGAAATGAATTGCTCATACAAGCTACAACTGGGATAATCCTCAAAAATATTAAGCAAAGTGAAGGAAGTCGGTCACAGAGACTACATATTGATACCACATATATCAAATGTCCAGAATAGACAAATCTACAGAAACAAAGTAGATTAGTGATTTCCTAAGGCTGGGAGGTGGAGGGAGAAACGGGGACAATGTGGAGTGACCACTAATGGTTTCAGGGTTTCATTTTGGGGCAATAAAAAGGTTTACAATTGTAGAGATTATTTCAGAACTCTGTAAATATATTAAAAACCACTGCTTTGTAAATTTTAAATGGGCGAACTGTATGGTTTGAGGATTGTATCTCGATAAAGCTCTTAAAAATTCAGCTTGGGACATAATCATTTTCCAAAATACACCTATGACTTCCCTTAAGTAATTCTATTCTGGCGTCCTGGTAGTTAATGAGCGTTTGAGTAAATTCTTGTGGGAAGTCAGAAGCCTCAGAGGTCGGGAACGGCGGCGGAAGAGCCGGGCAGGAAATAGATCAAGCGGTCAGAGCATCTTATTTTCCTCTAGCGTCTCGCAGCGAGGCCACGCCCTTCCCCCGTGTCCTAGCAACCGACTTGCTCTTCCGCAAGGCTCACTCTTTGTCGTCACTTCTGCTCCGCGACAGGAAGTGAGGTCAGACCGGCGGCTTTCCTGAGAGTTTGGTGTTTACTGCGGCTGCAGGCGCTGAATAAGTAGTGTTTTTCGGGGACTGTCGTGCTTTATCTGTCTCCCGGGCCCTACCTCCTACTAGGGGGTGAGGCCCTGGAGGAGGCCTCGGAAGGGTCTAGCGATCCGCGCGGGAGGAAGACGGAGCCCGGGGACGCGTGGCCCCCAGGGCAGGACAGGGTAGGGGGCTGGAGGAGACAGTTCTCTGGATGCCTGTGGAGTATCTTCAGTGTGACTTCGGGCTGGCAGCTGCAGTCCAAGAGCGTTCCGAGTTCTCCGCGGTCCCCTGGAGTTCCTGGAGCTGGGACATTTCTGCGCCCCTCTCCCACCGCCCACCTTCTGTTTTTGAAGGAAGACCCCTCGTAGAGACAACTTCCCTCCCAGCCTTGAAGTGGCTTCCCGAAACATCATTGTGAGCCACGGAGCACCTCTTGACACTTTGCTGAGGCCTAGGGTAAATGTTTATGTATACGCAAGGCCGTGTGTGTGTATGTGTGAGTTAGCAGGATCCTTCATTTGGCAAGTGTGTATTTTGGTCTCCTTTTCTTTAACATCTCCGAAAGGGTTTCTTCCTATCATTGTTGCAGACTACAGAAGTTTGCATCTGCCTTTAGCTGTGTAGGAGGGCCCCGGAGATAACAGATTTTTTGAATCCTACCTTAAGTTTTTCATGAATTGAATGACATATTTGTATTCTTAGGTGATTCTTAGTTTTAAGTTTTTAACTTTTCTGTTTCTCACTTGGAATAAAACTACAGGCTCTTGGAAGGGGCCTGTCATAGAGTGCTTTTGTGATTCTCATAGCCCCAAACACAGTACTGAACATATATCAGGGGTCATTAATATTTTAAAATTAATTAATTAATTAATTAAACAGAGCCTCAAGCTGTCTTCCTGGGTAGAGTGCTGTGGCATCACAGCTCACAGCATCCTCCAACTCCCGGGCTTAACCAATTCTCTTACCTCAGCCACCCAAGTTATCTGGGACCACAGGCACCCGCCACAACCCCCGGCTATATTTTGGTGGTAGTTGTCATTGTTGTTTGGCAGGCCCGGACTGGATTCGAATCTGCCAGCTCTGGTGTATGTGGCTGGTGCCTTAGCTGCTTGAGCTATAGGTGCTGAGCCAATATTTTAATTTTAAATATCTAAAAATACACATTCTAACATTTTTGGCTAAGTGGCCTTAAAAGTGATGATGGGAAATAACAGGTATTCTTAGGTATGATAACATTAGGTAAAATAACAAGCATTCTTAGATAAAATAACAAGATCTTTTTAGATAAATGGGTATGAAATTTAGAGGCTGCCCAGGTTAGGTACAGTGTCTCAGTGGAAGAGAAATATGATGTATCTTTTCAGAAGAGACCAAATCATTATGTTTCATTGCATCTTTGTTTCTTGTCTTTTTTCTTTCTTTTTAAAAAATAGGTGTTATATCCTAACTTATTGACCCAGAGGTACTTGCCGTTATGGGAAATCAGCTTGCTGGAATTGCACCTTCCCAGATCCTTTCTGTGGAGAGTTATTTCTCAGATATTCATGACTTTGAGTATGACAAAAGCCTGGGGAGTACTCGGTTTTTTAAGGTTGCTAGAGCAAAGCACAGAGAAGGCCTGGTGGTTGTGAAGGTTTTTGCAATTCAGGATCCTACATTGCCTTTAACTAGCTATAAACAAGAGCTGGAGGAACTGAAAATCAGGCTTCATTCTGCACAGAACTGTCTGCCTTTCCAGAAAGCAGCAGAAAAAGCCTCCGAAAAAGCAGCTATGCTCTTTAGGCAATATGTACGAGATAACCTCTATGATCGAATCAGTACTCGTCCGTTTTTAAATAACATTGAGAAGCGCTGGATTGCTTTCCAGATCCTGACAGCTGTGGACCAAGCACACAAATCTGGAGTTCGTCATGGGGACATCAAAACTGAGAATGTGATGGTCACCAGTTGGAACTGGGTTCTTCTGACTGATTTTGCAAGTTTTAAACCCACTTATCTTCCAGAAGACAACCCAGCAGATTTCAACTATTTTTTTGACACTTCACGGAGAAGAACATGCTATATTGCTCCGGAACGTTTTGTTGATGGTGGGATGTTTGCTACTGAGTTAGAATATATGAGAGATCCTTCAACTCCACTTGTAGACTTAAATAGCAATCAGAGAATAAGAGGAGAGCTGAAGAGAGCAATGGACATCTTTTCAGCAGGTATTTGAACTGGTCAAGTTTTCTAAGGGGCATGTGTTTGTATTTTAACTGTCAAACATAGAAATGTAGCTTTTTTTTTTTATCACCAGATATTGAAGAATTAGTTTCTTGGTATGACCTTATACCCTATTTCCGATAGATATAGCATTCTTACATTGGACATGTTTAAGTGCCTAAAAAATGGAAGGATTAGCTTTTTTCATTCAAACATTTGAAATATTTGAATGTTTACTTCTATTTTATGTGTCAGGCACTGTCCTAAGTGCTAGGGACATAGACGGATAAGATACATCCCTTGTTCAAGATGCTTCCAGCTTTAATGTGACACTTCATATTGAAAAAGGACATTTCAGTGCGGTGTTATTCGCTGTGGTGGTGATAGAATATAGAGTGCTACTATAGATGCTTAATCTCCACAGTGGTGATGAGCTGAGAGGCTGGGTTGAGAAAGGCCTCTTTAGAAGAATGACATTTGAGTTAAAACCTTAAAAATGATTAGGGGGTTAACTTTGGCAGATAGTTTGTTTCAGGCAGAAGGTGTTGCTTTACAAAGGCTTAAAGAACAGGGCATTATGAACTGATGTATTAGGGTACTTCATTTAGGTTAGTGTATCTGGAATATGGGATGTGGTGTAAGCAAGGCCCAGATCAGAAGGGGTTTGGCCTAACTGTTGTAACATGTAGAGTGCATTGCAGGGGATCTACACTGGAGACAGGAGAAGAAGTAAGGAGAAAACTGTCACAGTCCAGGTTGTGACTGGCTTAAGGTTGTGGCAGAGTTGGAAGGAGTTAAGAGAAGTGGTAATGCTTAAGAGGTTAGATAGAATTGTTAGGTCTTTGTGATAGTCATTGATTGGTAGATCAAGTCATGAACACTTCCCTCTCTACTTGGGAAACCAGCGGATGGTGATGCTGGTCCCTGAGATAGGAGACACAGGAGGAAGAACAGGCAGGTAGGGGTGGGAAGATGATGAGGTCTGTCTTAAGGTAAGTTGGAGGCTTCTGGCGGGTTGCAGGAGATGTACACCAGGCAGTTGGATATACGTAAATGTTTGGTGCATAGGAATTGGGGATGGAGATTTGGTAGTTATTATTTTCTTTTTCTTTCTTTTTTTTTTTTTTTGAGACAGTCTCACTATGTCAACCTGGGTAGAGTGCTGCAGCGTCACAGCTCACAGCAACTTCCAACTCTTGGGCTTAAGCGATTCTCTTGTCTCAGTCTCCCAAGTAGCTGGGACTACAGGTGCTCGCCACATTACCCGGCTGTTTTTTTAAGGTTGTAGTTGTCGTTGTTTGGCAGGCCTGGCCTGGATTTGAACCCACCAGCTCCTGTATGTGGCTGGCACCCTAGCCGCTGAGCTACAGGCACCGAGCTGAGATTTGGGAGTAATTAGGAAATAAATAATAATTGTAGCGAGGAGGAATTTGTTGAGAAGTGATTCTTAAGCTTTTTTGGGCCCTGTTAAAGAATTTAGTAAAGTCAATGGAGTTTTTCTCTAGAAAAATGTACCATGTATTTATATAAATTATTTCACAGAGTCCGCATGAAGCTGGACCATATCCATTTTATCTAAGAAGTTTTGAGATGGAGAAGAGAAGTTGGTTGAACATGTTACTCTGAGTCATGGCCAAAGAACTCTGATAGTAATGCCATTTTTGGTAAAATTTGCCATAGTTTGGCTTAATTTTTTTCTTACTTATAGATTTGCTACCGGAAAACATAAATTGAGCCAAATTTTAGATTATTGAAGTAGTAAAATAATTAATGGAGAAGTGTTTTTCATTGAGGGGAATGAATTATAATGGTTACGTAGGATTGTACCTATATTGGTCCATTCAGCACACTAATCTGTGTCCCAGGATGTTACTGAGGGATATTTTTGATTAGATAGTGTTAGCCTCCAGGTTGTAAATATAGTTAACAAGGTTAGAAATCTAGCCCATTAGAATCCTTCAATTTTTCTTGAACTACAGTATTTTTACATTTTAAACTTATTTACTTTTCTGTAATCCTTTAGCTTAGAAATCTGATCGCTTTTAAGCTTCAGGGGATCATTCATAATTTTAAAATTTCAGTGGTTGATGAGTTTGCATTTGTTCTTTTATGTGTGCGTTACAGTTTTGTAAACGTCAACGAAATTCTTTCTAAACATTTATTTTTACAACCTAAAGAGTCCTGCATTATTTTGGCTGAAGGTAGGTTCTTCCATTCCTTTGTAGGAGAGGTGGGTGGCATCTGTCCACTGCCTAGAGCTCTTAAGATTTGAATCTTTGGGTTTTGAATGTTTCTTTCTCCCTTTGTTTCATTCAACCTTGTTTCATTATAAAGTTGATGAGAAAAAAAACTGGTTTTGTTGTATGTCATTTTACTTAAAGTCAGTTTCTTATAACCTGTTGACAGCATTAATTGGGGACTTAGTGTGTATATTCTTCTGGCTTTGGTGATATACATGGGTATAATCTTGTGTGCTGGGGATCCTTCGGTGTCTTGACAAATATTTAAGTGTACTATGTGGAAGACACTGTCATGTAGGTTTGGGGAATACAGCTAACAAAGTTTTTGTCCTCATATAGCTTGTATTCTGGTAGGGGGAGAGATGGAATAAATGAATAAATAAAGTTACTTTTGGTTAGAGATAAGTGATATGGCCCACTAGGATGATAGAACTGAAAAGACTGGTAGGGCATTACTTTAGATAAAATGGTCAAGGAAGATCTCTCTGGGAAGGTAACTTTTGAGAGCTGAGATCTGAATGATAAGAACTCAGTGATGATAGTGACAACTTGAAGAAGTTGTTCCATTGGGAAATACCACCCCATTACAACTTATTCTAGAATAAAATTCTAAAAGTTGCAAAGAAAAAAACTTACACATTCACCTCTGTATTTGTTTGTTAGGACTACCGTAACAAATACCAGACATAAGATAGCTTAAACAAAATTTTACTGTTCTAGAGAATAGAATTCTAAGATCAGGATGCTGACAGGGTTGGTTTCTCCTGAGGCCTCTCTTGGCTTGTAGGCAGCCACCTCTCATTGTGTCCTCATAAGGCTTGCTCTGTGAACAGGAATCTGTGGTGTACCTTCTCGAAAGGACTCAAACCAAAAAAACCTTAAGAATTTTCAGACTTTGAAACTTGCAAAACTAAGAATAGAAGAAAGAACACTCCTGTATTCTTTACTTGGATTCATCTGTAACATTATTTTTTTAACCCCAGTTACTGTATCAGTTGTACCTTTTCTCTGTGTTCCACCCCTCCTCCCCCATTTTCCCCTAACCTTATGAAGGAAGTTAGATACATGGTGGTCCTTTACCCTAAAGTACAGAGTGGATATAAAGTTCGTGAGCAATTTAAAACAGTTTAACATAGTAAATTGCCTCGAACTTTATGGATACTCTGTATCCATAAAGTACTTCAGTGTATATTTTCTGAGATTAGGAATAGCCTATTAATGTAACACAATATAGATATTAATTATAGTAAATTCAGCATTGATGCAATAATTTACACTTCCCGTTTTGTTGTTGATCCAGTAATGCCCCTTATAGTATTTTTCCTGACTTATAAGGACCTCATCTAGGATCAGGTACTGCATTTAGTTGTCATATCTCTATAGGTTCCTTGAATATGGAACATTGCTACAGCCTTCTTTTGTCATTATTACATTTTTTTTAAGAATCTTTCCTTCTCTAAATGTTTAATTTTCTTTAACTTTTTATTTTGAAGTGATTGTAGACTCAAAGGAAGTTTTAAAAATAGCGAAGTATCTTTCACCTAGCCTCCCCCAATGGTAACATTGTATATGATTGTAGTACTATCTCAAAATTACGATTTGACATCAGGGCATTGCTGTCTTACTAGCACAGACCTTATTCAGTCTTCATCAGCTTCTGTGTGCATTATGTTTGTATCACGTCACCTCTTTTTCTTTCTTTTGGTTGTAGTTTTTGGCCAGGGCCGGATTTGAAACCACCACCTCCGGTATATGGGGCTGGTGCCCTACTACTTGAGCCACGGGCACCTCCCGCGTTACCTCTTTTGCAATAGAACATTTTTCATGATTCAGTTTATTCTTAGCAGGGATACTGCATATGTAATGATGTGTTTTCATAGGAGACAAATGATGTTTATTGGTGATATTAATTTTAATCACCTGGTCAAAGTCTTCCTGAATTTCTCTCCTCTATAGTTACTTTTTGTTTATTTGATCTCTTGCGACTAATAAGCAACCAATGGGAAGAGACGTTAAGAATGTTCAAATGTCCTGCTCACCATTCCAGTTTATCCCTTGACATCCATTTGACATGCACTGATGCTTCTTGCCTGATGCAGTTTTTGCTGTGACGGTTGCAAAAATGACAACTTTCCAACTCACATACTTCTTCCACATTTACCAGTAGGATTTCGACATTCTACTCTTAAGTACCTTCTCTTTCCCACCATTTACAGGCTGCATTGTTGTGTCCTTATTACAGTGCTCATTGTTCTTCTTCTTTTTTTTTTTAAAGAACATTTTCTTATTTTCTGGCATAATATATTGTACTTACCTTGCCCCAGTGCTAGAACCAGCCATTTCTTCAAGGAGCCTGAGTTATTTTAGTGTGTAATGAGTGATATTAAAAGTGGCCATCTAGTGCACTTTGTTAGCGTGTCTTTGTTATTTGGCTCTTAAAGCAGACAGAGCTAGGCAATGTGTATATATGCGTGTACATGTGTGTATACACACAGATTTACATACCCGCATATTTATACATACTGCGTATACATTTGTGTACACATACATATGCCTAGATTTCAAAGTCATGAATTCACACTGAGTCTTGTAATTCCAGTCTATTCCCACAGAGTTCTTTTTTGCTTTTCTCTACTCTCTATTCATAAGTTTTTTCTTTCACAGTGACCACTCAGGTTTCAGCATTATTAACACATTTGCTCAATCCTGTGATGATTTTAGAATTGCTTCACCTAGACAGCTATAATATGTGTCTACTAAAAAGAGGTCCAGGATTTGTTTGTAATCTCTTATCCACCCAAGAATGAGAGCATATAGTTAGGTATTGTGTTCATAAATTGTCTAGATTAGTTTTTTCTTTGATTTTTTTTCTCTTCACTGTGGGTATGGTATTCAGTTGAAATATATTTAGGTTCACTTATTTCAATTTTCAACTTATTTAATTCTTAGTGATATAGTATTAAAAAGGTTAGCATGCTTTTCAAAGTTAAAAATACACTAACTCCCTTCATCCTGTTACCTCCACTCCTGTGTATAACTAACTTCATTGTTTTCTAATTTATTCTTCTGAGTTTCTTCTTGTAAAGACAAGGAAAAGGCACACACATGCATATATATGTATATTTGCACATAATACATGCATATTTTAAAATTTTCCCTCTTACACAAAAGATAGCACTCTGTCACTCCAGCTAGAGTGCCATGGTGTCCTCACAGTTCGCTTGCCCCCTCAAACTCTTGGGCTTAAGTGATTCTCCGACCTCAGCCTCTTGAATAGCTGGAACTACAGGTGCCTACCTCTATGCCTAGATAATCTTTCTGTTTTTTGTAGAGACATGGTCTTGCTCTTGGTCAGCCTCAAACTCCTGACCTCAAGTAATCCTCCTGTCTTGACCTCTTAGACTAGGGCTAGTGTTACAGGCATGAGCCTTTGTGACTGGCCTATAAAAGCTTTCTTTACAAAAAAAATTATGTTGAGTGAGGTGGCTCATTCTTGTAACCCAGAACTTTGGGAGCCAATATGGAAGGATTACGTGAGGCCGGGAGGTGGACATTAGTCTGAGCAACATAGTGAGACCTCATCTTTGCAAAAAAAATTTTTTTAAAACTTAGCCAGATAGGTAGTACACACTTACAGTCCTAGTTACTATACAAGGCCATGGCTCAGAAGAGCCCCACAATCAACGCCAGTAATCTCCAGTAAAAGACCTGTTCTCCGAGGAGACCAGATGCAGAATCATGACCAGAAGTGAAGATACTGTTATGAAGAAAAGCAGTGAAGCTAGGGAGACTCATTAACATTTGGAACAAGCCCTTCTTTCTCACTGGGCCCAACTCACAGAACCTCCTGCCCCACCCCCTTCTCCAGCTGAGGAGTCTGTGAGCCTGAGCATTTAAAATTTCGCTTACTTTGAAGTGGACTCATAGAATTCCAGAAAAGGATCTCAGTGACATTGACATTCTCCAGGTTATCTTAGAAGATTGTCTTAGAAGATCTTTGTTCTTTTCTATTTTTCTTCTCATAGAACCACTGTTGAGCATTGTTCATTTTCACTAATGCACTTGACTTGAAAAACCAAAAATCACTCTTAAGTCTTTGATTAAAAAAATAAAAAAAGGAGTCTGGGATAGGAGAATTGATTGAGCCCAAGAATTTGAGATTGCAGTTAGCTATGATGACACCACTGTACTCTAGCCCAGGCAACAGAGTGAGACCCTGTCTCAAAAAATATATTATATTCAACTTCATTGAGATAGAGTTTACATATTATAAAATTTACATTTTTCTTTTTTTTTTTTTTGAGACAGAGCCTCAAGCTGTCCCCCTGAGTAG
>NW_003852397.1:32024032-32038664 GCF_000181295.1 Otolemur garnettii
TGCCTCAGCCTCCCAAGTAGCTGGGACCACAGGCACCTGCCACAACACCTGGCTATTTTTTGGTTGCAGCTGTCATTGTTATTTGGTGGGCCCGGGCTGGATTCGAACCTGCCACCTTAGGTGTATGTGGCTGGCGCCTTAGCCACTTGAGCCACAGGCGCCAAGCCAAAATTTACATTTTTTCTACAATTCACTGGTTTTCAGTAGATTCACAGAGTTGTACAACAATCCTCACTATCTAATTCCAGAACATCTTTATCTAAAAAGAAAATCATTAGTACTTACTTCCTGTCCTCTCTCTCCATAGTTCTTAGCAACCACTGAATCTGTTTATGTTTCTGTGGATTTGCCTTTTCTGGACAGTTCATAGAAATGTAGTCATACAGTATATGACCTTTTGTGATTGGCTTCTACTTAAGTCTCATCCATGTTGTAACGTGTATTAATGCTTCATTTATACTCCATATAATAGTATATTATATGGATATACCACGTAAAGGGACATTGTACTTTCTACTTTTTAGCTATTCGGAGTTAGACTACTGTGAACATTCATGTATTAGGTTTTTGTGTGGACCTGTGTCAGCATCTTGGGATGTACCTCTGGTAACTCAGTTTAGCATTTTGAGAAACTGCCAAACTATTTTCCAAAGTAGCCAGGGCATTTTACATTTCTGTTGTAGTGTCTGAGGGCTCCAGTTTCTCCACATCTTCATTGACATTTGTTATTATCTTTTTAATTATAGCAATCCTGGCGAATGTGAAGGAGTATTTCACTGTGGTTTTACTTTGTATCTCCCAAATGACTAATGAAGTTGAGCATCTTTTCATATGTTTACTATAAATTCATATATAGTTAGGCAGTGCATAAAGATATGTACTTTGGTCATATCATATGTACAGCTATGGTCTCATAAGATTATAATGGAGCTGAAAAATTCTTATCACTTAGTTATGTCTTGACGATGTAACTATGTGATAATTAATAATAAATTTTGATAATAAAAATAATTTTTTATTATTTGAGATAAAAATGTTTTTGATATGTCATCAATAACTATGTCTTGATGACATAACTAAGTGATAATTAATGATAATTTTTGATAATAAAAATAATTTTTTTCATTTTGAGATTAAAAATGTTTTTGATAATTTTTGATAATAAAAATTTTTTTTAATTTTATTTTTTTATTTTGTGATAATAAAAAAATAATTTAAAAAAAATTTTGAGACAGGCTCTTGTTCTTTTACCCAGGCTAGCCTGCAGTGTGCAATAATAGGTTGGTCTAGTCTTGTATTCCTGTCTCAAGAGATCCTTCTTTCTCAACTACCCAAGCACCTGGTACTATAGGCATGTGCTATCAAACTTGTCTAATTTTTAAAAATATTTTTAGAGTTGGGGGTCTCACTATGTTGCCCAGGCTGATTCCTAACTTCAAGTAATCCTCCTGCCTCAGCCTCTAGAATTGCTGGCATTACAGACATGAGCCACTGGACTTGCCCCTCCCCTAAAATTAAATATTAAAAAGCTTAGCAATAAGATATAATGAAAAGTATTTTTGTATAGATTATAGGGTGTTGCTATTTTAAGCTAAGTGTTAATAACAGATGAGTCAAAAAGTTGTGCTGTGGCTTACACCTGTAATCCCAGCCACTCAGGAGGCTGAGGCAAAAAGACTTCTTGAGGCCAGGAGTATGATACAGTGAGACCCCATCTCTCATTAAAAAAAAATAAATCAGCCACATCACTTGAACCCACTTTGAGGATGCATTGAGCTGTGATCTGTTGCTGTACTCCAGCATAGGCAACAGAGCAAGGAGACTCCATCTCTTAAAAAAAAAAGTTTAAAAAGTTCAAAAGTTTATAAAGTAAAAATGTTACAGTAAACTAAGGAAGCTAAAGCTAATTTATTATTGAAGAAAGGAAAACTTGTGTTGATAAACTTAATGTAGCCTACTTGCTCAAAAAGTCTACAGCAGTGTATATTAATGTCTTAGCCCTTCACATTCACTCACTTCTCACTCACTGATTCACCCAGAGCAACTCCCAGTCCTATAAGCTCCATGCATGATAGGTGCCCTATGCAAGTTTACCATTTTTTAATCTTTTATGCAATATTTTCACTATACTTTTGCTATGTTTAGATATGTTTTGATGCATAAAGACTTAACATTGTGTTACAGTTGCCAACAGTACTCAGTAAGGTAACCTACTGCAAAGGTTTGAGTACTCAGTAAGGTAACGTACTGCAAAGGTTTGTAGCCTATGAGCAGTACACCATAGCTTGTAGTTTAGGTGTGCACGATCTATGTTTGTGTTTAAGTACACTGTGTGGTCTGTTCACACAATGATGAAATCCCTACTGACATGTTATTAAGTGAAACATGACTGTATTTTCTTTGGAAAAATGTCTATTCAGATATTCTTTTTCCTTTTTTAGATTTCTTTGGCCTTTTTATTATTAATATGTAAGAGTTCTTTTATATATTCTGCATGCAAAATGGAATAGCATTGATGTCTGTTTTGTTTCTGGTCTTAGAGGGAAAGCATTCAGTTTTTACCATTAAGTATAACATTAGCTATGGGATTTTCATAGATGCCCTCTATCTGTTGAGTACTTTTATCATGGAAGTGTTGGATTTTGCAACTGTGCTTTCTATGTCTATGTGTTTCTTCCCCTATTATGTTGTATATTCATGATTTGATCATGTGTTGAGATGATCATGTATTTCTTCCCCTGTTATCAATTTACTATTAATGTTGTATATTCATTGATTGTTTTTCACAAATAGAACTTTCTTACATTACTGAAATAAATCTTAACTTGGCTGTGGTGTATAAGCCTAGATCCAGTTAGGTAATATCTTTTGAGGATATTTGTGTCTATATTCATCAGGGGTATTAGTCAGTGGTTTTCTTGTGATGTCTTTGTCTGATTTGCTATCAGTGTAATATTGGCCTCATAGAATGAATTAGGAAGTCTTCCTTCCTCTTCTTTTTTTTGGGTGAGAGCAGGAGGAAGAATTATGAATGAGTGTTTAGTCTTTTAATGTTTATTAGAATTCACTTGGTAAGCCATCTGGGCTTGCACATTGTGGGAAATTTTTCATTACTAATTCAAGGTCTTTACTTAGAGGTTTACCTCAGATTTTTCCATTTTTTTAAGGCAATTTTGGTACTTTGTCTTTCTAGGAATCTATTTTGTTTAGTTTATCCAGTTTGTTGTCATACATTTGTTCAGTGTATTCTCTTATAATTCTTTTCTTTCCTGTTGAATGAAGGTTGGTGGTAAAATGAGTTAGAAGGGGATATTACTACGCAATTTGACTTGCCTTTCCTCTTAGTAAAGGTTTGTCAATTTTACTGATTTTTTTCAGAGCACCAACTTTTGATTTTGTTGATAGCTTCTGTTGTGTTTTTATTCTCTATTTCATTAATTTCTGCTCTAATTTATTATTCCTATCCTTCTGCTTGCTTTGATTTTAGTTTGCTTACTTTTTCTTCTATCTTAAGTTGTTCTGAGCTGTTTGTTTTTTAAACATAGATGTTTATAGCTATATGTTTTCTCTAAACACTGCTTTACAGTACCCTGAACCCCATAAATGCGTCAGTGTACAAAGTTACAATTTAATAAAAAATAATTAAATGGGTGGCACCTGTGGCTCAAAGGAGTGGGTTGCCATCCTCATATACTGGAGGTGGTGGGTTCAAAGCCCAGCCCTGGCCCAAAACTGCAAAAAAAAAAAAAAAAAAAAAAAAAAAAAAATTAATGCTTAGTTGCATTCCATAAGATTTTGTGTGTTGTGTTTTCTTTTTCATTGACCTATGTTGTAAGTTTCCTTTAATCCATCAGTTATTCAGGAGTGTCTTGCTTAATTTCTATATATTTGTGAATTTTTCAAAAACTTTTTTGTTATTTATTTCTGTTCCGGTAATTCCACTGCAGTCATAGTTGGTATGATTTCAGTTCTTTTAAACCTAACTGAGGCTTGTTTTATGGGCTAGCACAGGTCTAATCTGGAGAGTGTTCCATGTGTACTCGAGAATAATTTATATTTTGCTGTTGAGTAGAGTGTTCTATTGGTGTCTGTTAGATACAGCTGGTTTGTCGTGTCGTTCAGGTCTTCTATTTCCTTGTTGCATGTCATGTTTTTAATAGCTGTTGTTTGAAGTTGTTTAAGATTTGTCCTTATATAAATAGAAATTAACAAATTTAGTGAGTGTTTGTTATATGTCAGGAACTTAGTTGCTGGAGTTTTTTCAGTGAACAAAACAGAGAAAATCCTTTCCTCATGGAGTTTGCATTCTAGTGGCAAGTATAGATATACAGAAACAAATGTGGATCATCCCCAACATTACATCCTTTTTTTTTTTTTTTTTTTTTTTTTTAGAGACAGAGTCTTACTTTATCACCCTTGGTAGAGTGCCGGGGCTTTACAGCTCACAGCAACCTCCAACTCCTGGACTTAAGTGATTCTCTTGCCTTATATCCTGATTTTTCAACTTTACTATGGTACAAAAACAGAACATATGTAGGAGAAACTGTGTTTTGAATACCTATACAGCCATTCTGCTTTTCACTTTCAGTACAATATTCAGTAAATTACATGAAATAGTCAACACTTTATTATAAAATAGGCTTTGTGTTAGATGACACAACTATAGGCTAAGATAAATGTTTTAAGCATGTTGGAGTTAAATGTATTTTCTACCTAAGATATTTTCAATTTGTGATTAGTTTATCAAGATGTAACTTATCATAAATTGAAGAGCATCCATATATAAAATATAATCTGGAAGTTGTTGTGGAGAAAAAAAATAGGGAATAGGAAAGAGAAAAGAGAATGTGCGTATAAAGATGTGCTATTCCCCAAATGTGCCATATGGGGAATAGCATTCTAGGCAGAGAGACCAGCAAGTGCCCAGGCTGTGAGGTGAGGTTATGTAGGATCTCTTTGAAGACTTGTTAAATACATGTCACATAATGAGTCCATGAATTGCTTTGTCCTTTTGAGAATGTAGATACTAGTTTGAAAATTATCTAAGTACAAACTCATAGTTATTCCACTTTTCCTCTCATGTAACCACACCTCTTAGCCCTTCACATTTTATGTTTGCTCACTGGGTATTTCCTATCTTCCTTCTTAGAGTGAAAGCTTCATGAGGACAGTGATTTTATCTGCTTTATGTACTGCTTATTAGTGCCTAATGTATAGTAGACAATCACTTTTTTTGGTTCATGATGAATAAATGAATTGTCAAATGTGACTTTTTAGTAGTTATGAACTTAATGCTTACAAATCCGTACTTTAAGAAGAGTTTTGTTTTATCACTCTATATGTAAATACATATATACACACACCTTCATTTTAAATTATAAAATGTAAGTAGTTTAATTTTTTTAAGAGGGAGGAAAATTGGCTCTTTTTTGACTTTAGAAACTGATGTTCTCATAATAGGCATTTTCCCTATATGCTTGTAGTTGTATGTTGGATTAAAATTTTAAATTTAATTTACTTTGGGATTTTTGCATTTTGGGTTTTATGAATTCTCTGAATTCTTAATCTATATTGCATGATACTTTGTATCTCATTTCTAATGTGATTATATCTGCTGTTTTCCAGGTTGTGTGATAGCTGAGCTTTTTACAGAAGGTGTACCATTATTTGATCTCTCTCAACTTCTGGCTTATAGAAATGGACATTTTTTCCCTGAACAAGTGCTAAATAAAATTGAAGATCGCAGCATCAGAGAACTGGTAACTGTGTTACAAGTATTAGCCATAAAGTTTTAAATAGGATTATGTTTCCACTTTTGTATTAGTCAGCTTTTTGGAACGTTCAAATTTGAAACAAAGTAGTAAAGCACCATGAACTAATACAAACAGCCTATTGTTACTTTCTTAGAAGAAAGGTACTACAGTAGAATCTCCATAATTGACCACCTCCCTACATTGACTACTATGTGTGTTGACCAGTTTGTTAGAGTCCCTTGGGTGGTAAACTTGCAGAGGCTCTTCTGTGTTTTTTTCTCCTGAGTCACAGAATTTAAAAAAAAAAAAAATCTGTTTTTGCATTAAAATCTTCATCTGTACATTGGACAGATTTGGAAGGTGGTACGGAAGTGTCTGGGTATTGGAGAGTTTGTCCTGAATGAAGCTTACTGGTAAGAAATGAAGGAGATGGACATCTAAAATGAAGGAGACAGGAAACATCAACTTGAATTTAATACAGCAATATAGGGCCATTTCATACAGAAGCATTGGCTTTGTATACCTATAGAATCACATGTTAGTGTAGCACAAGAGGTGTGAGGAATTCTGTGCGTCAAATTTACCTAAGACATATATCTACATTACTGTTTGAGGGCATCTTTGTAAGTCAGTCATATGGTAACTAATGCTTGTGATGATGACTCTGACCCATAGAAAAGATTATGGTATATTGAGAATATTAGAATATTCTTTACTAAGGTAGGGACATATATAATACATTTTAATTTCTCTAAAAAAATGGAAAATATTAAGGAATGAGATGCTTCAGAGGAAGCCAGTTTAGCTGAGGTCCAGCGAACAGTGGCCTAGATTAAGAATTGGCAAACCTGATGTTATTTTGGTTAAGTAACTTCATGTTTTTGAGCTTGTCTTTTCTTAACTATGAAAGGACTGAATTTGCTTAATCTTTAAGTCTTAATCCAAATCTAAAAGTAATTCTATTAGTTTACCTATACCTTTCTTTGTAGTGCATTTGATTCCTTCAAGTTTAATGCCAGATTCTTTTGTAAAATATAGACAGAAATGTCAAACCACTATATACATTTTTATGACATTTTATATATTTAAATAATGACTGATAATACTGTGTGTACCCAGGAAAGACTGAACTATGTTTTATATTCTAAAAAAACTTATTCTCCTAGGATACTATGTACAGGATAAATTCAAATTAGGTTTATAGTTTGTATTGTTTGCGGAATTTAATGCCTCTTTTGCATTACTTTAAAAACTTAAGCCACTGATGTCCCTTTTGACCAGATGTTAAAGTTATACCTAAATCATGTATGCCTTTGGACTTGTGGCAGTCAAGTAATCTAAACCATAGCTCTTAACCTGGGATATGTAAATGGATTTCAGGAGTTTTTTGATTCCTTCTAGAATTGTGAGTAATTTTGTATGCAGAATTTATTTGTATACATTTTCCTTTGGAGGCGACAATCCATTTCTTTCCTCAAATTTTCAGTGGTATCTTTGGCTCAGAAAAATTTGTGAGAATTCTTGAGTTGTGGGGCCCAATATATTGTATTATTTCCTTGTCTTAAATAAATGAGGATTACTGAATCAGAGTGTAACCTCCTCTTTATGTGTTAGGGCCATCTGTAATACATTTGTATGTAATTTCTTATTGTGTTCTAGGATGATAGAGTCGCATGTCATTTAGTAGTCAGGTTCTAAAGGTAGTTTGTCAGGTGAACGTTGAGAATCTAGTTAGAATTATCTTGAAAAATCCTTTAAATCATGTGTAGATTGCCCTTGTAGCTTTTATCTGGTTTAGTTTTCTGTTATCAAATTTATTTTTATTCCCTTTCTTTCCTTGCTATAGGTAACTCAGATGATTAACCGTGAGCCAGATAAACGCTTAGAGGCAGAAGATTACTTAAAGCAGCAGCGTGGCAATGCCTTTCCTGAAATATTTTATACTTTTCTTCAGCCCTACATGGCCCAGTTTGCCAAGGAGACATTTCTCTCTGCAGATGAGCGTATTCTGGTTATCCGGAAGGATTTGGGCAACATTATTCACAATCTCTGTGGACATGATCTGCCAGAAAAAGCAGAAGGAGAACCTAAGGAGAATGGGCTGGTTATCTTGGTGTCTGTTATAACATCCTGCCTACAGACCCTCAAATACTGTGATTCCAAGCTTGCTGCCTTGGAACTTATTCTCCATTTGGCCCCAAGATTAAGTGTAGAAATCCTTTTGGACCGTATTACTCCATATCTTTTGCATTTCAGCAATGACTCTGTTCCTAGAGTGAGGGCTGAAGCCTTGAGGACGTTGACCAAAATCCTTGCTCTTGTCAAAGAGGTTCCTCGCAATGATATCAATATTTATCCAGAATATATTCTGCCAGGCATAGCCCACTTAGCCCAAGATGATGCTACTATTGTTAGACTAGCCTATGCTGGTAAGAATCCAAATAATAGCCTTTTAGATATTTTTTAAGTTAGTAACTATAATACCTTTTATTTTTCTGATTTCTTTGGGAATTCCAAGTGTGAACTTTGCTCCTTGAACTATTTGTGTAGATTAGCTATAATATTTATAGCTAATCTGCTCCTGGGAATTAACTTTTGTGTGTTCTCTCATTTTTTTAAATTATCAGAATTGTCAAGTGAAAATAAGCATATAATACAGAATTTTGTGTTTTTATTCGGACTACTACATTTAAATTGGAATAAGACTAATGTTTACACGCATGTACTTATGAACTAGTGTCTTTAGGCCTTTAAAAGTTTCTCTGAACAAATATACTTTTTTGTCAATTTTAGGATACTACAGTTTTGTTTCGTTTTTTTTTTTTGAGACGGAGCCTCAAGCTATCCCCCTGGGTAGAGTGCCATGGCATCACGCTCACAGCAACCTCCAACTCCTGGGCTCAAGTGAGTCTCCTGGCTCAGCCTCCCAAGTAGCTGGGACTACAGGCGCCAGCCACAACGCCTGGCCATTTTTTGGTTGCAGTCATCATTGTAGTTTGGACGGTCCGCTGGGGATTCAAACCCATCATCTTAGGTGTATGTGGCTGGCGCCTTAGCCGCTTGAGCCACAGGCACCGAGCCAGGATACTACAGTTTTATTGCCGATGAAAAGATTAATTTTGCTGGGTAATTTGGTGTTGAAAGAACTCAGCATTTTTTTTATTTTGTGAGAAAGTCTCACTCTGTTGCCTGGACTAGAGTGCCATGGCATCCTAGCTCATAGCAACCTCAAACTCTTGGGTTCACGTAATCCTCCTGCTTCAGTCTACTGAGGAGCTGGGACTACAGGCACTCACCATGACACCTGGCTAATTTTATCTATTTTTGGTAGAGATTGGGTCTCTTTCTTGCTCAGGCTGGTCTTAAACTCATGAGCCCAACCAATACTCCCACCTCAGCCTCTCAAATGGTAGCATCGTGGGCATGAGCTACTGTATCCAGCCAGAACCTGGAATATTAATTTACTGAATTTTAAAATCCTTTTTCCACTTACTATACTGGTTAGAACATGTAGCTTTTTTGTGATGGAGGTAGGTGTGTTACACATACCTACTTGTTTTGCTTGTAATTTTCACTCAGAAAATTAAGTGATGCATATTTATGTTTTTAGTTCCTCAAGTTCTGAAAGCTTATTTTTGCTTGGAAAGTATCACTGGAACATTTACATAATTTCATAATTTATTTCCATGATGTAATCAGATGGAAATCAAGGACTCTGTTTTGAAGTCTTTGTAAATAGGACATCATAAATGTGTCGTGATGATATTGTCACTTTTTGGAAAAAAACTTGCTTAGTTTATTCATTTTATCATTTACCTGTCATTATTTTAATGGAATGTGAAAAATGGTCTTTGAACTGTGGTCTTACCTCTAGGCATGTCCAACAAGTGAATGGTGTTTATAAGTTTATTTTTTCTATACACATATTTTTTATTTATGCTTCTCTTTCTGCCTATTTATTTTTTTATGGTTTCTGGTTTCTATTACTACATATACATAAACTTCAGGCCTAGACATCCAGGATTTCTGTAAGGTACATCAGAGTTTGTATTTATAATATAACATATTTATAATTCACTTGACAAATATAAATAATTGAACCAGATAAAATCAAGTGAAATGGAGGTTTATAGATTTTAAAAACAAGCTGTATCTTTCTTTACCAGAATTTTATGACCCTAGTGTTTGGTCCGGTGTATCTTGATCTGTTCTGAATTGTGTTAAAAAGGTATGGTTTTGATGTGTTTGTGCCATAGTAACATACTGACATCCAGTTACTAGAGTAGTATCTGTAGCATAAACATAATAGCTGCTATTTA
Source organism: Otolemur garnettii (assembly GCF_000181295.1). NCBI lineage: Eukaryota > Metazoa > Chordata > Mammalia > Primates > Galagidae > Otolemur > Otolemur garnettii. The sequence goes on from NW_003852397.1 coordinate 32,034,105, forward strand.
TTAGCTGTGTGTCAGGGCATTTACTGCTCTGGGTTATTGTTAGGGTTGGTTAGTAAGATCTTACAGCTAACCCTTGTAACAACCTTGAACAATAAATGCCATATTATTTTCATTTTCTGGGTAAAGAAATTTGGATTAAGAGAGACTAAATAGCATGACCCAGTTTTATCTGGCCTAGTTCTCAGTTCTCAGAGCTCCTGGTCTAGACCTTGGTTTTGAAGCAATCCTGCTTTTCTTTGGCCTCACTGGGTCTTTATGGTCAGAGTCCACAATAACTCAGGCTCAGTGCCAGCACCTTGCAGTGTTGCTTCTTCATGGCCCAGTACATGAAAAAGCAGCCTTTTAAAAAATAGAGCAAGAAGTCTTTTTGACTTCATATGGCTAATATAATTAAAACACATGTCAGTGATTATAAAAGTTTAAAGCTAACTTTTTTCCCCCTTCCTTTTTACAGTAATTCTTTTTTATTTCAGAGATGCTTGTATAGTTTCGTATCCTGTGTAAAAGCAAACTTTCAAGTGTGCTGTGGTTTATGGGCTTGAATGGGGGAATAAGTGTAGATTTACTGAGACTTTATAGGTGTCAGGCAAGCAAGAGACTTTTTCTTATAAAGATATACTCTTTAAAGTGGGGATAGTCTTCTAGAATTTTGGCTTCTTATCAAGAGATGGCTTTTAAAGACAGAAAAATTCTGTCTTTAAAAGAATGAGCAGGGATTATAGGATAGTAATATTTTGTTTATGTAGAGGTAAAATTTTATTCTTTTGAGTGCAGTGTAAAGCATGGCAGTGATGGGGAGGAGGACCTCAAGATGAGGACGATCACTGTGTTTGATAGACTCAGAGATCTCACTTACTATAAAGTGTATTTTCTTTCTTTCTTTTTTCTTTTCCTCCCTCCCTCCCTCCCTCCCTCCCTTTGTCATCCTTGGTAGAGTGCTGTGGTACCGTAGCTCACAGCAACCTCAAACTCTTGGGCTAAAGTGATCTTTTTTGCCTCAGCCTCCTGAGTAGCCGGGACTATAGGCACCTGCTACAATGCCTGGCTATTTTTTCTGCTTTTAGTAGAGACTGAGTTTTGCTCTTGCTCAGTTTGCTCAGTTTGGTTTCGAATTCCTAAGCTCAAGTGATCCTCCTACTTCAGCCTCCCAGAGTGCTAGGATTGCAGATATGAGCCGCCATGCCCAGTCTGTAAGATGCATTTTGATTTCAGAGATGTTAAAAGGCAAGGGAAAAGTGAGTCTTATTTTAAGTGTTAAGTTTAAGGTAGTGGAGTTTTATATTCACTGCTGTTCATTGCTAAGAAGGAAAAGAGTATATAGTCTTTGGTTTAATGTCATATGTTAAGCCTGGAAGTGGGAGGCAAGGAAGGATATAGATACAAAAGTAAATGAAAATGGAATGAAAAAGAAAGTATAAGCAAAATGTAGACATAATTGATAATAAATGACAGCAGAAATATTAGACGTAGGTATTCTGCAGTGGTGTGGAGTTTCAGACAGTCTTAGTATCAGAAGGAGAAAGAGTAAGGTTGAGCAAGTACAGAAGTGTGGCAAACAGTCTGATGCTTTGGTCCACTAGGAACTTCAGAGTATCACTTGTAAAGCAATCAACAGTGGTTTCTTTTTGAGGTAGCTGTGACTCATGGGTGAAGAAACCGAGACTCAGATTGTTTAGACAGCCAGCTAATAACTGGTAAGGTCAAGATTTGAGTTCAGTTCTGTGTGATTTCAAAGCCCAGCCTGATCTGTTATTTTAGTGTGAATGTTTCTGTGTCAGTCTAATAAATCTGTTATTTGTCAAGATACTGTTTAAAGACTAAGTCTGTGCAGAAGAATTAAGCTAGTTTTTCCTCAGTATATTTGGGTGGTATATTTTGGGTTATATTTGTATTTTTTTAAAAAAGCTTATAAGAGGGGCCCTTATCTAACAAATGCAATCAGTGTAACCTGGTTCTGTGTACCCTCAATAAATCTCCAACAATAAAAAAAAGAAAGCAGCAGTTGGGAAAAAATAGTTGTAGATTATGAGATTAACTACTAAAATCTGATTAGGTTAAGTAATAAAAAGAAAAGTCCTGCTTTCTTCCTTGGTTTTGTGACTGTTACATGTATAAAAACTTGAGGAAAAGTTATAAACAACACAAAAGTTTAAGATTATAATTTTCTCCCTTTTTATCTTATAGAAAATATAGCTTTGTTGGCAGAAACAGCTCTGAGATTCCTGGAATTAGTACAGCTAAAAAATCTCAATATGGAAAATGACCCCAATAGTGAAGAAATAGATGAAGTCACGCATCCAAATGGAAATTATGACACAGGTTGTAAAATTTTCTCTTCCAGAATTCCTATTATTTGGAATGATTGCTAGTGCTAACTTTTAAAAACTATCATTTATCATTTTCATGTAAGAGGCAGGAATACCAGATTTATAGTAGATAGGAAGGATCCCTGGTGTCTGATTGCTGTATTGTCATACACAGTTATCTAGTTGGAAAATGATCAGCTTGTCGCCACAGTTATTAAACTTCATTGTTTTTCAGCCAAAATTGATTTGTGAGAACAGTAAAGCTAGCTAAAATATGTAATTCTCAAAAAGAAAAAAACTTTAGAAACATCACAGCTGAGGAATCTAAACTTTTCTCATGCGAGTATATTCTGAGTATCTAAATCATGAAGTGTTTTTATTTCGTACTATCTGTACCTTACATATCAACTCCCTCCCCCTTTAATCATAAAGGAACAGATGTGATGGTAAACACAGTGGGGTCAAACTCCTCCTTGTCTTAGGTTTGTTAGTATCCGTACAGCTCTTTGCAGGCTTTTGGTAAATGTTTGGAGAGTGAAAAGTTCAGAAGTAAAATCATACTCACTATAGTCTCAGATGTTTCTTAATTGGTAAAAACTAGAGAAGTCAAGTTTTTAGATTTTTATGCTGTAAATAGCTATGATGGCTGTTACTTCTTTGAATGGCACCATTTTTAGGCAGTGTACAGTGGAATAGTTTTGAACTTATAGGAGGATATATCAGGAAGGAAATCCTAGCTTGCTTTTTCATAGAATTACTTGGAAAATAATACTGTTCTACATTCTATAACCATGTAATTGGAGCTTTTTAGGTAAAGAAATTAAATGTTGGAACTTCTTGGGAGTTAAAATTAACTTAAAGTTTTTCTTAAAGAGAGTACATAATTTTACACATTGGACCAGTTGCTTTTTCCCTTGATAGAAAGGACTGTCTAAACAGTAGCCTCTGTCCTCATTTACTTAGTCAGTAAATAATTGTTAAACATTAGCCCTGCCTCAGACAGTTATGAGTCTGCTCTTAGCCTAGCACTAGGGATATGGTAGTGAATAAGACAGGAAAATCCATGCTTTTGACTTTACTTATTTTGTAAGAGAAAGACAGACAAGTAAATAAAGTAAATAAATACATATAAGGGGAGGGCGAGGAGGAGATATGGTCAGAGAAGAAGCCAGTCGCTAAATAACTCATAAATGGAGCTGCTTAATTAGTGAGAGAGTAACCGTGCAGTGGCCTCTGCTTGTTAGGCTCTTCTTCAGTTTGTATCTCATGTTCCCATCTTGCACAGCTGTGAGGAGTGGAAAAGCTGAGTGATTAAGACCTGTCTTGGTGGCTTCTGTAATCATTCTGTTCCTCTGATGAGTATGAAAAAAGACTAGGACTGTATGTATGGGGGAAAAGGTTGATCCTGTCCTTATGTTTTTCTCTTTTTAGAGCTCCAAGCCTTACATGAAATGGTCCAGCAGAAAGTTGTTACTTTGCTAAGTGACCCTGAAAATATCGTAAAACAAACGTTAATGGAAAATGGAATAACACGACTATGTGTATTCTTTGGAAGACAGAAAGCCAACGATGTTTTGTTGTCCCACATGATCACTTTCCTAAACGATAAGAATGATTGGCATCTCCGTGGAGCTTTTTTTGATAGTATAGTTGGTATGTTTTTTGTTTGTGTTCAAGTTTATCTTTAAGATTAGTTGGTATGTTTTAGTTTGTGTTCAAATTCATCCTCTCAAATATTTCTGTGTCATCTGAAGGATAGGTGATGATAATACTAAGCTTCATTAATAATTAAATGAGTTATTTCTGTTTTCATGTGCTTTTGGATGATGGAAGTATTTTAGCTGATCCCTTGGTTCATCTGTGATATGTCCATGTGAAAAAATACCATATAGTCATTAAAAACTATATTTTAAAAGAATAACGATCTGGGAAGGTATCATGAAATGTTGTTAAAGTGGCTGAAGTAGGTAGCTGTGTAAAGGTAAGAGTGATAGAAATTATGTTTACAAAGATGTTTATAAAACAAAAGTAAACAAACATCCCTTTTAGATTCAGAAAATAATAGTTAAAATATAATTATGGCTGAAAAATCAATCTGCTTGGCAAGAAATGAAAACTAGTTGCCAGAGTTTTTCCACTGATTGCGCCCCATTCTGGAGGGAGAGGGATTCGAGGGTTCACTTCTGTGGTTCATCTTGCAAGGGTACAAGTGAATCTTTCTATGAGTAGAATATGAATGTTTTGACATAATAAC
>NW_003852397.1:32039783-32171981 GCF_000181295.1 Otolemur garnettii
GCATCACAGCTCACAGCAACCTCCAACTCCTGGGCTCAAGCGAGTCTCCTGCCTCAGCCTCCCAAGTAGCTGGGATAACAGGTGCCTGCCACAACGCCCGGCTATTTTTTGGTTGCAGCCATTATTGTTGTTTGTCAGGCCTGGGCTGGATTTGAACCCGACACCTTAGGTGTATGTGGCTGGCGCCTTAGCCTCTTGAGCCACAGGCACCGAGCCCTGTCTTCTTCTAAATCCTATTTTTATTTCTTTTCTTGGGAAAAGGTGATAGTTTGAATTTCCCCCATCTGTTGAATAATTCATGTGTGTTTTGAAACATATCTTTATATTCTTTTTTTCATTTTAAAATAATTTGATTTTGTTTGTAAAAGTAACATATACTTACTGTAGAAATTTTGGAATATATAGAAACTAATATGAAAACACATAGCCTCGATTCCTGCTATCTACTCAGGTACCACCACTGTTAATGTTTTCTTACCATAACTCTTCTTCTTCCCTTTGCATCTCATTTCTCCCATTCTGCCACCTCTGCTGATGGTTAAGAGCAGGCACTATGGAGTCAGACTGTTGAGTTGCAGTTGTCAGTTTGTCAGTTACTGTTCTACTCCTGATTTGCACTATAACATTAAGGCCTCTCTTTCTTTCCGTGTCTATCTTTCTTTCTTTTTTTTTTTTTTTGCAGTTTTTGGCTGGGGCTGGGTTTGAATCCGCCACCTCTGGCGTATGGGGCCAGCGCCCTATTCTTATGAGCCACAGGTGCCGCCCCTATGTCTACCTTTCTTATTCTTTGGTTAGTTGAGAATTCAGTTTATTATGACTGTGATCAGAGAGAAAAGTTATATTTCTTCTTCACCTTCTCTGTACTATCTACATTCTTTCTTATCAGTCTTATTTGTTGATTGGAATCTATTCCATTTTTCTTACAATATTCTAAAAATTTGTCAGCTTTAGCTCTGATTTGGGCTGACTGATTTCTAGATTATTGCCAGCTGTCATTCTTTTCCCCCTTGAATTCTTTGGTTAAATTTGTCATTTGTACTTTCTACATTTCCCTTTTTATTTTGCTGGTTTCTAAGTTTCTAAGAAACTTTCTTAGAAAGGGTTGCATGGGAAGTAACCTTTACAGTCCTGGGGTATCTTGAATTGACTGAGTATAGAATTCTTAATTGACTGAGTATAGAATTCCTTTCATGACTTTGAAGGTCTTCTCATCTTCTAGCCTCCATTGTTGCTGAAGATCATCTGATGCTAATCTAATTTTTCTTCCTTTTTAGGAGACCTAAATTTTCATTTTTGTAAGTTCTTTGGATCTTTGTTTTTCTATGGTGTCTCATAATTTTTTGATTTATTATGTTGGAGTAGGAAGTGCAATGTGTTTACTGGATTATCAGTCAATATGCTTGGCTTTCATTTAATTTTCTTATTTTACTTAGTGATAAACACATATGTACTTTGAAAATTGAATAATCATGTAACGTTGCTTTTCATTTTCAGGTGTTGCTGCCTATGTTGGCTGGCAAAGCTCCTCAATTCTCAAGCCTCTACTACAACAAGGTCTTAGTGATGCTGAGGAATTTGTTATTGTGAAAGCTCTTAATGCCCTTACTTGTATGTGCCAGTTGGGGCTTCTACAAAAACCCCATGTCTATGAGTTTGCCAGTGACATTGGTAAGTTTCTGTTTCTCCAAATTAGAATGAGAAAATTAGGGTATGGGAAGAACTTTATTAATATTTCTAGGTAATATATAGTAAGAATTGTAGCCTTATTCTTCTTACTATTGATTGTGTGGGTGTGTATATATGATTATATGCATGTGTGCATGTTTCTGTATATGTTTCTTCAGCCCAGGTTGGGAAGTATCACTTTGTTTTTGTCACCCTTGAGAAAAAATGAATTTTTTAACATGTGTGTAAATCCTTGACTGGTCTAAAGATTAAACTTATTTTTTAGATACTTGACCACTAGTCAAGTTGAAAATTGGAAGTGAAGGATTATCTATGACATTTGTCATTGCATTGATTGCCAGTTACGAATTCCTAATATTGAAGTTATCAATGTTAGTGATTTTATGAACTACCAAAGGAAAGAATTACTTGACCTTGATAGTACTCATTATTTCTCTCAAACTTTTTAAAAATGCAGAATAAGAGCAAATAAATGTGGCAAATTCTAAAATTAAGAGTATCTCAAACTTTTAATTTCATTATTGTTTCATTTTAACAAAGGAAGCAAGGTAACATTGCCAGTTGGCTCTGTATTGGGAGGATCTAAAATCTTAGAAAATTGTCTTTTTAGATAAAATACCTAATTGCTACTAAGTGCTTTGCAAAGAAAATTAATAAGAAAGTTGGAATTGGTTAGACTTGAATAATCAGTTTTCCTGGAGGCAATCCTCAGAGAAAAAAGATGGGACGTTATTTGATGGTTGCGAAACTGTATGGTAGATAGTAGAGATTAAAAAAAATTCTGTAAAATTTTAAGGCATGAATATAGATTTTTTAAAAAATTGTGGAAATTAAAAAACATGTAGATTTTTTTATTTTGCACTCTAATATCTAGAATTGTTCTTTTGGTTTATAATTTTAATTTGGTTTGAATTTTTTAATGATTATGTTGCAAGTAATCATAAATTTGGTAGAAAATTGTTGGATATTGGCAACACAATCATAATAAGACTCTCTGTTGCTTAGAAATTTTGTTTTAAATTTCAGATTAATATGAGGGTATAAATGATTAGGTTACATTGTTTGCGTTAGATAAAGCCAAAGTTGTAGCTGAGCCTTTCACGTAGGTAGTGTGCCATTATACCCTGACATTGTGCCTGTTAGGTGAGAGAGCACACCAGTCTGCCTTAATTGTGTTTTCTCTTGTGTGGGTGTGTAGTTGTTACTTAGAAATGTTTTGATTGTTTGAATAAGCTGCAGGGTGCTAAACTTTGAGGGATTCATTATCTCTAAGTTTTTGCCATTTTTTTTAAGAAGCTAGTGACTCAGGAACCCAAAGTGATCAATACTATAATAAAACAAAATATATTAGGGTGTTTTTTGAATTTCTGGTCCTGTGTAGTGTAAGGCAGTAATAGAAAGCAGCCATTCTCATAATTTGTAAGGAGAAAACATATTATCTTTACATGTCTATCTTGCTTGCTACCTGGACTATTTTCGTGTTTTAATTTTTGTGAATTCTTACATCAGTGTTTTCTTTCTCTCCTGTGAAAATGGCCCTACCTCCCAGATTGAATTGAGTTGTTCTTGTTTTGGACTTTGATCTTTATCTTAATAAACCTCTGTGTGTGTGTGTGTGTGTGTGTGTGTGTGTGTGTATTTGTGCTATAATTTTACATAATACATTTCTTCTGTTGCTTTGTTATTTGGAAATTATTTTTGACATTTAAGGTCCATGGAGTTGGGCCTGAAACCTTAGTTCACTGGGGCTACCCTTGATCCTGGATTCATAACAGCCAGCCTGTGATGGAATTCATTGGTGTGGGCTTGCTGACTTTGTTAATGAGAGTGAGCCTGGAGGCTGTGGATACTGGCCTGAAACTTGGGTGCATGGGGGCTGATCTGGTGCTAGGACAAGCCTTAAGCCTGAGTCTGCTTGGCCCAGCTTAGGCCTTGTGCCTGGTCTGTGGGGATAGGCCTGGTCCTTAATGCAAGGGCCCATTAGAGTGTGTCCAGAGTCTGAGACCATAAGTATGAGCCTGGGCCTGGACCTACAGTGCTTAGGTGGGTTCCCTAGTCTACTGGGGTGGGCTTGAACCCTGGGTCCTCTCCAGCCTGTGTCCTCTAGGGCCTACTGAGCACTGGGGCTGGTCTGGAGACTGAGTCTTCAGGGACAGGTCTGCATCCTGGGTCCATAGTGGCTGGCCTGGAGTGTGTGACTTTAAGGGCATAGAGCCTATGTAGGTAGGCTGAGGACCTGGGTTTTACTGATTTGGGCTTGGTGCTGTGGCCTGTGGCAAAGTTGGGTACTCACTTAATCTTCTCACCCCACTTGGGAAGGTATTGCTCTGCACTGTGCTGCCCAGGCTCAGAGGCTGTTCATGTGTTTAAGTGGATAATTTGAAACTATCTTTCCTACCTGTTCAAAGTGGCTTTTCTTACTTTTCTGCTGTACCCAAGTATGCTAATCTTTCATCTGGACTCCCTACCTCTTATAATGGTGTTTTCATATGTGGATAGTTGTTAAAATTGATTTCACTACAAGGAATTGAATCCTGAAATGTCCTGTTCTGCCATCTTTCTGATATCACTATTTGTTGTAGTGATTTTTAAAGGCGGTTTTGAAGGTTATCATGATTTCTTTGGCAGCCCTTTTAAAAACTACATACTTGGCCAGGCTCATGTCTGTAATCATAGTGCTCTGGGAGGCCAAGGTGGGTGGATTGCTTGAACTCAGGAGTTTGACACAGCTTGAGCAAGAGCAAGACCCCATCTCTACTAGAAATAGAAAAAACTAGCTGGGTGTTGTGGCAGGTGCCTCTAGTCCCAACTACCAAGGAGACTGAGGCAGGAGGATCACTTTAGTCCAAGAGTTTGAGGTTGCTGTGAGCTATGTTGACACCATGTTGACACCTCAAAGTTGACAGAGCAGAGTTGACACCACTCTGCTCAGGATGACAGAGGGAGATTTTGTCTAAAAAAAGAAAAAAAAAAACTACACTCTTACCACTTAAATATTATGAATACTTCTCTCATGCTTCTCAATTCAATAGTTGAAATGTATTGAGTAGAGAAAAGACTGAATATTCTGTTTTATAGTCATCCCTTTGCTGCAGGCTCCTTATTTTTTGAGTATTATAAGTGCTTTATTTTAGTCAGCTACTTACTGATACAACTTTATAGCAACCACAGAATCTCAGTAATTATTTCAATAAATTTCTCCTCATGCGTCTGCAGGTTGTATGGGTGGTTCTGCTTCTGGCTGTGCGTCTTCAGATTGTCTGTGGTGACTGTGATTCATCTGTCTCACTCTGGGGCCCTGGTTGTAGGGGCAGCAGCTACCCACGTTATGTTCTTCTCATGGTGACGACAGAAACATGGGGTAAACTACTTATGCAGCTCATTTCAAGTTTCTATTGCATTACCTTTGCTAATACTCATTGCCAAAGCAGGTAATGTGACCGAGGGAAAGGCAGGGAGCACAGAAGTATTGGTTATGTATCACAAGGACTTACAGAGTGTGTGTGTGAGTGTGGTTATATAATGCAGGAAAGTTAAGAACTGGGGCAAAGAATTCAATATGATACCGTTCCCAGCTCCTGTTAAGCCACTATGGGCTTAGCTACTTTCTGAAGTTTAGTCAGTGTTTTCTCAGTCCTCATTTTCTCTCTTGTCAGAGGGAAATAAATATACCATCCCTCTCTTGTTAGATGGACCAGAAGCTCAGGGTGTTCATGAAATGACCAGAACTCTTTTCGTGTATAAATAGAAGAACTGGAAATGTGAGAACTTTGGGAGAAAGATTTTGAACACCTCTTGTCTCCTTCTCCTTTAAATATATATGTATTATGATGGTGTTCCTCTTCTCTGTTAACTTGAATTTCTTACGAAATAAACATCCCCTGAATGCTAGTATCTTTAAGTGCTCAGAGCTAATACAAATACTTTTTTTCCTTTGCTTTTAGAAGTTTGACTTCATTCTAAATCAGATTAATGTAGCATGTAGTAGTTCATACTTTATTTTCTTTTATGTAAAGAAATCTTTTATTAAATCAATAATTGTAGGCTTAATATGTAAAATTGTTGAAAAGGGTGAAAAGGCATTCATTTACTTTTCTGGTTTAATATTATATTTTGAACTTTTTAAGAATAGGCATTATGTCTTCTGCCTTTTTTGTTTCCATTCATGATGTCTTATGAATGAAATTATGAATTGTATATTAAATTTGCAGAATGTCAGATAGGTCAGATTGTTTCCTTAAACTTAGACGGTGGCTTGGAGAAGTAAGAACTCCCCAGTTTCCCTGCTGCTTCTGTGGTGGATGCTCTTTGCTTGAACTTCTGTGGGGTACATCTAGGGGAGTGACAATTTGCTGTGCATTGTTGGGACTTTTTGTGTTTCTGTATAATAGTTTAAGTCTAGTATAAGGAGTAGGTGCCTACCTATTTTTAGCCCTACGTAAAAAATATGTATATATTTTAAATCCTCAGAAAGAGATAACTTTTTATTTTATAGTACTACTAACATTTATGATAAGAGAATATTACCTAATAATAGTGTGTTCATTTGGTTGAGTTTTTGCCTCGGTGTAAATGAGTATGTGAAGGCATTTGATAGTAACATTGCAGTATAATCCTTTTCTCAGTTATGGTATAATGTGAAGTTTGTTCATACTGATAGTTTGAAATGAACAAGTTAACTTATTTGAAACATACCTTTTTTCCCCTCCCTCTTTAGCTCCCTTCCTGTGTCATCCCAACTTATGGATACGCTATGGTGCTGTGGGATTTATCACAGTGGTAGCCCATCAAATAAGTACTGCTGATGTCTACTGTAAACTGATGCCTTATCTCGACCCATATATTACCCAGCCAATCATACAGGTATACATGTTCCAACTTATAGTCAATCCTCCCTCCAAACTGTGTCCTTTAACAAAATGTTTAGAAAGTCCTATTTTTTCTTTAAATTTTTAGAAATTTAAATTGGACTATTGCATTTTCATACTCATTTCTAACTTTTTAATGTTAATAGGCCAAGCAACTTGGAAGATGAGAAAAATTCAAGAGAATGTTGTTATATATCATGTTATGCTTAATATAGCATGTAGTAGTTCATACTTTATTTTCTTTTATGTAATTTTGTAACTCATTTGCTATTAAAGTGAATATAATCTGGTAGAAATGCATATTGATGGACCTCTGCTTTTTATTGTAAAATGTATAACTGATTTCAGCCAAAGTCATCATTTATAATAAATTAGCAAAAGTCCCTGGTTTTATTTTTTTTCCTTTTTCATCTAACCAATTCCTCCCTTCCACCCCCTGGCCTTTTACCTTTAGCAATATAGTTCTTGATAATAAACTTTGGGTCTATGGTTTGTACAAGGTAAATTTTATTTACCTAGCTTGTCAGTGTTTATATCCTTCATCTTGCTAGACAGCCAACTATCAAAATAGATACTTAAATTAAATGAAACATTGAGTCTCATGAAACGTTCTGTCTGTTAAAATAATGTGAAAAAATGGGCGGTGCCTGTGGCTCAAAAGGTAGGGCACTGGCCCCATATACTGGAGGTGGCGAGTTCAAACCCAGCCCCAGCCCTCCCCAAAAAAATGTGAAAAAAAAAATTTTTTTTTAACCAAAACTTAAGTTTTTCACTTGGAAATTCACGTGCTTCTCTGGTTTTCTCCTACCTTTGTATCTTAATGTACCTTCCCTTAGAGAAAATGGCACGGCTAAAGTCTGGAAATAGGGCAGATTTTGCCACGTCTTCAGTCCTTACTTTCCTCATAGATTCATTTATTTCTGGGAATCATTATTCCTTATTTCATAGAGTTTAGAGAATTTTTTATCTTTAAGAATAATTTACGTATATATGAAAGATGGATAGCCCTACATGAAAAAAATGCCTTAAAAATGTTTATTTATGGCTCATTGGAAATTAGATATTGACTATTCTATTTAGAAGTTTATTCATTAAACATTTGCTTTTGACTGGGCATGGTAGTTCATGCCTGTAATCCTAGCACTTTGAGAGGCTGATGCCAGTGGATCACTTGAGCTCAAGAGTTTGAGACCAGCCTGAGCAAGAGCGAGACCCTGTCTCAACTAAAAGTAGGAAAACTAGCTGGGTGTTCTGGCAGGTGCCTGTAGTCCTAGCTACTTGGGAAGCTGAGGCAAGAAGATCACTTGAGCCCAGGAATTTGAGGTTTCTGTGAGCTATGACTCCACAGCACTCTACTGAGGGCAACAGAGTGAGACTCTGTCTCAAAAAAAAAAAAAATTATATATATATATAATCTTTAAAAAATAAACTTTTGCTTTTATTATTGGTTTGTATTTTGAGAGGCCAGGATCAGGAGTTAAGAGGCTACTTAGGCATTTGTTTCATGAATCTAATCTTTGTACAGTTTAGGTTGGGCAAAAGATGCCTTTTATGCTGCTTTCCACTGGTCAATGCACCAGGTAGTTAACTACATCTAAAGAAAGTGCTCATTCATTTTCTTATATAGTCATTGACAAGGAAAGTATTCTTTTGGATAATAAAAGGAAGGATTTTATCAATTCTATGGAAAGAGTAATGAATAATATTTTTTAGAAGTGGTTGAATCTTTTGGGATCAGTAATGACTGAAGGAAGAAGATCTGTGGTTATTGAGTATCTTTTCTGGATCAGTGTCTACTGTTATTAGACCAGTGAACTACATATAGTTTTTAAATCTTGGATGTCATCTGATGTATTGGGATCTAGAGAAGACTCTGTATTGTTTTCTAAAATTTTCTAGCATAGGCAGTTGTATTAGCCTTCCAATGTGATAGACACAGATTTGTGCTCTGTGCTGACAGTAAAAAGTAAGAAATGCCTTACCCTTTTTTCACTAGTGTTTTTTTCCTTCTATACAAAAATGGCGGCTGTTGACATATTTTATTTTCTTAGGAAATAAACACCTGTGTTAACTATTCATAAGTTGTATTTATTGAATTTGAAAATAATTATACTGTATGTTGTATTTTTGGCTGATTCTGTTTATTTTTCTAATATAGATTGAAAGAAAACTTGTTCTACTCAGTGTTTTAAAAGAGCCAGTAAGTCGCTCTATATTTGATTATGCTTTGAGGTCTAAAGATATCAGTAGCTTATTCAGACATCTTCATATGCGTCAGAAGAAACGAAATGGGTCTCTTCCTGACTGCCCACCACCTGAGGATCCTGCAATAGCACAGCTTCTGAAGAAATTGCTCTCACAGGTTGTACCAACTTGCTGAAATCTTATATTTAAATTCAAATTTTGTAAAACTGTTGAAGTGTTCATTTAGCTATTAAAATATTTTTTATTGATTAGTGTTACATTATAAAAAATGAAGACATTAACATGGCAAACATTTTATGCATTTGCCTTGGTATCCAAGCAAAGATATTAGGAAGATAAAGCATTTAATTGAACTAAATGAAGAATCATGGCAGGCCTATTAAGTTTCTTTTGTGATTACTGGCTAAGTAAATGAGGGAATGTAGAAATAACCTTAGATTTAAGTAATATTCTTGATTTAATAACACATTTTGCCAAAACCAAAATGCACTTCAGCAAGAAGAAATGTGCAAAGCACAGATGCAGTATAGAAAGGTCCTGGTTCATTTTAGTCTAAATTTATTGAGTTCTCAGGACATGGAAACAGCCGAAATAACTTGATAATGAATCTAAGGCGAATAAACCAGCAGTTTACTGCTATATCTTTAAAGCCTATACATTTGGATCCATTAATGATTTGTCTTAAAACTAGGAAGTAATCTTTTTATTATAGTTTGGATTGATAATGTGGAACCTAGAAAAGTCAAGGCAGAAATAAAGAATACAGTTGGTGAATATGTGCTCCGTGAGCCATAAGGCAAATACTGAGGACGTTCATAGCTATCTTTAATTCTGCAGAATGTTTTTGTACAGAGAAATCTTGTCAGTCATCTCTTGTCTAACAAGAAAAGAAGATGAGAAAATGCATTCAGTTACAGAGACAGAATTTTTTAAGTTTTATGATGTAAATTCTTTCATGTATTATACTTGTCACGCATATCTACCACTGTTTGATGCCTGAGCGTTGGTTTAGGTGATTGAACATTGGAACAGGCTCCTGTGGGAAGCTGGTCAATACCATTTTGATTCTTTTAGATCTAGATTTGCCTGGAGGTTATGGCTGCCTCTGAATGTCTCTTCTAGGAGAGTGGTTTGTTTTCTTTTGTTTTTGAAGACTTGATTTGATGTGACTTGAATTTCTGAAGAGCTTTTTCTTTGGGTTTTCTCTTCAACATGGCTTATATATTAGATTTCTTCTATACTTTAGAAAGCAGTTTGTAGAAAATTGGATTCTGAGTCACATATTTTTTGTCATTTCTCTTGAGTAAGTATGGAAAAGATTTTGGCATGCAATAAAAATTATCCCAATCAAAATTATTTCTTTAGCCTTGGACCTTATGACTCTTTGTATTTCTTTTTTCTCCTACCAATCCTGTATGTTAAAGGCCTCCATCCTTAAATTTTATTTTCATTATAAGTCATCAGTTACCCTATGGAGGCACTCTAGCCCCTTATCCCTTCTTGTCACTTGCTAACATATAGGTTTTTCCATTAGTCCCTGATGCCAAAAACGCTGAAGACTGCTGACACAGATAGTAATAAGGCTGGAATTTGAACCCAGGTAGTCTGACTCCAGCCATTATCCTAGAATGCTAGTAGTTGTATTGCTTAGGTTTACAATTCAGCCAGCATTCTTATCAATTTCTCAGTTGTGTAAAATATTTATATATCATAGAGTGTCTTCACATACTTATTTAATGTAAATTTCTCAACACAACCAGAAGCAAAGTTGAAGTACATACATTCTTTTACTTAATATTGTACATTCAGAGTTTTTGTTTAGATATTATATGTATATTTATTGAATAGTTATCTATTACATGTTAAGTTCTTTGGAAGTGTCAAAGATGAATTAAATTTGAATGCTGTCATTTAGGAAGAGAGTTAAGATATAAATTATCAAATTAGAACGTGTCCTAATAGTATTCTGGGAGATCCCAGTAGTGACATGTTCTGTATCGATACTTTGTTTTCACTTACATGTGCTTGCTTCAATACACAAGTCTTTCAATTTTAAATTTGGGGTAGTTTGACCCTTTAGTTAGTCATTCTGAGGCCTGTTATTCCTTGTGAGAATAATCTAAAATATGTGGTTCTGTTTGGTTGTAGGGAATGACAGAGGAAGAAGAAGACAAACTTCTGGCACTGAAAGACTTCATGATGAAATCTAATAAAGCAAAGGCCAATATAGTGGATCAGAGCCACCTTCATGATAGTAGTCAGAAAGGTATAATTGACTTGGCAGCCTTAGGCATAATTGGGAGACAAGTTGATCTTGTTAAAACCAAACAAGAACCAGATGACAAACGGGGTTAGTATATTTCTTTGTGTATTGTATGTGTTTAGCTTACTATTATGAGTTATTTCATAAGACTGTTTTTTAGCTAGCTAATGATAAAAAGTCCCATTTCTCATATATAGAACTTTCAAATACACTGACTTCATTACTTAAGAGGGATATTTCAGGGAGGAAAAGTGAGAAAGGGAACCATACAATTAGGTGATTAAGTAATCTACCAAATCACAGCTCTGTATGTGATGAACCAAGGCTTAATTCCAAAGCCTTGTAATAAAATCATGTTGTCTCTGTGGAGGTATATGATTGAAGATGGAATTCTGTTTTTCTAATCCTTTCAACACCAACAACCTAAGGGCAATAATAGCCTTATATAAAAAAAGATAAAGGTTTGTGATTTATTATTAGTGGATAATACCCAATGAATTTAAAAGAATAGTTTTGCTATTTACAATGAAATACATAAGTAGAGACCAGAGAAGCCCTAACCATTTGCAGTCTTGATTTTTGAAACTGTTAGCTCTTCTGACATTGCCATTGATTGTATGAGGTTTTATATATACTGTTTTTGCAGGTGTAGTCACTAGTAGGTACATGGTTTTAAAAATTCCTCTATTTCAGCATTAGATTTTGAGAGCAGTTAGTCAATTATATTTAAAATCTTCTAATTGCTAATATTGGGATAAAGTATTTGTAATATAATTTTTAATGATTTATATCCATAAATAAAAGTATTAATACAAGTTAGTGAGAAAAGCACACCAAAAGAAAAAGGGGAAAGGATTTGAACATAAAACTGATTGATAGAAGAATAGAAATGCATATATATGAAAAGGTAAATAACAAATGCAAATTAAAACAATGATAAATGCCATTTTTTTTCTATATGATTAGCAGATACTGGTGATACCTGGTATTGTGAAGTGTGTATCATTAAAATATAGTTTATGAGGTTTATAAAGTTGAAGGAAAGCTGAAGCACCACCACCTAGTAAAAGTTCAGGCTATTACAGTTATGAGAGCAATTCATGCTATATTTTGGTAATGGTAGAACTTTGTGTTATTTACTTTTTTTATTGTTGGACAAAGATAAAAATAAAAGATTTTACATTTGTCTATAATAAGGATGTAGCTGTATACCAGTCAAATTTTTAAATTTCTTCTTTTTTTAGTTTCTGTTTGCTTTTGAAATAACTGATCCTTGAAATGGGGAAGTCATATTTAACATATTTAGCAGCATGGGCAGTGCCATTGAAGAAGTAGTTTTTATTGTCTCTTCTTTAGATAAAGTGGTTACTTGAAATTGAGCTAGCCTTAGGAAACTGGAGCGCAATTAGGTCTAATTATTAACACCACTGAAAGCACATCTGTTCCATCTGCTAGATAGGTGAAGTGAGAGTTAATGAGTTGATACATAAATATGAATAAATTAGAACTCTTAAAGAACAAATATGATGTGAAGTCCATTGCTTCCCCCCCACCTCTTAAGACAATAAAGCATATACTAATTTTAAAGGCTACCTTTAGACTAACTATTCTGAATATATTTTCATAGCTAGAAAACATGTAAAACAAGACTCAAATGTAAATGAAGAATGGAAAAGCATGTTTGGGTCTCTGGAGCCACCAAACATCTCACAGGCCCTACCTAAAGGGAGTGACCAAGAGGTGATTCAGACTGGGAAGCCTCCTCGTTCTGAGTCTTCTGCTGGCATTTGTGTCCCTTTGTCAACTTCTCCACAGGTACTGTCATCTAGACAGTAGTATTCCTTATGTCTTTGAATCTTATTCTGCTGTTTTATTTGTTTAAAAACTGTGTACCTTACTAGGAAAATCAATGTGGTGACTTGTCCTTCAGGGAGGACATATTTCTTTCTGAGACAGGTTTATCTTTAATTTTACAGCCAAGGGGAAGTCTAGTTATCAAAAGTGCCAAAAAGGTCTCATTTTAGAGTACTTGCCAATAAAAGTGATCTGAAATTGTGAGTTGAAGACATTATTATGAACTGGGATTATGATTAGGCTACAATAAACCATTTAAATTTTTTTATTCTTCCTTTAATATAACATAGTTACATTTGTAAAATAGCAAAAATACTTGTGGAAAGAAGTCTCAAGTTTGCTATATATGATAAATGTCACGATGATTTTGACAGAGACGGTTCCCAACTTAAAATGGTTTGTTTGACTTAATGATGTTTCTACTTGTCCGTGGTAGGAAAGCTATATGTGTTCAGTAGATACTGTGCTTTTGGTACCCATATAATCATCTTGATTTTCACTTCGAAAACAGTGTCAGCTAGTGAATACTTTACATATTATAAAATAGGCTTTGTATTTGATAATTTTGCTTAAGTGTAGGATACTATAAGTGTTCTGGGTATGTTTATGGTAGGGTATGCTAAGCTGTGATATTTAGTAGGTTAGGTTTATTAAGTACATTTTCTTCTTATGATAATTCAATTTATGCTGGGTTTATTGGGATGTTAACTCTGTTCTGTTATCAAGGAGCCTCTGTATTTGAAATTAGTTTGTAATTTTTGTAACTAATCATATCTTAAAAGTATTAATTGAACTAGACTGATAAAATTGAAATTCTCTTTCTTTTCATTTAAATTAATGAGAATTTTTGTTTAATGTTATTTTTATGCTGAAAATTTTTTTTACCTAAATGTAGAAGTTTGGAATTGTACCATTTGTGGTTATCTAGGTTTTCATTGAGAAAACATCATTCAGTTAGACAGATTTTAAAACTGGTACATTAATAGGGACAAAAAGCTGATACATAGATTTTAAAACTGGTACATTAATATGGACAAAATGCACAGGTAAAACATGGGTACCTTTTTGTATTCAAATGTATTTTGTTTATGACATAAACATCTATAATTCTATTTGTTTTGCAGGTTTCAGAAGTGACAAATGTCCAGAGTAAGAAACCGGTAATACAAGTTTTAAGTAGTACAATTCTGCCATCCACTTACCAGATTCGGATCACAACTTGTAAAACTGAACTTCAGCAGCTCATACAACAGAAGCGGGAGCAGTGCAATGCTGAGAGGATCGCCAAGCAAATGATGGAGAATGCGGAATGGGAGAGCAAACCTCCTCCACCTGGTAAAAGTCCCCGCAGATAGGTAGTTGTGTTCCACCTGGGTGCCTGAGCCTAGACTCTAAGTTAGGAAACTGATCCTTAATTACCAGACAAGGACGTGAGAACAAAACTGTCATTTGGGAGATGCAGAACAAAGAGCAATAAGTGAGAAATCTTAAATTATTATTTGTGGAACTGGATCGTTTTAGTTGGGGGGACAACTTGCAGTGTCATATTTAGGCTGGTTTCTTAATATTCATAATTTAGTCTGTGCTTCATTTTCCCCATTTATAGTAGTTGTTTTTACCTGCTATTGTCATGTCACTTTCTCATTGAATGTCAGGCTTCTTGGAACTAAACTCTTTTAATTTCTGGAAGATTTAACATACATCTATTAATATTATGTAAGAGAAAGGCAAAAACTTTTGAAAATAATATTTTTAAAAAGAAAACAGCATTACCTCATAATCCCACCACTTAGTGGTTATCAACATTAAGATTTTGGGGATGTAGTTCTGTAACCCTAGGAGATTTAAAAGAAATTTAAAGGTACTTCAGATAAAATTATAGCTCAGCTATGTTAGCAGGTTTGTCTGGTGTAGTATGGCAGAGTTAGTCTTTGATATTAGGTTAGTAGATTTCTAAAAAAGTTTTATGAGTTTCTATACTTAGATTTTAATAACAAAAATTTAACTTGAAAATTCTCTGAGGAGAAATTTATAATGTGCTTATGTGTAGACTCTTAAGAATCATGTGAATTCCTATGGGCCTCTGATGTGAACTTGGGAAGATGCTGGTAGAAGTCAGTGATTTAAGGTTTTAGAAAATATTATTAAGTGTCAAGTGGCATCTCTAGTCACATAATTTTTCTTATTAAAATAAATATCTTGGAATGTTTAAGCTGTTTCCTTGATATAAGTCAGTATTTTTACAGGCTGTCCTTTAAAAAAAGAAAAAAGTTGACCACAAATTATCTACTTAATTTTATGATAGGATTGGTTTTTATAAGTGGCATTTTATTTTTACTGGAATTACACATTTTATTTAGTAAATCACAGAAAAGATGTCAGATTTTGTGGTTCAAGGAATATACAATGACTGTTGGACTCTTGATGTTTTTCTTTCCACACTTTAGTGGTTGTGTGAAATTGATTTTCTTTACAGGGAAATGTTCAATCTTGTCTGATAGATTGTCTAGACTGTTTGACAGAGTAGTTTTGATCACTTTCAAATTCAGCATATTGTCCTTAAAAAGGATGTTCAGCTGTTGTTCCCACACATGAGCTAGAGCTCCAAGGGAAAATGTTTTATTTGTTGCCTTTTCATTATTGTTTCTTGGTAAAAAAAAAAAAAAAAGTTATTTCTAAAATGGCATTGTTAACACTCAGTTACAATGCTGCCTGCCGGTACAGTATATTTTCAGCATAGCTTCCTGTTTTATTTTAATATTGAAGAATATTAAATATAATGAAATGTTATATTTAGTATGATACAAAAAACTTTATTCATCAAACATTGAAGATAGTTATGTGCAGTGACCTATGCTAAGTACTATGAATGATTCAGAATGCATAAGACATGGTTTATGGATTCAGGGATTGTATAATTTATTTTAGGAAATCACACACAAAGAGAATATACATAATAAAACACAGGGCTCGGCGCCTGTGGCTCAAGTGGCTAAGGCGCCAGCCACATACACCTAAGGTGGCGGGTTGAATCCAGCCTGGGCCCGCCAAACAACAATGATGGCTGCAACCGAAAAAAAAAAAATAGCCAGGCGTTTGGCCGGCACCTGTGGTCCCAGCAGCTTGGGAGGCAGAGGCAGGAGACTCGCTTGAGCCCAGGAGTTGGAGGTGGCTGTGAGCTATGCCATGGGGCACTCTACCCAGGGGGACAGGTTGAGGCTCTGTCTCAAAAAAAAAAAAAAAACACACACTCACACAGAAGGTTTTAGATATTGTAAAGAAAATTATCTTGTAACAAAGAAAATTACATTGGATGGTCTATGAATATTATGGGGCTATAATTTATAATACCGTTTTTATTTCATACTTATAGAATAAATGATTGCAGGTAGAGAGGGAATTAACCAATGTTTGCGTCTTGACTGTGAGTTAAGGACAATGTTATACTCTTTCTTATATCTTGTTTATACATACAGTTGCCCCTTGGCTACGTAAATACTCCTCATTTTACATTTGAGGAAAGTATGGCTCAGAGAATTTAAATAAGTAGCACAAGGTTACACTTTTATGGTAGGTAGATTTGGGTCTGTGTGACTTTAATGTTCCTTTATGCCCAGTTTTTGTAGGGTAGGGTAGTTGTTAACTCATGCTACTGAGTCAATGGTCATGGTTTTTAGGGGTGGCAGGTAACTGCTTTGTCTTCTCAGATACTGGAGAAGGGGCGCAGATGCAGTCTCTCTGAAGCTATTTGAGTAACACTCAATTGCTATCTTGATGCCTTACTCAATAAATATGTCTTGGTCTAGTATCAAGTATCTAGTATCAGGTATTATCAACTACCTTTGTTAGTTATCAATAGCTTTTAATTATTTACTCATTATGATTATTCTCAAGGTGGTTGTTGGTGATTTTAACTAGAGGATGAGTAGGAGATTATTATAACTTAAGATAACACTTGTTTGCTTTTCCTTAGGGTGGCGTCCTAAAGGGCTACTGGTTGCACATCTTCATGAGCACAAATCGGCTGTGAATCGAATTAGAGTTTCTGATGAGCACTCACTGTTTGCAACATGTTCAAATGATGGCACAGTGAAGATCTGGAACAGTCAAAAGATGGAGGGGAAGACGACCACCACCAGGTGACATATGCGCAGGGGTGGCTTAATTCATTCTTTGAGGTCAACAAATACTTAGTGAATTCTTACTCTGTGACAGGCACTTGTTTTGGGTGCCAAGGATAGTGGACAAAATCCCTCTTCTGTAGAGCTTACCTTCTAGTGGAAAGTGAGAGACAACAGTAGTATAAATAAGTAAAACATACAATGTGTTAGATGATAAAACAAGAAAGTTATACAGCAGGAAAGGACGCCAGGAAATGTGATAAGGATTGGGTAGAGTAGAATTTTAAGTACTTGTCTAGAGAGTGTCTCACAGAGAAAATGACATTTGAGGAAAGAATTGAAAAAAGTGAGAGAAAAAGCCATTGTGGAGGAGCATTCCAGGCAGAGAGAACAGGAGTTCCAAAGGTCTTGATGAAGAAACATGTTTGGCATGTGTGAAGAACAGCAGAAAGGTCTATGTGGCTGGAAAGAGCAAGAGGAAGGGTAAGAGGAGTCAGAGTAGATTGGGCCTTATACAGGCTATTGTAAAGACTCTGAGTGAGATGGGGAGCCTTTAGGGAGTTCTGAGCAGAGGAGAGACAAGATCTGAGTTAGATGAAAACAGTTACTCTGGTTGTTGTGTTGAAAATAGACTGGAGGACAAGGTAGAAGCGGTTAGGAGACTAAAACAGTAATTCAGGCAAAAGATGGTGGCTTGGGACAGGGTGGTAGGAGGGAGGTAGTGAGAAGATGTTTTGATGGTAGAGCCAATAAGACTTGTTGAATGGATTAGATGAAATACGAGCAAGAGAAAAGTCAAGACGTGGTAGAATGACTAGCTGTGTAAGGAAAACAAGTACTGTGCCATTGTTCCACTGTTGTGGCTATGATGGAGATAATTTATGACTTGAAATCCCTAAGACTTTAAATATGCATGATATGATTTTGATAAATTTGATTATTATAAGTATTCTAGACTTATAGTTACGTACCTACTTAATTTTCAGTCTGTTTACCACCCCCTTCCCTCTCTTTCTCTTTCCTCCTACCCCCTCCACACACACAGACATGTGGAGGATGCCAAAAATGCATATACATTTTAAAAAAGGAAAAACTGTATTAAAATTGTATATTCAGTATATACTGATAATGAAAGATGATGTAAGTCATGTGGAACACCTTTTGTAATTGCAAAAGTTAAGTTGAATATGACTTGAGTATTACAAATTTAGTGGTTTTTTATTTCTTAAAATGTGTATACACTTTTTTGGCACCCTCTTTATATTTACACACACACACACACACACACAGCAGTTCTACAATATTCATATTGGTCTGAAGAGAAAGCTACTAGAAAGCAAAATTGAATCTTACCTGCTTATAAAAAGATGTGGGGAGTCTCTGATGCTTTTGTTGTCATTAATTTATTGACCATAACCATTAACCATAAAAGTCCTCAAACAGGAAAATATCCTTGATAATAAGTTTACTCCTTATTTAACATCCTGACAAATTTTTTGTGTTGATTGTTAATATTTTTACATTACATTTTTTACACTTTTTTCTCTGTATTTTTATACTATGCTTAATTATTGTTTTTATATTCATTGTTTTGGTATTACATTGGTGAGAACATAATTAAAAATCAGTGAGTCCATGTCACAACTTTTTGTCAACATTTTATTATAAAATTTAAAACCTGCAAGATAAATTGAAAGTCTTTCAGTGAATATCCGTGCCCATGCCACCCAGATTTTACAGTTAATAAGTTTTTTGTGTTTGCCAAGTCTTACAACTTTCCATCTGTCTACTTCTCATTAATCCAATTTTTAATGATTTCAAAATAAACTGTAGATATATTAGTCCCTCAGGACACATGTCATTAACTAGAGTTCAACATTTACTTACAGTTCCTTTTTGATATAAAGTTTATATATTGTGAAGTATATAGATCTTAAGTGAACTATTCTATGAGTTCTAGCAAATACATATACCTCTGCAACCTGAACCCCTTTCAAGATACAGAATATGACCAGGATGTTCGCTTATGTCCCTTCTTTTTAAATTTTTGCCCACTTCCTTCTTACCATCATTAGCATTTTAATTAGAGTTTTAAAACTTCTGATAATTCCTTTCCAGATGGTTCTCTGTTATCATCATCAGTTATATTCACTGTCCTTTTTGGACAATTGCAAAAACCTTGCCTGTAATTCCCAAATGATTTTTATCACAGAGTCATGCCTTCTGTACCCTAGTGTCTTATTTTAGGCAGTGGTATTCCAGTGTCACATTTTAGCCCATAGTATCTCCCAAATTTTGGCAACCTTAAAGACTTTGGTAACCTTATATGGTAATTAGGAGATTGGATCTCCTCTGGATGCAGCTTTCTTGCTTTGCTGTAGCACCCACTCCATTGTTTGTGGAATACAGTGACCTTGGCTTGGGGAAGAGGGAAAGGGAGTGAGTGTGTTGTCCCCATCACATGGCTTTACAGAGGGGAGGAGAAAGTGATTGTTATTGCCAAAGCCATCAGGGGAACAATTGGTGGCAGAGAAGGAGTAGCAAAACTAATTTATTTTCTTAGGAAATGTTACTAGTACATTCTGATTACAGAGGATTTTCCCTCTGCATTATGTATGTTTGCTTATCATCTAGTTCCCTTACATTCCCTTCCCTTCAGTCCTGACTTTCTCACTGAACTGTGATTGGTAACTTATGACACTGGGATTGTGGCTCTGCCATTTTCTTCTTTCTTAATTAAGTTAAACTTTCAGTTTGTCTCTTGGGGACTAGTTCTTAAAAAATTGCTGTTTTTCTAAATTTTTGCATAGATTTTGAACGTATTTCTTTATAGCATTCTAAATTTTATTTTCGGTGTCTTCTTTTTATGCTGACTTATTTCTGGCTCATTTATATCTTCAATTTTATGGGATGTGGTTTGTCAAAATTGAGGTAATGGTAGAATATCTAAGTGGAGTTCTGTCACAGTGAGGAGTTGGAGCGATTTGAAAGGTATACAAGAAAATAGTCAGTGTTTGGGTTACACGTTTTGGAGTCATTAGTACTGTTGAAAAGCAGAGTTGTTTTTTAATTTTTTAGTGATATGGCTATTCTGAAGGAAAGGGAATATAAAAAGCAATGGAAGCCTGAAGCTTGAATCTTAGGAATGGAATTTTGGGGGTGGGAAGAGTGGGGCCAAAAAAGGAAAGAAAATAAACCACTTAAGTTAATGTCATGGACTACAACAGAAAAGAGAAAGAAACTTGTAGGCCTCTCTCAAATGCAATGAAGCATGAAAACCTTCTAAGGGTATTGGGGCATTCTCATATAGTGCCTTCTGGTGGAATGCAATTAGTATGTCTTCCCTTGAGTGCTTTTAGACAATTTGTGGCACAAGCCATTATGATGTACATATCCTAAGGAAAGAATTATGAATAAACTCAGAGATTTAGTTTTAAGACTTTTCATTTTGGTTTTCTTTATAATAGGAAAAACACTAGAAGCAAATTAAGGGTTCAACAGTAGGGGTGAAATTGGTTAATAACCTATGATGCAGTTATAAAACTGATGTTATGGAAATAGTTTTTGATATGAAAGAGTTTGATAATTGTGTTTTAAAAGGTTTAAGAAGAGCATATAGTGTTTCTATTTTTGGAATGGTAGAGTAAGGACCTTCAGAAATACACTCTATAAAAGCAATGTTCTTTTGGCAAAAACTATCAAAATCACTTTTCTTAGAACCCTGGAAATTAAATACTTGCAACAATCCAAAGATTGTTTATTTAAGAAAAATATCTACTTTTAGTAAGAACAAAGACTCATGTGAGGTTTAATTTAGCTGAATCTCATCACCCTCTTACCTAGCTCTTTTGGGAGCTTTTATAACAAATGGTCCTACAACTACAGTAGCCATCAAACTCCCTTGGTAGCCAGCGGAGGAGTCACTCCCCCAAAACTCTGTTCCCAGAGAATGGTTAGTATTTGACCTCTCTGCCAGCTGGCTGAAAAGTTCCATTTTCAGGGACTGTCTTTATTTGACGTGACTTGGACTTTGTTTTCTGAGAAAAACCTTGCCTAACCTACAGGGCATTTGTTAAAGATAAGTAGCACCATTTGCTGAACATGGCAGCTCTTTGAGGTGGCTTTACTGTTGGAACCAACAAAAAATGAACAGAAAGCTTAGAAGGAACTGAGTAATGAGATGTCCCTAGGTGCCTTTGAAAGATTTTGATGTATTTGTAGGTATTTGTAAGGCCACAGGTAAGTGTAGCATTGTGCACATGCCCAAGAAAGAACTGAAAAGACTAAATTCTTAACCTCTGACTGACTTTGAGACTGTCTGTGCACAAGCAAGAATTGAAAGCGAAAGGCAAAGTTGTAAAAATACTTGGTGGGGTGTTGGGGTGCTGCAACACAAACCAAACCCTCAATAAAAGGTTGGAACACTTAATGATTCAAGTCTGTTTTTTTTTTTTTTTTTTTTTGTAGACAGAGTCTCACTATGTTGCCTTTGGTAGAGTGCTGTGGCATCAGAACTCACAGCAATCTCTAACTCTTGGGCTTAAGTGATTCTCTTGCCTCAGCCTCCCAAGTAGCTGGGACTATAGGTGCCTGCCACAACGCCCGGCTTTATTTTTTGTTTTTACAGTTGTCATCGTTGTTTTAGCTGGCCCGGGCTGGGTTTGAACCCTCCTGCCTCAGTGTATGTGGCCGGCACCCTAACCACTGAGCTATCGGTGCTGAGCCAATAATTCAAGTCTTGAAGGAAATGTCCAGTTATTAGATGACCACTAAGCTAACTGAACAGGGACTTCATTGATCACTCATGAACAAAGTTTACATGAGTTTACAGAATTCATCCAGGATAATCATTAAAGAAACAAATAGTATCAACTCTAGAATCTTCTTTACAAAGTTGACACATTATATTTTGAATGTACAGTTTTGGGTAAAAACTACATGTCAGGCAAAGAAACAGGACAAGATGGCCTATATAGAGAGAAAAGGCAGTCAGTGGAAACTGTTTCTAAGTAATCCTAGACATTGAGCTTCCTGGACATAGCCTTTCAGCTATTGAAAATATGTTCAAAGAGTAAAAGAAACCATGTGTAAAGAATTAAAGTGTGAGAATAGTGTTTTACCAAATAGGCAATATTAAGAAAGAGTAGAAATAATAAATACAAATTCTGGAACTGTAAAGTATAATAATTAAAAAAATTCACTGGGGAGGCTTAACAGCAGATTTCAATTGACAAGGAAAAAAGAGAATTTGAAATTAGATAATTGGCTTTATCTAGTCAGAGATACAAAAAGAAAAAGATAAAGAGAAATGAACAGAGCCTAGAGTCTCAGAGGCTTGTGGAATGCCATCAAGCATTTCGACATATGCATAATAATAGTTCCAGAAAAAGAGGAGAGAGAAAAGGGAGCAGAAGGAATATTTGAAGAATAATGGCCAAAACTCCCCTAAATTTGATGGAAAACATTAATCTGCACAACTAAGAATTCAGTGAGCTCCAAGTAGGGTAAAATCAAAGGAGCCACAGCTAGACACATCATAAGCAGACTGTTTAAAAATGAAGACAAAGAGAAATTCTTGAAAACATTCATAGAAAAGTGACTACTCAAGTACAAAGGCTCTTTAATACAATTAACAGCTAATTTTTTAAAAATCAGAAATGATAGAATTCAGAAGTCAGTGGGATGACTGAAAGGAAAAGACTGTTAGCCAGTAATTCTATATCCAATAAAATTGTCCTTCAGAAACAAAGAAGTGAAGACATTTACGATAAATAAAAACAAGGAATTTATTCCTAGCAGATTTTCCCCAAAAGAAATAATAAAAGGAATATTTTGTACTGAAAGGAAAGGCATGAGATAGTAACTTGAATCCATAAGAATAAAGGTCATCAGTAAGGGTAAAACATTTAGTAAATACAAAGAAAGTACAAATTATTTTTACTTTTTACTCTTTTAACCTATCCAATTTAAAAAGACAACTGACTAAAGATAGAAGACTGTATAGTGGGCTTAAAACATACAGATATGTAATTTGTGTGACAGTGGTTATACAGAAGAGGGAGGAGGGGACAGATAATATTGGAACAAAGTTTTTGTGTATTATTGAAATTATGGCATTAATCTGATTGTTTTGAGATGTTAATGGTATTTCTCAAGGTAATCACTAAAAAAAGGTTTTGGTAAAACTTAAAACATAAAAACAAGGACATTAAAACGATACACCAGAAAATATTTAATGCAAAAGAAGTCAATAATGGAGAAATAGAAGAGCAAAAAATGCACAAGACAGAAAGTAACAGCAAAATATCAGACATAAATTCTGACATTATTGGTAATTACATTAAATATAATCAAAAGGCAGAGTTGGCAAAAGGAATAGAAAATGTAATCTAACCATATCCTCTGTATAAGAGACACTTCAGAGTCAAAGACAAAAAGGAAAAGAATCAAAAAAGATACACCATGCAAATAGTACCTAAAAAAGAGCTGGATGAGGTAATGTCAGTTAAAAAATAAATTTTAGGACAAAAATTACTCCTAGAGAAAAATAAGAACATTTTATAATAATAAAAAGGTCAGTCCATCAGAAAAACATAATAGTTACAAACATAGGTACTTAACAACAGACCTTTAAAATATACTAAGCAAAAACTGACAGAATTGAAGAGGTATAGACAATTCGCTTACAATAGTAGGAGACTTTAATACTGTACTTTGATTATGGATAGAGCAATGAGGCATAAGGTCATCAAGGAAACAGAAGACCTGAACAATACTACAAACAGCCATATCTACCGGGTATCAGTAGATTATTCTACTCATCAATGTGGAATAAATCCTCCTTAAGTGTACATGGACTATACTCCAAATTAGTATTTGGCTATAAAATTAACTTCATAAATACAAAAAGATCAAAAGTGTTCAAAGTATATTTTCTTAGCAAAGGAATGAAGTTAGTTATCAGTAACAAAGGAAGTTGGGAAATTAATACTGTGTGGATAACGACCAGTAGTTCAAAGGGAATTTAGAAGATACTTTGGGATGAATGAAAATGAAAACATACTATACTAAAACCTGGAATGCATTTACTGGAGTGTTCAAAGGGGAATATATACCTATAGACATCTATATTAGAAGAGAAGGAAGATCTCAAGTCAGCCATTTAACTTAATATTAAGAAACTAAAAAAAGAAGAGCAAACTTAACCCAAAGCAAGTAGAAGGGAGGAATAATAAAGACTAAAGAGGAAACAAATGAAATAGAGAATTAATAAAAAAAAAAAGCAAGTGTAGAATTTTTTTTAAAGATAGTAAAATTGGCAAATCTTTACTATAGTGAACAATAAAAAAAGAGGACTCAAATTACTAAAATCAGGAATGAAAGTGGCTATAGTACTATTGGCTTGACAGAAATAAAAAAAATACTATGAAGGGAATACCATGTATGCCAACAAATTAGATAATCTGGATAACATGGACAAATTCCTAGAAAGGCACAAGCTATTAAAAATGACTTAAGAAGAAATAGAAAATCTGATTAGACTGTAACAATAAAGAAATTAGTAATAAAAAAATTTCCCACAAAGAAAAGACCAGGCTGAGATGGCAAATTCTACCAAATATTAAAGAATTCTAGTAGTTCCCTTTATCTTTGGAGAACATATTCCAAGACTCCCAGTGGGTACCTGAAACCTCAGATAGTACTGAACCTTATACATAGGGATATACTACAGTTTCTTATCATATATATATGAATATACATACACACATACACTTATGATAAGGTATAGCTTATAAATTAGGCACAATAAGAGATTAACAATAACTGATAATACAATAGAACAATTATGACAAAATACTGTAATAAAAGTTGTGATGTACTCTCTTTCAAAATATCTTACTGTACCATACTTACCCTTCTTATGATCAATTAATCCAATAACTGAGTTAGCTAGTAAGTGACTAATGGACAGGTAGCTTATTTGGGGTGGCTATGTTGGATAAAGGGATTATTCATGTCCTAGGTGGGAGGAAGCTGGATAGTGTGATATTTTATCACATTATTCAAAATGCTATGTAATTTGAAACTTAAGAATTATTTATTTCTGGAATTTTCCGTTTAATATTCAGTTGACCATGGGTAACTGAAACCACGGAAGGTAAAATCCCAGATACGAAGGAACTGTTCTAACACTGATCTTTCAAATAGTCTTCCAAAGCTCAGCACCTGTAGCTCAGTGGCTAGGGTGCCAGCCACATACACCAGAGCTGGTGGGTTTGAACCTAGCCCAGGCCTGCCAAACAGCTATGACAACTACAGCCAAAAAATGACCAGGTATTGTGGCTGGGGGTCTGTAGTCCCAGCTACTTGGGAGCTGAGGCAAGAGAATTGCTTAAGCCCAAGAGTTTGAGGTTGCTGTGAGCTGTGAAGCCACAGCACTCTACTGAGGGTGACATAGTGAGACTCTGTCTCAAAAAAAGTCTTCCAAAAAATAGGTGAGGGATCACTTTTTAATTTATTCTATGAGGCAGATATTGCTGTGATACCACAACCAGATAAACGCATCACAACAAGCCCACAGACCAATGCTCATGATTAATAAGAAATTAATTTTATTAATTTAAAATTAATTAGTAAAAATCTTCAACATAATATTAGTAAACTGAGTCCAACATATAAAAAGATTTATATTCTATGACCAGGTGCATTTTATCTCAGGAATGCAAGATTGGTTCAATATATAAAAATCAGTTAATGAATATATCATATTAATAAAGGGTGAAGACCACATAAAACAACTGCACAAATTAGTTCTAGATAAGAACTAATAAAAGCCATCTATGAAAAACCCACAAATTTCCTTGTACTTAGTGGTGAAAGATTAATAAAAGGCTTCTCCCTAAAATAAGGAGCAAAACAAGAATGTCTACTGCTGCCACTTCTGCTGAGCATGGTACTGGGGGTTTTAGGTAGGATATTCAGGTAAGGAAAAGAAATCAAAGACCTACAAAATGGAAAGAAAGAATTAAAACTATTTCAGTTGGCAACCAATGTATAGAAAATCAGCCTTAATTGAGCAATAAATTAAAAACTTAACAAATAATAAGTTCGGCAATATTACAGAATAGCTAAAAATCAGTTGCATTTCTGTTGTTACCAACAAATAGTCCAAAGATGAAATTAAGCATCAAAAAACCCAAAATACTTAGGAATATCTTTTATCCACCAAAAAGCAATTTTTGTTAATGGTGAGATGTGAGAGTCCAGTTTCAGTCTTTTACAAATGGCTAACTAGTTCTCCAACACTATTTGCTAAATGGGATTCTTTTCCCTAATGCATGTTTTTGTTAGGCTTACCAAAGATCAAATGATGATAGGTGGCTGAGTTTATCTCTAGATTCTCTATTCTGTTCCATACATCTGCATCTCGATTTTTGTGCTAGTACCATGCTGTTTTGGTTACTGTAGACTTGTAGTATAATCTGAAGTCTGGTAATGTGATGCCTCCAGATTTGTTTTTATTTCTAAGAATTGTATTGGCTACTTGGGTTTTTTTTCTGGTTCCATATGAAATGATTTAAGACACAAAACAATAAAAATTCTAGAAGAGAGTGAGGGAAAAATGCTTGAAGATATTGGCCTGGGAAAATACTTTATGAGGAAAACCCCTTCTGGTAATTGCAGAAACACCAAAAATAAATAACTGGGATTTGATCAAGCCAAAAAGCTTCTGCACAGCTAAGAGTACAATAACTAAAGCAAATAGCCTTCAGAATGGGAGAAGGTTTTTGCATGTTATGAAAGGTGTGATAACCAGAATCTACAAAGAACTCAATCAGTAAGAAAAGAGCAAACAAACCCATTTCTATGTGGGCAAGAGAGTTGAACAGAAATTTCTCTGAAGATGACAGACCAATGGCCAAGAAACACAAGAAGAAATGCTTATCATCTTTAATCATCAGAGAAATGCAAATCAAAGCCGCTTTGAGATAACACCTAACTCCAGTTAGGTGATAGCCAACATCTTGAAGTCCCAAAAGTACAGATACTGGCGTGGATGTGGAGAGAAAACAGTTCTACACTGTTGGTGGGATCACAAACTAATACAATCTTTATGGAAAGAAGTATGGAGAATTCTCAAAGAACTAAAAGTTGACCTTCCAACTTCTGTATCTACCTAGAAGAACAAAAATCATTTTATCACAAAGACATTTGCACCAGCATGTTTATTGCAACTCAATTCATAATTGCCAAGTTGTGGAAGCAACCCAAACGGCCATTGACCCATTGAATGGATCAACAAATTGTGGTATATGTATACCGTAGAATACTATTCAGCCATAAAAAACATGAAGACTTTACATCTTTTATGTTTACCTGGATGGAGTTGGAACACATTCTTCTTAGTAAAGCATCACAAGAATGGAGAAGCAAGAATCCAATGTACTCAGTTCTAATATGGCGCCAGTAGATGATCTAATACATACTTATATAAGTGAAATATTCAAATCAATTCTAGGTGGGGGTGGGATAGAGAATGAGGGAGCCGGGAGAGGGGAAAAGGGAGGGGGATGGGGGTGGTTACAGTGTATGGCATACCTCTTGGGGGCAGAACACAACTATAAGACTTTAACAGATACAAACAGTATAACCTAATTTTTTGTACCATCAACAAACCTAAAACAGTAAAAAAAAAGTTTGGCAGTGAATTTAAAGGAGAATAGAAAAGTTCAACAGATCAGCATATGTGGGAGAAACTGTATATTATAAAATATTGCATTTATGAATGTTAATTCATGATGATTTATATATTATTTGATTTTTACTGGTGGCCTAGTTAGGTAAGGGCAATCCTTGTTTTGTAGATTAGTAAACTGAGGTTAATAGCTTGACCAAGACCATAAAGGTAGTAGGTTGTAGAGCTCTCGAATTACAAACCTTGTGCTTTTCCTGCTCTGCTAGGCTATGTGTTGTGAATTATAGAATAACTCAAGTGTGTAGGAGTAAGGATTTATGGTCTTTGAAGAATTGAAACGAATTGGATGAGGAAAAGAAAAGATGTGTAGATGGCCACTTGAAAATATCAGAAGAAAAGGTGATTCTGTATGAGTGCTTTTATGGGGGATTCTTGCTTTTGTTATAAGATCAGGAAGATAAAATGAACCTCGAAGTAGTAATGTAGTTTGCTGATAGTTGTGGATATTGAGCATTAGCAATAAGAATGCTTCAGAAATAAAATTTTATTTCATTTTTTTTTTGTTTAGATCCATTCTCACATACAGCCGAATTGGAGGACGAGTCAAGACTCTCACATTCTGCCAAGGCTCCCACTATTTAGCCATAGCATCTGATAATGGTGCTGTCCAGCTTCTTGGAATTGAGGGTTCTAAGCTGCCCAAGTCTCCTAAAATCCATCCTCTACAAAGCAGGTATCTTTCTTTTATCTTTTTTAGACTTTGCATTTAGTTTAGTGCACTATGGTAACTTGACTCTTCCTCCACCCTGCAGTGTAGTTTGGATTAACTGTAGGCCTTTTACATTGTACTTCTAAGCCCAATAAAGCTGCATCTAATTCAAAACTTACATTGGTTAGTCTCAGAATGTGATGTCTATATATCTTATTGTCTGTCAGCATTAAAAAAGGTCAGAAGGGCAGCTTTGAACTTGATTCATCCTAGTCTGGAATTTGTCTGAATAACCTGATTATTTATCAGTTATATCTTCTGTCTCAACTGCTAAAAGCATAGTGTAGTCTGGCTGCTGACTTTGAGAATGCAAGTGTTCTTTCTTAAAGAAAACTTAATCGTTGTCAGCATTTTGTCACTTGCCATTGAACTCTATGAGTCATTGGGAACATAAAGAAGAGCTTTTAGATTACTTGCTGATCATTTTAAAACAAAATAGTGACTGGTTTTATTTAAGACTTGTTTTACTTTTTATAAATTGTGGTTCTTGCACATTAATTACATACAAGGTAAGGTAATTAAAAACAAAGCAGAACAGTTTCTGATTGACCAGAATGTGTTACACACCTAGTATCTCAAGGACAAAGAAGACATATTTTGGTAAGAATACCATAATATCTAGTGGAGATAGTCTAGATACCATCTAGTCTAGTGGAGAAATAGACAAGTGAACAGCCTGCGTCAGTGCAGTGTGGTAATATGCCCCTTGTTAAATGAATAGTAACAGCCCTCTTGAAAGGGAGAAGGCAGCACGTGAGACCAGATGTGAGTTAGCAGCTGAAGCAGGCCAGTTGAGAATGCAGGCCAGGCAGAGGTGGAGCCCACAGAAGAAAGCAGAATGAGGAGACTTTTAGTTTAGTGGGCAAGGCATGGCCATTGGGTAGCTTAAGGCAGAAGTGGATGTTTGTTGGGTCACCTAGAATTTTTTTATTTTTGTTGTTCTGTCTTGCTTTTGCATTTAAAATGTGTTTATTTTTCAACATAGTCACCTAACAGATTTTAGCAGCTTTTATCCAGGACATAATATAATGGCCTTTACCTACTAATGAACACTTGGCTAAAGTCTGTTTCAGCAGAGGGCAACTATATAGTAATACACCCATTGAGTTTCATGTAAATTACCCATCAGGAAAGTGTGCTGTGTGCTGGTTGAGGTCAGAGGCCACACAGATAGACATACACATTCAGTACATGGTTATCTCTCAGCCAACAGCGCTTTTCACTGCAAATATTGTTGTCTTTAAAAAATGTTAGCTACCTAAATTGGGAGAAACGTGCTAGGATGTTTAGATTTCACTGTCTGACAGTAGTGTTGCTCCAAAGAAACCTTGTGTGAGTTTTTTGTCTGTTTGATTCAGTCATATCAGCTCTTGTCATGGCTCTTAATATTATTTCACATTTTATTTGGCACTTAGATTTTTTTATCATCCCTCTATGGGGAAATATAGTCAGCATTACAGTGTTTACAAATATAATTGTTTGTCTATGGACTCAGCAAACTACCACCTGTGGTATAGTCCATGAAGTAAAGAATGATATTTGCATTTTTAAAGGATTGTTAAAAAAAAGAACAACTATGTAGCGGAGAGATAGTTGACTCATAAAGCCTAAAATATTTATATTTACTATCTGAGTCTATATAGAAAATGGTTGCTTCCCTCTGATCTAAGAGATAAAAAAAAAAAAAAGACAGTTGTGTGAAAGCATGATAGGTACCAATCAAGGGGGCCAGTTTGTTTTATGATTTCCTTTTTAGTTTAAAAATGTCTCAGTGCAGTGGCTCACACCTGTAATCCCAGCACTCTGGGAGGCCAAGGTGCATGGATTGCTTGAGTTTAGGAGTTCGAGGCCAGCCTGAGCAAAATCAAGAGCCCATGCCGGGTGTTGTAGTGGGTGCCTGTAGTCCCAGCTACTCAGGAGGCTGAGGCAAGAAGATCACTTGAGCCCAAGAGAGGTTGCTGTGAGCTATGACTCCAAGGTACTCTACCAAGGGCAACAACATGAGACTATGTCTCTAAGTAAATAAGTAAGTAAACAAATAAAAATATAAGTGTCTCAGCTTGAGCAGAAACTATACGTACAAGGTGGAATAGTATAAATTATATTCCTCCAATATAAAGGAATGGACTCATACAACATGGATGAATCATAAATTCATTTTGTTAATGTAAGATGTTAGACCAAAAGAATATATATAATGTGCTTCCATTTCATGACATTCTGGAAAGCATAAAATTATAGGGGAGAAAAACAGATCAGTGGTTGCCACAGGCTGAGGGTATGGGTAAAGACTGACTATAGACAGCCTGAGCAAGGTAATTTGGGGGGGCATGGAATGGTTTTGTATGGTTCTGTAGCAGAAGATTACATAGGTTTTTGTCATAACCCATTGAACTATATTCATAGCAAGTGAATTTTACTGTATATAAATTAAGAAAAAATCAACCAGGATAGAGAGGGAAAGATGGAGTGTAGTTGTGACAAAGTGAGATCTGTTTTACTACTTAATGCCATGTAGTATCCTGGTTGGATACTGGAATAGTGAAAGTTTGCTAGTGGGAAAACTGATCAAATCAGAATGTTCTTTGTTGTATTACTAGTATTATATCAAGGTTAATTTATTAGTTTTGATAATTGTTCTGTGGTTAAATAGAGGGGAAGCGAGTGAAGAGTATATAGGAATACTGTACTATTTTTACAGTTCTTCTGTA
Organism: Otolemur garnettii; assembly: GCF_000181295.1. NCBI lineage: Eukaryota > Metazoa > Chordata > Mammalia > Primates > Galagidae > Otolemur > Otolemur garnettii. The sequence continues at coordinate 32,070,957 of NW_003852397.1, forward strand.
AATCTAGAATTATTATTATTTTTAAAGTCTCAGCTGTCCATTCATTGTCTTGATGGAGTCATGTAATTTTTATTTTTTGACCATGGATAAATACATCTTAAGTGAAGCCAAGTGCTGTGTTTTCAGTGACTGTAAATATATTTGCCTTTTGCTTTGTGTATTTCTCTAGAATTCTGGATCAGAAGGAGGATGGCTGTGTCGTGGATATGCATCACTTCAACTCAGGGGCACAGTCTGTTCTTGCCTATGCCACTGTGAATGGGTCTCTGGTTGGCTGGGACCTCAGGTCTTCAAGCAATGCATGGACTTTAAAGCATGACTTAAAGTCAGGCCTCATCACTTCCTTTGCTGTGGACATCCACCAGTGTTGGCTCTGTATTGGTAAGCCAGCTTTTAAGTCAGTCTGTGAGTTTTGAAGATAATTATTCAATAATATCAGGATTAGATAATATCAGACATTGCCACTAATGACTGTCAGCTTGGGAAAGCTGTTTTTCCTTTTTTTTCATTTGTAATTTTTTCCCGTATTTTAAGAAAAGAGTCATTATGCTATAATCACTTGAAATTTAATTTTTCTCATTAAAGAACAGGTTAGAAAGAGTGAAATCAGTACCCAAGGTGAATAAAACAGTTTCCTCTTTGTCCTTGTTCTTAAATGGGCTTCTTTATTATATATCATATATTATATTACAGTGATAAGATTTGCTGGTATTCTCTTATTCTGTTGGGGAAGCAGCAGCCTTGATTTAAGAGAAATAGCATTTGTATTTGGGCAGATGCAATTTTACATTATAGTAATTTCAGGCAAGTTGCTTAACTCCTCTAAGTCTTAGTATCCTTGTCTTCAAGGGCTGCTTTAAAGATTGAATGAGATAAAAGCATCTGTCACACTGCTGGGTGTTGGGAGGAAATCTGAGCAATTCCTTTCTACTTTATTATCTCTCTGCCACCTTTTCCCCAAAGACTGAAGATGTCCCAAGTGATCTTGCTTGCTTCTTTGCTGTTTTTGATACATTTTTAAAAGTGTTCTGATGAGTTCTGAAAAATATATACTATAGTATGACCCCCACCACAATCAGAATGAGAACATTTTCATCACCTCAAAAAATTTTCTCATGCCCTTTGCATTTGGCGTCCTCCTTCCAACTCTAATTAGCCACTCATGTGATTTTTGTAATCATAGTTTTTGTCTTGTCCTGGATGTCATATGGATGGAATCATATAGTATGTAGCCTTGTTTCTCTAAGCATGAGGCTTTTGAGACTTTGGTGTGGTTGTGTGTATGAGGAGTTTCTTTTTATTTATTGTTAATATTCCATTTTGTGGATAGATTATTTGTGTATCCATCCATCTTTCAGGTTATGGTAATGGGTTTGTTTCTAGTTTTTGGCTTTTCTGAGTAAATGTGCCGTAAACATTTGCAAATAGGTCTTCAGAAGGACACATATTTCCACTTACCTCAAGTACATGTATATGTATATATACCAAGAGTAGGATTGATGATCTTTTAAAAAATTATATTTTTAATCAACAGATAACAATAGTATATATTTAAAGGGGCACAGTGTGATGTCTTAGTATGTTTTGATTGTGGAATGATTTTAAGCTAATTAACAGATGTACCATCTCACATACTTAATTGTAGTAAAAAGATTTAAAATCTACTTTTTTAGCAATTTTTTTATAGTAGCCTTGTATTTTTTTACCTATTATTTCATGAATTCATATGGAATAGGTTCCAGCACCATAAGGCCCTCTTCACTGGCTCTCAAGTGTGCTACGTGGTGTGCCTACTATGCCATGAATTTGTAGGGAGTGGGTTCTAGGAGCTCAGGCTCCTTTCCATTGGTTTTCACAAAGTGCTTCTCTGGGTGGAGCAAGCTTCATTTCTGTTGAACCCAAGTACCTTTCTCTTTGGCTTCCTTCTTTTCCTGACCATTTTCCTTTATGCGTTTCCAGAAGATGTCTCAGCTCTTAGCGTGCTTAATATGCTCAAAATGAACATTAATCCTCTTGGCAAGAATCTTGCCCTTAACTTGTTTGTTTACAACAATGCCAGCAGCATGCTGGGTAACACTGTGGACTTTCCCGGTTTTGCCAGGGAAACATTTGTGTGGCATACCTTTTTGAACAATATCCATTCCCGTGAATCTTTCTTGTGGATTCGCATGTATGTGGCCAGAGGAACACCCCAATGTTTTCTAAAAGGCCTAGAGAACATGTATTGGGTGCCTCTGCTCTTTGCCTGTGTGTTCATCATTTTGGTGAATTACTAGAAGTTGATGTCTCCAGCTGAAAGGAACATTTTAGCAATTTTGAAATATGCAGTTTGTTATTAATTATTATTGTCACCATTCTGTGTCACTGAAGCTTATTCCTCCTGTCTAAAACTTTGTACCCTTTGGTCAACATCTCCCCCTTTCCCATCTGTGCTTCCCCCCGCCCTTGCCTTTAAATTTTATCTGTTTCCCCTTACAGTGCTTTGAATCTGTCCCTTGAGCAGCTACCACATCTTTCTTACTCTTTTCCAGTTGGCATTTTTATTCAAAGGAATTATAATCTTCTGTGCTTGAATTCAGGTTCTCTAGATTCCCTAACTTATATTTGTTACATTGTTATGTGCCCTTTCCTGTATTATTTTTTATATAGTTTATATGGAATGTATATTTTTTGCCTTCTGTGTGAATACACTGCACTGGTATAGGAAGAGAGGATATCAGGCTTAGAAGAGTAGATATTGCACACTCAATATTAGCAAATGACAGCAACCCTCTCAGGTAACCTCGGTCACCTTTTAGGAGAACAGTCCATGCTATGCTGCCTATGGCTAATTGAGTCACTGACCTGGAGTGGAGCAGGGTGACAAGCAGGGGACCCAGCTGGCCCTTTATCTCTTTTTAACTCCCCCTTCACTGGTTGGAAACCAGAATGTGCTCTGTGCCATTGTCATGACCAGCTGCTCAGGGTTAGAATAGGCATTTTTCTTTCAGGATAAGGAGGGTCTCTTTCTCTCTCTGTGTAGGGTTTAGGTTGTCAGGGACAGATGCACAGACACTCACACCAGTTTCTGTTGTGACTAGAAAAGCCATTCCTATCTCCTGAATGTTGTGGAGAAAAGGGCACATGGAAATTATAGAAATTTGTTACAAAGCTGCTGCTACACTGGGAAGGGTGGAGTGATCACTGAATACCAGTAAAACATCTCTGGTTATTTAAGGCAGTCTGAACATTTTGAGTTATTAAATTTAGTTTATGTCTTCTTAGATGCTTTTGTTTGGGGAGTGCCTTTGGCAATTAATAGCAGTGTTAGTAATTAATGAATTATTCATTTTAATTTACATTAGTTAGAGTAGCATTTTGATAAGCCTTTTCTATCTCTGTTTGGTCTATCTCTAAAGGTGCTGTTTGAAACTAGCTTCATGAGCACAAAGTGTTTTTCTAAGTGTGAGCAAGGCAGTTTTAAACTAAATTCATACAAAGCTAACACTATTTACCATTTGTTTAAATGCAGCCTGAGATGTTCTGTTCGTTAGATGGTAATTTTTTGGTGCTTTTTTCCTTTAAGGTACAAGTAGTGGTACCATGGCTTGTTGGGACATGCGGTTCCAGTTGCCAATTTCAAGTCACTGTCATCCTTCCAGGGCTCGAATCAGGCGCCTCTCAATGCACCCCCTGTATCAGTCCTGGGTGATTGCAGGTAAAATGGAGGGCTGGTTTTCATGTGTTGGGGGATTTTCTTAGAAAATATATATTTCCCTGCTGCCCACATTCATTGTTTTTAGAGTTTTAATTTTAGATATGAACCAAATGCTTGATTCTGTTCTTACTATGAAAGTTCCTACTACTAACATCTCATTGTCATCTCATATTTATTATGTTCAAAAATGATCTCATTAGTCACCACCATCATCCTTCATTCCTAATTGTCCACCAGCATCTTTTATTCTGTTTTTTCTTTCTCCTGTGTTCCTTAGTTTTGTTAAAGCTGCCACTGTCTCCCTGGAAATCTGAGTTAGAAACCTTGACTCATCCTTAGTTGTCATCTCTCACTGATCTGTTTCTTTTGTGTTTTTCATAAGCTTCCCCTCCCTACCCTCATCAGGCACTCAAATTTTCTTATATGGATTCTTATGTGAGATACTTGGGCAGGTATTTGAATTTAATTTTCCTTATCTGTAAAATATGATTAAAGATACAGAGTTGTAAGGATTTAAGAAAAAAAATGTAAGCACATGGCACCCAATTAATGGTCGATAAATAATAGTTCGTTATTCCTGTGTTTCCTCCTTGGTCCTCCTGCCTCTAGGCTCTCTGTGGTCCCTGCTTGTACGTGTAGCCTGTACACTACTGGCTGCCAGAGTCTCCATGTTGGCAAGCTCCATGGCCATTGTTGAGCTTTCTTATCATTTGGTCGGTTGATCATTTCTGTCTTTTCCAAATACTTTCCTTCCCTGGTTTTAAGGACATTTCTCTTGATTCTCCTACTTCTTACTCTGCTGGTTCTCTTTCTTTCTGACTTTAAAACTGTGGCCCACCTCACGGTCTGGTGTTGACTCTTCTTTTTCTCATTGAATTTCCAGTCCATTAGCTAATCCTCTAAATTCTATTTTAAAATATATCCAGAACTGGATCTCTCTTTACTGCCTCCCTGATCCAGACCACTACACACTCTTGCCCATTTTATTGCAGTGTCCCTGCTTCTGTCTGTATCTCTAAGATGTGTTTTCTTCTGCTCAGTACTTTCTACTGGCTTTTCATTTCAGGTAATAACCAAACCCCTTATAGTGGTTCAACAGATTTTATGGGATCTGCCCTCTTGCTGCATCTCTAACAGGAAGTGATAGCACACTTAAGGGAGGATAGTTTAAGAAGGATTTATTTTTAAAAGAACCATTTATGAATACAGGACTTGTAACAGCAGAGTAGCTGTTAACCCAGTCTAGTTACTGAATTGGGAAAGAAGTTGAAGAGAGAAGGCCAAGTTCAATAAGAGAGGAGCAGAGACTGTGAGCTGAGGGATGCAGCCAGCCTGAGGTGACTGATAGGACTTTCTCCCCTCCCTTTGATCTTCCTGTTGGAGCTCCTCATAGGCATCTGCTGTTTCCTATGGCCACTGTAAGAAATTATCACAAATGGGGTGCCTTAGAACAACACAAAGTTACCTTCTGACAATTCTGGAGGCCAGAGCCTGAAATAGGTTTTGGGCCATCACCGTGGCAATGGATCATGCTCCCTCTGGAGGCGCTCGGGGAGAATCCGTGTCCTTGTCTTTCCTGCGTCTACAGCTGCATTCCTTGGCTCACGGCTCCTTCCATCCTCAGAGCTGGCAGGTAGCGTCTTGTTTCATTGTTATGTTGCCTTCTGCTGTGACTGTCAGATCTTCCTTCCTCATGCACGTAGACTTGTGATTGCATTTAGGACCCTCTGCATAATCCTGAATAATCCCTCCATCTCAAGGTCCTTAACTTAATTATACCTGCAAAGTCACTTTGCTGTGTAAGCTAACATTCAGGTGTTCCAGGGAGTAGGACCTGGATGTCTCTGAGGGTCATTATTTAGCCCACCACAGACTGAACCCATCTAAAAGCCAGAGGGTACAGAGCTTATTGGTGTGGTTCATTTAGGTTAGCCTTAGAGCAGCAATGGAAAGTGCCTGGCATTGCGGCCCTTCCCCCTCCTGTCTCCCATCCTCAGTCTGTTCCTGCCACACAGACTTGCCCCTTGAACTAAGCATACTCCTGTTCTAGGGCCTTTGAATGTTTGTTGTTGTTCCCACTAGAATTGTAGTTCTATGAAATAGGGAGTCTTTCTGCTTTGTATGCCATCTTTTCCCCAGTGACTAGCTGTAGTAAATTTTATGGCTCAGTAAATATGAATGAAGCCTGGTATATAGTCAGTCTCCCTGCTTAAAAATACCTAAGGGCTATGTCTTTGTCTCAGGACTGCAGCGGTTTTTTTGTAATCTTCCTCTGTCCGTCGTTCCCCTCTCCTTATCTCCCTGTCACAAATGTGCTTCAGCCAGACCAACTCTTTGTGTTTCCCCCAAACACCCAGAGATTGTTGTTTTTGCTCATTTATTCTATTTTTTCTGCCTAAAGTGGGCCGCCTACCTGTATCTGTCCAGCTTTACTTGCTTTTTCAGTCTCAGCTAAATCATCTTCTTCATGCAGTGACCTCGATCCTTACCTACAGGCCGTGATCTTTTCCTTCCTTGAGTTTGGGCGGAGCTTCCCATTTCTCACATTTCTTTTGCTATCATTGTCTTACACTTTACATACTCCTTTTTCTCTCTACTTCTACACTATACGTTTCTTGAGGCATGATCTATATATGATTTGTCTTTCTCTGTGGTACAATTCTTTCTACATGGTTGAAGACCAGAAATTATTTACTGTTAGGTTGTTAAAAACTTTTTTATTTATAAATGCATCCCACCTAGTGACAGGGTAACACTGGTTTTTCAAAGTACTGTCAGCATTTCTTGCGGGATAGGAAGAAATGGAAATGGGTAGGGCTGACTGGCATTATTTACCAAGGTGTGAAAGCTCTGAGAGCTGTTTCCTCCTTGTCTGAATCATGGTTCTTGCCTTTATCTCCCTTAGCTGTTCAGGGCAACAATGAAGTGTCCATGTGGGACATGGAGACTGGTGACAGAAGGTTTACTCTCTGGGCCAGCAGCGCACCACCACTTTCTGAGTTACAGGTTTGACTCCAGTTTTTGCTGTAAAGGACAATATTATTTCCGATATTCTAAGAACTTTTAGGTCTTGTATCAAACATTAAAATGTTTGGGCTTTTGGGTTATGTTTAAAGTTGGTTTTAATAACATCAAGTAGCATGTGGCCATTGCTGAGGGGTGTTTTCCAGGCCCTTATGCTCAGTAGCATTCTGCTTTATTAAGAGTCTCAGGTGCTAACTTCCTAAGGCTTGTATGTCTCTTTGGGAGCCCAGTCAGAGCTGGGTTAATTAGGAAAAGCCCAGATTGTAGTTCAGATTATTAAAAAAGGGAATATAACCCTCTTATATACGTTTTTATTTCTAATTGTCATATTGCCAAGGGTGCTTGCTTCTTGTGGCAAAGGATAGAAAAGATTTTTTTCTCCTTTAGTTGGGGTACTGCTCAGAGTGGTTTTGAATAAAAATTTCAGGCTATACCTTTGGTCAGATTGATACAAAGCAAATGTATTTTAAAGCCCCAGAGAAAGGAATAGACAAGGCATATGTAATTGGTCTCTAAACTTGTCTCTAGCATTGGCACCATCCTCTAGGGAATACACTGATGGCGTTTGTGACCATTTCTTTTCAGCCTTCTCCTCACAGTGTCCATGGTATCTACTGCAGTCCTGCAGATGGAAATCCTATCCTGCTAACAGCTGGATCAGACATGAAAATAAGGTATAGTGTCTAATAAAGAATTCTTAACATGTAATGCTTAGGGGTCATAAATGTAGATGGATACTTTGGTTTATGCAAGGCATTATTATTAACAGTGGTAGCACTGTGTATCATCTTACAAGGATAGCTGTAACTTATGCTGTTAGTTGTAGAAAAATCTCTCATGCAAATACAACATAAATAATGCATTGATGATTAACTTCCTTCCATTGTCCTATAGAGATTATCACCATTTATTTTTCTCTTCCTAGGTTTTGGGATTTGGCTTACCCAGAAAGGTCCTATGTTGTTGCAGGAAGTACTAGTTCCCCATCTGTCTCTTACTACAGGAAAATAATTGAAGGCACTGAAGTTGTCCAGGTTTAGTAGTCTTTATTTTTGTTTCTTTCAACTTTTATAAGCACAAAAATGGTTTTCTCATAGACACAGGATTAAAATGAGTGGTGTTGATCAAGAATGGCAGTATTTCTTTGAATTTAAGAAATATATTTTCTTAGTTTTTCTGTATTTTTTTTAAAGATTTACTTTTATTAAGGCATAATAAACATCGTGTTTATTTGTGATAGCTCAGATGAACAGTATGCACTTTATATGTTTCTTAATCTTTAAAGTAACTTTTTAAAGGAAGTACTACAAATTAAAAAGGCATAGTTGAAGTAAAGCAACTTGTTCACGATCACACAGCTAGAAAGCAGAAAGCTGAGACTGTAAAGCTTGTATTCTTGACTCAGGCACAAATGTCAAATGAGATAATAATCCTGAAAATGCCTGGGCCAGAGTAGATGCTCCATCAGTCAGTGAAAGTGTGTTTCCTTCCTGACAGACTCTGATGAGCTTTACAAGTGCTAGAACATCTGATGTGTCATTTATTCCATTTACCCTTTTCCTTTTTTCATTTAATATTGACAAAAGGATATGCACAGAATATTGGCCTAATTATAAGCTTCAACATTTGTAAGTGGTTGTTCATGGAATCCAAAAAGGAAGTATATAGAATGTCATTTTGGACCCTCTAATTCTTTTGCTCAGTGTATTTTTGAAAGCACAACTACTTGACAAAAGATAGTACCAACAAATCCCAGAAGCAAGAATACTGATAAGAGGTAGAATGTGGTACGGTTGCTTAATTTAGGCTTTCTCCTTGACTTCTTATCCTCAAACAGGAAATTCAGAATAAGCAGAAGGTGGGGACGAGCGATGACACCCCTCGAAGAGGCCCAGAGTCTCTGCCCGTGGGGCATCATGACATCATCACAGACATTGCCACATTCCAGACAACACAGGGCTTCATTGTAACTGCTTCTAGAGATGGGATTGTGAAGGTGTGGAAATAAAAACCTACTGATTTGTATAAATTGTAATAAAGAGATAAATATATTGTAACTCAAGAGAAAGGGTATTTCTAGAGAATGGAAGTGAGAACAGACTCATTTGTGTAATTTTCAGAATCAGGTCTCTATGTTAGTGGTTCATGACTAAATAGCACCCACGGTGGTTAAGGAAGTTATACTTGGCCAGTTTACTTGTGTATCTCACTGCAGGAAATTAGCCAGACAACAATATCTGGGACTGTCATTGTATATGTTATAGAGGTAAGAAATGTAAAATATGAAGAACATGTCAGTTTATTTTGTATTAAAAAAGACTTTGAAAAGATGGTTGTAAGCTATTATACTGTAAACACATTTTTGCTATTAAAAAGGCTATTCAAACCTGTCAATAAACTATATTCATGCACCCGAAGAGATTTTTTTGTTTTGGGTGGTGTTTTTAAATAGTAAATTTAAGTAGAGGAATAAGCTCTCTAACAATATTTGTTCTGAGGCAAAGAAATGGACTTAGACCTTAGTGTCACAAAGAATCAGTGACAGAATTAGGCCTTAGGCCCAAATCTCTAGACTCCTTAAGTCTTTAAGTATTGTGGTCTTTCTGCTGTGCTTTCTTGTCTTTCTATAGTCTACCTTGGTCATGACTTTACACTGTGGAATTAATATCCTGTGTATTAGCTCTAGAGAAGTGTGAACATCTTGGCCATCAACGTTGCGTTTTATAGGCTTTAGTGCAAATTCTGACATGTGGCCCAACAGCCTGCTTTTATTCAGTGTGAACTATTTATTAAATGCATGAAAAAGAAAACTAAAGTTGTTAAAAAATGCTCAATATATGATGCCTTTAATATGATGTTATGAAAATGGGAAAACTGTGGGGACCAAAATCGGAACAGTGGTTCCCTAGGGGCAAAATTTATGTTTTTAAAAGGCCAAAATTGACCTTTCCAAGATAAAACTCTTCAAAGTTATAGATTACCATTTGTTACAGACCTAATTCTCTCTCTACATTTAATTCTCATCCACTTGCAGAAGGTTTATGGTATTCAAAATAATTGGAAATTTGTTACATGTATAAAACCAAAAAGTTGAATAGATAATCTGAGTCTAGGGAAAACACTACTTGTTTCAAAATACTCTAAAAAATTTTTTTCTATAATTATATAATTCAGTTATTGTGCATAACAGATTATAATACATATACCTGGCTTCATGATTCAAACAATCATTGCTTGTATCTCCTGAGGGACTGGTTCCAGGACTGCTAAAGGATACTGAAATGTATGGATGTGCAGATCTCTACTATAAAAAGGTATATTTGCATATAAGCAACACACCTCCTCCCACACACTTTAAATCATCTTGAGATTATGTGTAATACTTAGCAAGTGAATGCTAGGTAAATAGTTACAGAGCGTTGTCTGGGGAATAATGACAAGAAAAACAAGTCTGTTTAGTACTGATGCAACCATCCATTTTGTCCCTAAATATTTTTGATTCACCTTTGGTTAAAGTCATGGTGTGGAACAGATATGGAGACTGACTATAGTTTTTAGACAGGTAAACAAAACTGTCATTCGTGACAATGCCAGTTACTCAGAAAGGTCAAAATTAAGAGCAGTGTACTCTAGGCCTGGTAGCTGGGCGGATTACTAGAATTTGTAAATTTGGCATTGACATTATCATGTTATATCGCCTCTGTTTCCCTTATAGTCTGCTAAGACCATCTTTATGGGGTTTGTAGCTACTCAGTTGCATTTATAATCTGCAGGGTTGGGGATTTTTTTTTTTTTTTTTTTTTTTAGAAACATAAACTGTTATGCTGAGATTGGGCTTCAGGCCTGGAGCCATTAGATAAGCCATAAAACTGATAAATGTGGAAAATAGTGAGGAATAAATCGAGTGGGATGACAGAAATACGACTCTTTTCTTCCCTTATCTTCCTACTACTCATTCCTCCTCTCCCCCCAAATCTCCACTTTTAAAAAAGTTATGTGGTCGAATTATGACTGAGTGTCACAGTCTGGTACCATGTTAAATTATATCTCATTTTGACCTTTCCCCTCCCCCTCAAGTTTGACTCATAGCTCAGTGTAGAGATAATGGGAGGCAGGTCATTTATAGTCAATTAATTTACATTTTTAAATCATGACACATCACTATTTGTATGATTCTTCGTTTAAATCAGATCAGCCTTCATTAAATTTACGTTCAACTTAATTTTTACTGCTTTCCACTTATGGGAGAAAGGTAAAACATGGAAAATGCTAACATTAGGGACTGTTTTTCAAAAGAAACTTGTATTTGCAGCATGTTTCAGAGCTCACACCTATTAATGATTTCAAAGATGACCCAAAATGCTAAAATAATCTCAATCACTAAGGGAACATTTGGTATACTTTACTTACCAAAGCAGAAAAAAAAAACAAAACAAAACAGACAAATACATCTTAAAAGTATTTCCAACAATAAACAGAAGAAAGGAGTTTGCACTTACTCCAGAGTAAACTAGAAAAAAATCCCTTGTATTAAAATACCTACTAAATATAGCTCATCAATTTCCTATACTCGAAACATACTTTTCCTGAACCCCTAAATCCCACTTAGAATAGGTGAAGAAACTTGATGTGTTTTATTCTTTTCTATTACCTGAGTATGAATATGAAATTTAACTCCTTGGACTGCTTGCTCCTCTGAAGACATTAGGAGACATTTCTGAGGAGTTGCCTGAGTAAGGATGGCAGAAGTGGTTTTAAGAAAAATTGCAGATGGCTCTTCTTTCCAAGTCTTAGGAAAAGAGATACAGAAAAGAAAATCTGAACAAACCCTTCGGTCTTTGGTGTCAGTAACCATCTGCCCCACACATCCAGGCAGGGCTTCTTTCCCTTCCTGAAGACAGGGCCTTTGTTATCAACCGTGGAGCCAGCTCTTACACGGAGGTAAGGTCTGAACATGGTGTTTAAATTAGATAATGCTATTTTGGGTGTTGAGTTATTGAAAATACCAACCCCATCATAAAAGTAAGACCTGGAGGGGGATGAGGAGACAGCCACCTGAGAATGGTATCAGAGAATGCTACCAGAGGCCAGTCACCTCCACAACCTTTCCTGCTTTGACTTACTCTGATCTCTTTGCATCACTGCAGTCCCACATGGATTATTCTTACTGTTTGTAAACTCAGCATGCAGTTAAGCTCTTGTAGAGCTCTGCTAATTCTGCTATGCTGCTGTTCACTATTGACTAAATAGCTACCTGATGGGTAAAAGTAACTTAGAGCTTCACCCATGACTGGTTGTGTTTTTACTCTCCTTGTCTAAAGAATAGATGGATTAGTGAAAATAAGTGGCCACAATGAGAAAGAAAGACCAGAAGTCCATCAAAATGGCCAGGCAGGAAGCTTCATAATGGAAAGAGTGCTTCCAGCTCAAAGGCAAAAATTTATGTTCTGGGGGAATTAATAAGTTTCACAATGAGTTTAGGAGACTTTGGAGCTGGGGAAATTATTACCCTCTGCTTCTCACTAATCTTACCAAACAACTGTAGGAGGTGGAGGAAACCTTCCAACAGAAGCCCGTTAAGTCCCCACAGAAACAGTGGTGTGTTCAGGGGGACTAGTTAACGGAAGATCAGATTTTCAAGAATACGACATAAACAGCATCAATTTCTAGTGTAAATTTGGGAGTAGCCCCAAACACTGAAAAAGATAATTGCTAAACAGACAATCATTAAACAGATCTAAATTAACAAAGAAGGCTTGGTTTGCAGAAAATAGATTGGACAATCAAAAGAATTAGCATCAAAAGAATTATATACACTCTATAAAAATTTACCTCCAAATTATATCTCTATTAGACTTCAAAACATTTCTTTGATTTTTCCATCTTCTAATGATAACATTCATTGATCAAGTCAGTCCTAAAATGCTGGAATTGCCAGGAATGATTAAAGAAATGGACAAGATATATCTTTGAAACTATCAATAAGTATAGGGGGTCAAGTCAAGTCACCTGATAATCTATAACCTGTGGCTTGAGTTCCAGCTGTGGATTAGTTCAGTTCAGTCTTAACCACGCTTCCTGAGCTTAAACTGTTTGGGCACTTGCTTTGCCAGGTTGTTTAGGAGCAGCTTTTGTTACTTTTTTTTCATTTTTAAAAATATGGGATGTGTTTCTGGTAAAATTTTGAATAACAGCACCTCTGCCACTTCTTGCTACTCTTGAGAGATATTTTTTATCTCGAAAAAATTTTACCATCTGTAATGCATCTTCTTTGCCGGCAGCTTTATGTACTCCAGGAAGAAAGCTGTACAACAAAAGAGAACATAGAAGATAAGTACCATTTCAGCTTTACTAGACTCCTTATTAACTGTCTTTCTAAATTAATCTTTTCACCAATTTCCTTGTTATTCTAAATTAATCATTTCACCAATTTCCTTGTTACAGGCTTCCTCCAGGGTAATTTCATCGAAATTATTAAATTGGACATTTAAATGGGCCCAAATATCAGAAACAAACAAAATGAGACATTTTGTCAAAGTATGCAAAAGTATAATTTCAGTAGTTTTTTTCCTTTTTTTTTTTTTTGAAATAGAGTCATACTCTGTCATCCTGGGCAGAGTGCCATGGCATCATAACTTATAGCAACCTCAGTCTCCTGGGCTTGAGCAAACCTCTTACCTCAGCCTCCCAAATCGCTGAGACTACTAGTGTGTGCCACTATGCCTGCTTAGTTTTTCTATTTTTTTTTTTTTTTTTTTTGGTAGAGCTAGTGTCTCACTCTTTTTCAGGCTGGTCTTGAACTCCTGAGCTCAAGCAATCTACCCACCTTAGCCTCCCAGAGTGCTAGGATTATAGGCATGTGTCACCATGCCAGCTGAGATAAATATCTTGATAATTATGGGGAAACCTTAGTTAGAGAATCATGGAAGATATGCAGGAATGGTGAAACAGACTAGGTTAGCTGTCTTGTTTCAGCTTAGCTTTTCAGACTTGACTTTGTAGGTTGTTTTTCTGGCTTTATTGCTTTTGCCAAGGCTGATCTCAAACTCCTGACCTCTAGTGATCCTCCTGCCTTGGCCTTCCAGGATTACAGGCATGAGCCACTGTGCCTGGCCATAAAGTTTCTTCATGGAACATGTTCCCAGATCTTCATATGGTTGGTCCTTCAGAGTATTCTAACTTGGGTTCCAATGGCACCTCATCAGAGACGACCATATCAACAGTTATCCTCACTCCACTTCCAGTCACCCAGCACAGCATGCTTTTCTTTTCTTTATAACTCTTAGCCCTGGCTGAACTTTTATTTACTTGTAAACTTCTTTAAGATCTGTTCTCCACTCTTCTACCCACCCAAAGTTCATGAGACCATATCTGTTCACCATACTAATCCCAGGAACCCAATACTCAGTAAGTATTATATTTGTCAAATGACAATATGAATGTGTAAGATCTAACAATTAATTTTGTGAACTTGCCACCTTGTTCTTATGTTGACAGCATTGTACAAATGACTTGGGAAGATTTCATAACCTAGGTATATTAGTATCTCTCAGCTGTGTTCATGTTGATATGTGGCAGCATCTTGCTGATTCATTATTGTTGTGTGTTTTATGTGCCATAGTGAAAATGTCAGAGCTTGAATTATAGCAACAAAGAAACATTAAATTTCTGGTTAAACTTGGCAAGAGTGGAAGTGAAATCAGGGACATCTTAGTCCAAGTTTATGGGGATAATGCCATGAAGAAAATGGCAGTGTACAAATGGTCTCTCTGAGGGGAGAGAATGTGTCATTGATGAAGAGAGGTCAGGGCAACCAATAATGAGCAGAACTAATAAAAGCATTGCAAAAATTTGTTGAATTGGGCATCTAAATCATCAGCTCTGACCATGAGAAGGATAGCAGATCAAATAAACATTGATGAGAAACACTTAGTAATATCTTAACTGAAAATCTTGGCATGAGAAAGATGTGGCTCTTGCATCACAACTATGTGCCAGCTCACACGGCACTGTCTGTGAGGGAGTTTTTAGCTAGTAAACAAATGACAGTATTGGAACACCCTCCTACTCACCTGATCTGGCCCCCAATGATACTTTCTTTACCCCAAAATAAAGGAAATATTAAAGAAATTTTGCTGACATTCAGGACATCAAGGGTAATAATATGACAACAGCTCTGATGGCCATTCCAGAAAAAGAGTCCAAAAATTGCTTTGAAGGATGGACTAGGTGTTGGCATTAGTGCCTAGATTCCCAAGGGGGTACTTCAAAGGAGCCCATGGTGACATTCAACAATGAGGTTTGTAGCGTGTTTTCTAGGACAAGATTGTGAACTTAATTGTCAGACCTCTATGCCACTCCCTTCTTTCATCTCTTCTTCACTTTCTTCCACCTGTCCATCTCTCCATTTGTTCAGATGTTTACTATCTGCTCTATGGAAGGTACTGTGTTAAGTACAGTGCGGGTCATAGAAATAGAGTACAGTCTGGCAGGGAAATAAAGAGCCTGACTGGGAAGCACAAGTAAACCAGCAGAAAGGAGAGCTGGAGGCAGACCCTGGAAGGCTTTGAATGCCACACTGAGAAATCAGGGAATCAGAGAAGCCAGGTGCTAATAAGAAATTCTGGCCTGTCCGATAAAACCTGTGCTGATGGAAATGCCCTATAATTTGCCCTGGCCAGTATGGCAGCCATGAATCTCAGGTGACTATCGAGCTCTTGAAATGTATCATATTTTGCTGTGTATAATGCATATTTTTTTGCCCAAATTTTTGAGGGAAAAATTAGGGTGTGCATTATGCATGGGTAGTATGGTTTGGGAACAGGGGAGTCCAGCAGGCCTCCTGGGGCCAGTGTGCCCTCCTGCCTGGGCTCACTGAGTGCATGGGGTTACAGTTTTGGAGGAGCCAGAATGGCCTCCACAGAACACCACAACCAGGGGAGGATGGGGTGGTGGGGCTGGTAAGGTGGGCCACGGCATGGGAGTGCGGGCTAAGGCCAAGGCCTGGCTGCACAAAGGAGCCCAGGAGCCCAGTGCAGGCCCCAGGGATTCACCTGGCGGCCTGCAGGCCAGATGGACTCAGCAGCTCCCACCCCATTGGTCATACATGTAGCCATTTCAGCCACACCCCAGGTGTGGCAGGGAGAGAAGGGTTCCCAGGAGTGAGGAAAGGGGCAGCTTTCACAGAGTAGGCAGCTGCAGGAGGGGAGTGCAATCTGCAATTTACCAGGGGAGCATTAGCCCTCCTCAGATGTGTCCCTCCCAGCTGAGACAGCCACTTTCTCCGGGGCATTTTCCTAAAAGTTTAGGCCCCAAATGTGGGTATACATTATACATGGGAGCACATTTTATGTGGCAAAATATAGTCGTTAATGTGTTCGAAGAACTGAATTTTTAATTTAATTTTAACTAACTTAAATTTGAATAACCCCGTATAGCTTAGGGGCTACTCTGTGGGCCAGTAGAGAAGGTGGCCATTTCAGACAGTCTTTTTTTTTTTTTTTTTTTTTTCAGTTTTTGGCCGGGGCTGGGTCTGAACCCGCCACCTCCAGCATATAGGGCTGGTGCCCTACTCCTTTGAGCCACAGGTGCCACCCACAGACAGTCTTATTTTATAGAGATGTGGCAGAGAGAGCTCTGGGTTTGAAGACATTTTGTTCCGGTCCTTTTACTTACCAGCTGAACAGCTCTGAGAAAATAACTAGAGTGATCTTTATTTCTTCATTTATAAAATGAGGATAAAAATCACCTTTGTTGCTGTGAGCAACAACTGAAGTCCCCTGGACCAGTTACCATGGCGCTGGATTGGTTTCAGATGAAGAAACTTAGGGGCACAGAGGTGAAGGTTAATGTCAGAGCTGAGACTATCACCCAACATTATTTCCATTGAACTGGGTTTTCATTCAGGACACCAGGAGAACTATCAAGCTATTTGGAATAGGAAGGTGAAACCCTGATAAATGTCATGCTGTCAGAAGCACCTGGATATGGGAAGCAGATGGGTCTGGGCAGGTTGGACAGATGAGAAGGTCTGAGGACCCTCGCACTACAGCGGGCTCTTCACGCATGTTTTTAGAATGCGTGTGTGAGAGCCTACTGGCGTGAGGAGAGGGGGTTACCAACACTGCAGCAATTAGCTGAATTACAGTCAAGGGAAAGTCCAAGAAAACTTCAAAATGTTGAGACCAAGACAGTGCAATATTCATTGCAATCCATTTCTTCATATTTTCCACATTCATCAGCTTAAAATCTGACCTCTCACAAAACTGTCATTATTTAAAATAATAAGTACTATGATTTCACTAAAATCAAAGTTATTTCCTTCTCATATATGCATGTGCACCCCCCCATACACACACATTCTTTTTCTTTCATCTATAAAGATAGCTAAGAGTGAAAGAGACATGAAAACAACACGGAGAATGATGTATGCTGTTCATGTTACATGGACCCGAAGCCTCCTAGCATGGTAGACCACAGTATGGGCTTCTGAAACTCATATCCAAAAGTGTATCTCAGTTTATTTCCATCAGTGCTATCAGGGATGTACTAAGCTGACCGACAAACTTCCAGGTACCAAGAACAGCAGTGAGGGCTAAATGTTATTACAAATGAGTTTTCTCCCTTCTCTGTCCTCATTTTCTTCTCTTTCCTCTCTTTTCTGTATTTTCTTATTAATTGTCAGACTCTTGAATATTACAAATTCAAATTCTGCAAAGTAATAACTGCATGAACAAAACATAGCTCTCCTAATCTTAGAGAAGGCTTTCCTTTGATTCTGAAGCACAGTTTTCATGGCTCAAGTGTTTATAGTATCTGTATTGGTCTCTACCCCATACTCCTCAGCACCACCTTTTTCATTGGATCCTTTTCCCCCTTTCATTGCAAGCTCAGTTATCTTTGTTATCATCCTCCCTTTTTAAGAAAAAATTGTTAAATTGTTAAGTGCTTCTACACTACAACATTGCTGGATTTTTTTTCCTCTTGAAAATTTCTATTCTCAGTAGGGTTGAACCATATCTTTGAATTTCCATTTTTCCACCATCATACATTGGGGTATGTGTTTGATAAGCATTTGATAAAAACCACTAAGATCTGGAATCACATAGGACTTTGTTTCTCCTCCTACTCTATATTATTCATATCATTTTTTGCAGTTTGGTAACTCCAACAATAGATAGTCAAGACAAAAAAAAGATGAGAAGGAACTAGTCAATTTATTTTGCAACTTGTGTCTAATTCCAGTAAAGCTTGAGAAGAGAAAGGTAGCAAATTCTAGATAAAAGGGGGTAGGTGGGACTAATTGTTGATCTCAGTTCTCCGTGATCTCAGATCCCACCATCTATGCAGATAAGCAGGAGTCAGCCATGCTGTATTTCCTAGTTGACTAGATGCATTGGAGTAGGAAATGCAGACAAGATCGCTTCTATTTCCAGAATTTTTTTTTTTTACCTTATTACACATTTTGTGTCCAGAAAACACATTTTGGAAAGCAGAATAATAACAGATGTATTATTCATATGGCATTGGTGATTGTGTCCATTTTTACAATTCAGTTGTTCTGCCACTGGCCTGTCACTGCTTTAAAGTCTGGCACAAGTTCTTCCCTGGCTGGAGGAAGGAATAAGCAGGTGGCTTTCTGTCTTTTATTGTCTCTGAGCGGATCTAAGTGCTTTTACAAAGAGTTTGCCCTACAATCTCACCCTCACTGGCCATCTGTCTCCTTCGTAGCTTGTGGTTTGAGTCAGTTCCTTCCTTTTCCATCAAACAAGAACAAGCTTCTGCATGTACTTCTTAAAATCTCACAGCAAAATGATCTAATTCTTATGAAAATCATTCAGAGGACTTGACAGAGGTCTGACTTTATGGCCAGACCGCTTGCCTAGCAGGTGTTCTCATCTCCCTCAATCTTATGTGTTCAATTCTGCCTCATTTTTCCTGAATGGCTCAGGCAGGGAATTTCAGGAGCCCCTGTGGGGCTCATTACTTTTTATCATAGCTTTTGGTCACTTCGAGAGTCCTGGAGAGTCTTAGCCTATCACATCATTAGGGAGTTCAGAGACAGTGGTATGGATTTCATGTTCCTTCCTTTTTCCTCTAGTAAGAACCTGATTCTGCATGTAGCTCCAGCCACTTCCTGTCTTTTCACTATTTCAGATGCATAGAAGTGGCTTAGCCTCCAATGTATCTGGGGCAATGTGGAAAAGGAGGAAGAAACTTTTTAACCAAGAGCACAATGGATCCCCTCCTCCCATTCATATGGTTCTTCAGACAGAAAGAACATGGTGGGAAGAATGGGATTTTCAAAAATGCCTTTCAACTGGGTAGACTGGCTCCTGCATCTGCCCTTGCAGCTATAGGCAGCTACATGCATATTTAAAATGCAAATATGAGCCCCTCCTAAGTCAAAAAGCAGGAAGAGAAAGTTTTTCTTCTTCAGTCTCTCTCTCTGTCCATCTTCCATGGAGGATTTTATTTGCTATAAAGTGCCCCTCTGCCTCCTTAACTTGGTGTGAATTCCTCCTCCCACCAGCCCCAGACAGATGCTCCAGAAGCCAAGGCAGGCATTACCCCTTTCCTCAGTTGGCTATCCCAACCCACAGCAGGAGGGTGACCCCTCCCAAGTCTTTCACAATCTTTTCGGTGCCTAGACAGAGACAGGATGAAAGGCAAATGCATGATGGTGCTACTAGCCTGGGGCAATTGGTAACTGCTTTCACCATCCCAAGATTCTGTGGAATCACATGAGACCTCAAGGCTCCTGTATTTGTGCCCAAGCCCTTGCCAAGGCAGGGTAGGGAAAGGAAAGGTTGGGGAGCCCGGAGGTGTACAAATGGCTGGTGAGAACCCGTCCTGAGGAGGCAGTGGAAGATGGGATGGCACGTGAATCAAGGCTCCAAGTCCACATTCCCAAAGGCATGCTTTATCATCCCACTAGACTTCACATGGAAAACACAAATTTAAAAATTATTACTAATGAGGGCAGAGCACTTAAACCCCAAGTGCTGGGCCCTACTGCGCGCCTGTACCTTGTGCAAGCTGGTCAGCTTACAGCACCTAGCATACCCGACTGCGTGAGAGCACTGCTCCATCGCCAGCTTTCGTGCACCCTCCGCGCTGAAGATGCCAACCTCAGCAAGAGTCACCTTCCAGGCTTCCTGTTTATGGCCCTCTTCTAAGCTGCCAGACACATGCAGCAGGGGGAGCCCTGGGCTTTCTGGGACTGACTTCACAGGCTTGTTTTAGGCTTGACTTCAGGAAGTATTTGCTGCTGGACAGCTCCCCTGGACTGCTCATCCCCACCTCTCTCCCCAAGGTGAGCAAGAGATTCCAGGCAGAGGCTACTTTGAGGTGCCAGAGCTGAGAGTGCCTCCCTGGCCCTGATCACCACACAGAAACGGACACACTACACAATAATTGTAGCATATTGTCCAAGAGATTTGCCTAAGTGTGAGTCCTGGGTGCCTGTGCACACTGGACTATGATCAATGTCTGGGTATGTATGTGTATGTGAGTACAGAATGATGTATCACAGAAACAAAGAAACACTACTAACTACTTGATTTCACTTATTCCTAATTTTTAAAAATGTGATATTTGTATATGCAAAAGATTAGACATGCATGTTATTAACTTTTAAAAGAACTAACTTTTGCTGTATTAAGGTAAATTATTAATAAAATATTAAGTTCTACTCTTATTCTATTCTTCTTTATCCTTTCCTTGGGGATAGTCTTTTTTTTTTTTTTTTTGGTGGTTGTTGTTATAACATCTTAAGAGTAATGTCTAGCTCATTAGATTTTAGACTTTTAAAAATTTCTTAACATAAGAATATGTATAACCCTTCTTAAATCATGACTTCTGATACATCCTGAAAGTTTTAACAATTGTTTATTATACAGTCCTAAACATTTTAAAGTTTCCATTATGACTTTTGTCCCATAAGTTACTTAGAAACGTGATTTTAGTTTAAAAATGGGCTTTAAAAATATTGTTATTAATGTGGTCAGATTAATTGCACTGTGGTCAGATAATGTGCATTGTGTGAAACCACTTTTTAGAGATTGTTGGCCCTTGTTTTATAAGATAGAAATTATACAACAAACACTTGTAAACTTTCCATCTCAGTTGAATGGTTGCTAATGTTTCTTAAGTTCTTGACAAGAATGTCTAATATTTCTGTGCAGGGTTTAACATTTGTCAATTAAATGAAGTTTGTAACTAGGCACAGTGGCTCATGTCTTGTAATCCCAGTACTTTGGGAGGGTGAGGCAAGAGGATCACTTAAGGTCAGAAGGTCAAGACCAGCTTGGGCAACACAGCAAGACAAAGCTGAGTGTGGTAGTACATGCCTTTAGTCCCAGCTACTCGGGAGGCTGAGGCAGAAGGATCACTTGAGCTCAGGAGTTCAAGGATGCTGTGAGCTGTGATCATGCAACTGCACCCCAGCTTGGGTGACAGAATGAGACTGTCTCCAAAAATGTACATAATATAAATCAACCTTATTAATTATATTTATATTTCTTATCTCTTTACTAATTTTGTTCATTTGACCTATCAACATTCAAACTGGCATACTGAAATCTCCAATTTTGATGATAGTCCCGTGGAAATTTCTCCTGGTATTTTTCCAGTTTCTACTTTGTGTACTTCAGATTATTTCATTATCCTCTTATAAATTTAGAATTGTTATATTAGCTTCATAAACTGAACACTTTACCACTACAAAAATTGTTTTATTTAAAAGAGCTAACAGTACATCCTTCTATTTGATCATACAATCCCATTACTAGGTATCTACCCAGAAGAAAAAAATTATTTTATCATAAAGACATTTGCATTAGAATGTCCATTGCAGTTCAATTTGCAGTTGCCAAGATGTGGAAATGACCCAGTGCCCATCAACTTACAAATGGATAAATAAACTATGCTATATGTATACAAAAGAATACGGTTCAGCAATCAAGAAAGATGGAGACTACAGAATCTACTACTAGAATCTCTGTAGATTCTGGTTATCAGATCATAACATCCATCTTTCTCTTTGGTTGCTTTTAAATTTTCTTTGCCTTGCTTCGCATTTCCCTACGCCATGTCTAACTGTTGCTTTCTATTTATTTATTCTGTCTTTTATATCTCGTCTGTTCTTCATCTGTGAATCTGTGTCTTTCATACGTTCTGAAAAATGATCAATGCTTTATGTCTTTGAATATCTCTCATTTATTATTTCCATTTTATATTTCTAGAATTCCAATTAGAAGTAGTTCAGATCTTTCCATTCAGTTCTGTCTCTAAACCTCTTATATTTATCATTTATGTGTTCTCAATAATTTCTTCAGCTTTTTCTAGTTTGTTGTGTTTCTCTTCAGATATGTCAGTTGTCTTGTGAGTTTTACAAGTTATATTTTATTTTGAAAATTGTAAAATTTATAGAAAATTAGCAAGAACAGAACCATAAACAGCTATATACCTTTTGCTTAGATTATATTACCACCGTACCCCTCTCTAAGTGTGTATGTATGTGTATGCATATCTGCATATCTGCGTATGTGTACATATAGAGACACCATCCTACTTCCCTTTAGGAAAATCACGTGAAAGTAGGTCACGGCCATCAGGTATGTTAATCTTAAATACTTCAGCATATCTGCCTCAAGAATAAAGACATTCTTTCACACAAACATGGTACTATTCCACACACAGGATATCCACATGGACTCAATGGTAACATGTTGTTCATACTCAAATTTCCCTAATTGTTCCCCAAATGTCTTTTTGTTTCTTATCTAGAATCCAATTAAGGCTCATAGAATTCCATTCAGCTGTTTGGACTCTATAGTTCCTCACATTCTAGAACAGCATTGCAATGTGCCTCTGTTCTTCATGACATGAAGTCTATGAACATAGAGTATAAGTGAGGTGTTTTGAAGAACATTTTAGATTCTGGAGTTGTCCAAGGGTTTCCTCATTACTAGACTTAGGTCAAACATCCTATCATGACAAGAAGTTCATACAGGTGGTGCTGCATATCTCTCATGGTATCACCTCAGGAGGCACCTAATATCAGAACTTGGTTTAAGTGGGTCCTGCCAGATCTCACCACATAAAAGCACATGTCCCTCTTCATAATTAATAATATGGGCATGGTTCTTTGAGACTGTTTAAACAGCCTGCTCCCCAACTACCTGTCACACAATGGTTTTAGCATCTTAATAATCAGTTATTACATTCGTTATTAATATTGTTATTATATTGTGGATTACAAATTGGTGATTTTGTAATTCTACCATTTCTTCTATATTTATTTATTAGCTAGAATTCTTATGCAAAGAAAATCTTTTCTTCCCTCCCTCTGTTTTTCTCATATCTATATAGACTTATATATTTAAAAAATTGAATATATTATAATTTGTTGCCATCATTATTGTTTCTGATAATTGAATTATATAAAATTAGGACAACAGGAATCCTTTCAAGATAACTACTTTTTTCTCCTGACATGACATACCATTGTTAGTTTTGAAATATCTTCTGACCTTCTGGCATAACAATTTGCTCCAGGCTAACACTGTACCTTCTCTGCTGCAGCCTAGAATTAGGAAACTAAGAAACTGTGGTTTCTTTTAATGATATTTGGAAACCAAGATGTGGTCATTAGGTATGTTCATTGCCACTGGGATGTCTCATTTGGGTGTTTTATTTTAAGAGATTTTTCATTAAAAAAAGATTTGATTATTTTTCAGATCAACCTGGTCATTTTTTAAATTGTATCTGTTCCTTTGAATTATATTTTAATACCATGTAGCAATAGATTTTTGATGGAGGAGGAAACAAAGAAGGAGGAGAAGAAGTTAGAGAAAAAAGGAGGAGATACATTCATTCATCAAGTGACACCAAGCGGACAATACCTTTGAGACTGTCGTGGAGGCTGCTTTGTATCTGGAGAGCTGAGTCTACTGCACTTTGTTTTGAAGTGTATTGGTGGATATTTGTTGATTGCACCTAGGAAGAGAAAAGTGTATGATGAGTCTTTTATTCATGGCTATTAACATCACTGTAATCTTCTCTGTATACTAAGAAATACTCACTAAAGAAAGATACCAACTAAGGTGGTCAGAAAAAAATAAAAGCACATTTCTCAAGGAAATATCTAAAAATGAATTTAGAAAACACACTACTTCTGAATTTACAGGTAAATTCAACTAAATTTTTTCATTATTTTTGAGACAGGGTCTCACTTTGTTGCCTGGGCAACAGTGCAGTGGCATCACCATAGCTCACTGCAAACTCAAACTCCTGGGCTGAAGCAATCCTCCTGACTCAGTCTCCTGAGTGGCTGGAATTGCAGATATGTGCCCCCATGCCAGGCTAATTTTTGAGATTTTTTGTAGAGATGAGGTCTCACTATTTTGCTCATGCTGGTCTCAAACTCTTGACCTCAAATGATTCTCCTGCCTCAGACTCTCAAAGTGCTGGGATTATAGACATGAGTCACTGTGCCCAGCCCAACTAACTTTTTAATAAGATGTTCTTAACTCCTAAAGTTGGTCAACCATTAGAATAGCTATCATGAGCCAATCCTAATGGTCTGGATTTTAACTAATATGAAGTAATCAGAATAGTTATTTTTTATTTGCTCTTTGGCAATATCAAAATGCAAAGAGAAAAAGACATTCCTTTAAGGTCTGTGAATCACTATAACTGTAACATTGACACTATCTTGAGTTTAATTCATTAGAAGCTTATTTCATTTGGAATTAATTCTTCATTAAAAAAAGCATATTTCTTTATACCACTTAGGAATTTAAAAGCCATTTTGTTGATGGGACCCTTTGTGTTTTTATTTTATTATTATTATTATTTTTGAGACACAATCTTACTTTGTTGCCCAGGTTAGAGCGCCATGGCATCAGCCTAGCTCACAGCAACCTTATACTTCTGGGTTTTTTTTTTTTTAGACGGAGCCTCAAGCTATCCCCCTGGGTAGAGTGCCGTGGCATCACAGCCCACAGCAACCTCTAACTCCTGGGCTCAAGTGAGTCTCCTGCCTTAGCCTCCCAAGTAGCTGGGACTATAGGCGCCCAGCCATTTTTTGGTTGCAGCCATCATTGTTGTTTGGAGGGCCCAGGTTGGGGATTCGAACCCCCCACCTTAGGTGTATGTGGCTGGTGCCTTAGCCTCTTGAGCCACAGGCACTGAGCCATACTTCTGGGTTTAAGTGGTCCTCTTGCCTCAGCCTCCTGAGTAGCTGAGACTACGTCCCCCACAATGCCTGGCTGATTTTTCTATTTTTATTACAGACAGGGTGTCACTCTTGGTCAGGCTAGTCTCAAACTCCTGAGCTCAAGGACCCCGGGTCCTGGTCTCCTAAAGTGCTAGGATTACAGGTGTGAGTCACCATGCTCAGCCTGGGAATCTTTAAAAATGTACTATGTATTTCCTTGAAGCATTACATTGAACAGATTTGTTGAACGCAACTGAATGCCTTCCTTGTGATCTAAGTAAGCAGGTCTGTCTTGTGCTGTGACACAGTACTATCTCCAGAGCTGCTATTGTAGGTAGTGTGCGATTTACTAGCCTGGTAGATGCTCCTCTTATTTTACATCTGATTTTTTATTTTTTAATCTGATCCTACGTATCAGATTTTTAGCAGTTTTGCTTTTTTTAGAAATTGTGTTGATTCTGGTCACTTTTCAATATCTAGTACCTAAACAGTGAGTGGCTCAAAGTAGGAGCCAAATATATGTTAATGTTGAATGAGTATGAAAATGTGGGCCTGCTACAGAAGCATGTGGTTAGAATGTGATTGCACAGCCCTTTTTGACTTGACCTTTATAAGCTATATTTTAAAGATTAATGCATTCTAGATATCCTAAGTTCTAGAGAATTAGTATGTAACTGTTGCCATGGTTACATTAAAATTTTTCAAAAGAAGTTTATCCATCTCTCATGGACTCTGAGTACCTTTTTCTTAAAACATCTCTTTCTCTTTCCTTGGTTGGGGAAGGGTGGTGGTGCCATCTATCTAATCATATAATTTGACTAATTACCATGAAACACCACCAAAAATTTGGCAGAACTGAGGAAGGAAATTCCATCCTAAGACGTCCTTCCAACTTCTTGCCTCATAGGGAATATTTCTTTACAAGATTATCAGTCTTTCAGGGCATTCCTTTGTTTTATCTTCACAAATGCCTTGTGATCACTTCCCTAAAAATGATTCCAAACCCCTGTTTTTTTTTTTTTTGTTTTTTTTTTTGTTGTTGTTGTTATTTGTTTTATGCAGTTTTGGCTGGGGCTGGGTTCAGACCTGCCAACCCTGGTATATGGGGCCGGCGTCTTACTCCTTGAGCCACAGGTGCCACCTAATCAAGCCCGTGGTTTTTCACCTTCTCTTCTGCTAGCTTTTCTTTCTGGTTCCTATTCCAGAAAACATCCCCATAAATTTTCTTCTGGGAGCTTATTTCTCCCTTATTCACACTATACTGTGCATATGAATTACCTGGATATGTAGATAAAATGAAGATTCTGGTTCAGAACATCTGGGGTGGAGCCTGAGATTCTGCATTTCTAATAAGCTCCCAGGTGATGCTGGTATTACTGGTCTTAGACTCAGTTTGATTAGCAGAGGAACAGAGGACATGACGCTGGCCCCACCAAACAATCTTTCAGTTCCTCAGAACTTACACTGCACTGATCAGTTAGCGTCTTTACAAACTTAACTGGTCTTACCATGTAACATGAGTGACAAGTTTGAAACATAATCAGAACTTCATTTGAGATGCACTGGGTGCATGTTGGCTTATGTGTTCACTTTTCTGTACCTGGATCCCAGGGATCATTCACTATGAAAATGTTCACAAATCCTACCAAGCGCTCTTTAACCTTCAGAGTCATATCAGGACATGGTTTCTTTTCATGCATCCTGCTACATTCAAAATGGATTGCATATTTTCAAAGTAAGCTCAATCCAAGAAATACAGCCCAGGTTTCTTTTTTATGGGCACCAGTTACACTAATTACTGGCATTATAAAAAGTCATTAACGAGGCTAAGAAAATTTTGTAAGGCTGTATCTTTCATTCTGACAGGTAAAATGCTATTCCCTGACACTTCAAATTCTGCTTTAAGAATTTATAAAAGCAAAGCCAAGAATTGTTTAATTTTTCTGCTGCTCTTTCTTTTGGCGTGTGAAGCGATGAAACTTTCCACCAAAGGGCAGTGTGCTAATTTTACATGGCAAGCAGCTCTACTTTGTAGCTGAAGTCCAGGCAGTGACTTCACATCCCCAGACTACATCGCTACATGCAAGACAGATGTGTGAACAGCGGCTTGTTATGATTGCTTCTCCATAGGAACCGGGGGCATTAAAGAAAAAGCCAGAATATTAAATAGGAATCAGAGGTTTCCTCCCTTCCACCATCTATCATTAGACATTTTCCTTTCAGACCTTGCAGTACCCTTGAAGACAGATAGTAGTTTCCCTAGAAGCCATGTCACTTATCAACCTTTTTTTTTTTTTTTTTTTGCCAGGGGAATACAAAATATACTCTCAATATTCAAGAAAGAACAGATTTTCTGACTTACGCCTGATTGAGTTTATAAAGGACTTCACAAACTTCACACCATATCTGTGGTCAGGTTTATGAATTCGCCCAAGCTGGACCAAGTGGTGATCCAAAGGGTGGCTGGCTAGATCTTCCAGTTCTTTGTCATTCCAAGTAGGACCAAGGGAAAACACAAATAGGGCATACCCCTGACATTTAGCTCTCAAAGATTCTTTCTTTAACGTTTCCTCATCCAAGTGACTGGTTTCCCCAGCAGATATCACAAAGATGACTTTGTTTCTTCTCAGATTGGGTGCACTTAAAAAGATGTTGTCCAGAGTCCACTGTAAGGCATGACCAACATAAGCATCTCCATTTAGTTGTTGAACTGATTCCTCCACATGCCTCTTCATGAGGCGCTTACTGCTGTAGGTGGTAAGGTTGAACTCAGTTCTGACAGGACTCTTCTGAGTGTTGGGTAGGAAGTTGGGGGGAGCATGGCTCAATAGGGCCACCCGGTCTCCAGTGACAGAGGTTTCTGGCTCAGGCGTGATTTCAAAGTGATCTAACAGGGCTCCCAGGAAGCTTCTTATGTCTTCAAACTCAGCACTTCCCACATGCCGGGAGCCATCCAGAAGGAAGGCAGCATCCACATAAGACTGTACAGGGGGTGGTCTGGCTTGGTCACAAGAAGCATCTGGGTTGCATATATCTGGGAACCAAAAGTCACTCAATGTTACTAAGAAGAAATGGACAGAAAAGGAAAGATAGCATTTCAAGTATTTTGATGTTTGGACACTACATCGTCTTTGATCTTAAAATAGCTGCTAAATGACTTTAATATCAACAACAGAAAGATTTCCTAGCACATGGTTTGCATCTATCTTCAAATAGGACAGATTTTTACATTGAGCCTGTGCTGTGAACTCCATTTACTAATGCTAGCAGATTTTTAAAAATTAGGCTGTTTTCAACAAAAGTATAATCTTGGCTTCCTCTTAAGTTTATAATGTTTCAAGTAGACAACATATCTCATACCCTGCAAGAATATACTGCATCACAACGTGAAAGCTACTGATCTCTCTAGACTGACAAGATACTGAGTAGACTAACGGCCCTTATCGCTCTGCTCACATTGCTCTATGAAAAAGTAATCTGCTTAAAAAGAGAAAGTGAAAAAAGGCAATGTATTTGTTATTTCAATGTAAACAAAATTTATAACTCAAGGTCTATGTGTACCAAAGGACAAAGCTACTGCCCATCTTTGTCTCTCCATAGAGCTTATTAGTTGAAAGCTCAACACATGTTTGTTGAATGAAAATACTGGACATTAATGTACTTTCTTAAAATATGAGGTCATTTTTATAAGTATTCATATACCATTTAACAAAAGAAGGCATAGTAATAAAAATAGAGAAGCGATTTTATTAAATCTGACCACAGTCACTATTCAGAAAATTTTTTAAATAATTCAAAATGGAAGGATCTTAATGTTCATATAATCTTCTAATTTTATAGAGGAAGTGAAGCCATGGGAGTAAAATCACTTTGCCCAAGGACACAGTAGTATGTCTAGGAGTTTCTATGTATGAAGTCAGTGTTTTATTGTTAGATAGGAGGCCATGTAGTATAGTGGTAGGGAGACCCCTTCCTCTAAAAGCTGGGATACCTGGGTTCTGAATAAGTAACAAAGATGCCATGTGCCCTAGCCAAGTCACCACTGGGCCTTAATTCTGGACGGTGCTTCTGCACAATTAGGTGATAGGACTAGATTCACCTAGAGATCTCTTCCAGGGCTGACATTCCGTAATCCTAGGTTTTTAATTATAATTGATGGTTAGGATGAGAATGGCCTCTTCAAAAACCAAAAAGAAGGAAAAGAAATGGAATGACATGGTACTTAGATTCAGGCATGGGCCATGAATAAGATGAAAGATTAATGGCCAGAATGCCAATTCTAGGGGATGTAGCAAACTCCAAACCTCAGTCTTGTTCATGGACTCGATAAAGATGTGACTCTGTATTAATTATGGTCCCCTTATTGAAATTTAGTAAAATTTTATAACCCTATATAATGGTCAGATGACTGAACAGCCACCTATGTGTAAGGCAGTTTCCAAAATTAGGGATAGCAGGCTTCCCATTTGCTCAGTTTTGTGGGTTTTTAAACTGCAGTAAATGACAGCCAAAATGTCTTCCATTATATGCCTGAGAGACAAAACAAGGGTTTAAGCCAAGAAATGGAGCCAAAATCTAACCCAAGTCACACACATGCAACTTCTGACTGTAAAACATACTAGCACACTGTCATAACTGACATGTTTGAAAGAGCAACTGAGAATATATAGGGTGGGATGTGTCTCTCCATAGCATGGCTAGTACTTTAACCACTTTAAGTAAGATTGCCAGTGCCTAAACCAACCCTGTGCTATCCAGACAGCGAGAGAGCAACAGTAAGAAAAAGGCGGGGAGGGGAGAGGGGAGCAGAGGGGAAGACAGAAAAAAGAAGGGTTATTTATTAGACCAGAAATCCTAATTCTCCTCCAGAATTGCCACCTCTCTGTGAAGTCATTCATATGGCAAGCATTAACTTCTCACTGATACACAAGGAGAAGGCGAGAGAGCATTCTATTCAGGCTCAAATGGAAAGTTTTAGGGAACGGAAGGAAGTGACTTCCATTCCTCATAAACTATGTGCTTGGTCTGGCTTAGCAAATTATTACATTGTGCTAAGCTTCATTTTCTCCATTTGTAAAATGGAGCTAATAATAGTTCAAATGTTTTAGGGTGATTATAAGGATTGAATGACATAATTCATTTAAAAGGATTAGAATAGTGCTTGGATTATGATATGCACAATAGCTTAAGTATTAACTGTCATCATCACTATTATTGATATCAAGCAATTAGAAGGGTGCATGGCCTGTAAGTAAATGCTTGATATCTCTTAGCTATTACAGCCATCAATAATCTCAGGGGTTTCCACCATCTTCATAATTATTAGAATACTCAAATGGAAGATTATAGTCCAGTTTTCTAGTTAGACCTATAGATCATGCATAAAATACTATAGACAATCAACATTGCAAATATTTTTGATGATTAATATTTGTGAGTACACCTGCGTGTAGTGGCTCATGACTGAAATCCCAGCACTTTAGGAGAAAGAGGTGGAGGATCTCTTGAGCCTAGGAATTCAAGACCAGGCCAGGCAGCATGGGGAGAGATACCTTGTCTCTACAAAAAAATTATTAAAATTGCCAGGTGTGGTAGCATGCAACTGTTGTCCTAGATATTTGAGAAGCTAAGGTGGGAGGATCTCTCAAGCCCAGGAGTTCAAGGGTTGCAGTAAGCTGTGATCTTGCACCCTAGCCTGATCAACAGAGGGAGGCCCTGTTGCAACAAAACAAAAATTTAGGAGTCCATAAAGCCATTTTTTCAATAAGAAATGCATGTATTTATCCAATTTTCTACTTCTTCTATACTAAAAAAAAAAAAAAAAAATCCCCAAGGAGGTAGGAGGGTGCTGAATTGCTGTAAATTATTTCTTTGGGGCTGTGAACATTGAGATTTAGAAAACTCATAAATATACTTTATAGCATGAAAAACTTGGCAAAGAGTTAAGCTAAGTTATTCTAAAAATCATTAGTATTTCCCGGAAGCCACAGTAAATAGAGAGGCCTGGAACATGGCCCTCCTGGGGCGGGGCATCGAAAAGGAGACCCTGCTTGCTGAGCTGAGGGGCTCCCTCTGTGGAAGCTGCAGTGTGGCAAGTTGCACCCAGAGCCCCTGAGAGGTCTTCCCAAGGCCACACACATCCTTGCTGCAAAATTCCAGCTGCTCCTGCCAGTGGTGACTCAATGTGCTCAACAGGCTGGACCTAATTATCTTTCGTGGGTCTTACCGAAGCAGAAAGTACACCGCTGCAGTCTCTCTATGGCTGGTGTGTAGTTGGCCCCAGGCCCAGAGGGAACCACTATCACTTGAAAGGTGCCGGTGTCGTCAATCTGCAAGAAGCAGAAGCAAGACAAAGTACAGCTTAGTGGGTAGGACTTCAAGAACCTCCCAGGACTGTTGAGAGAAGTGAGATCGGGAGTGGGCAGCACTGCTCCTCTACGGCAGCCCAGGGAGGTGCAGCCCACCAGCATGACTGCGAGCTCTGCCTAGGCGTCACCTTCACTCTCTGGCTGTATGGCATGTTACCTTGCCTGTTTCCTCATCTGTAAGATGAGAATATGACTACTCCCCAACAGGACTACAGTGAGCATTGAATGAGTTCAAAACTGTAAAGCACTTACTGGCACAGAGTGGGTGCCATGGGGGTCAGTAAGGAACATGGAGCACATTATATTCCATCATTCCAACAACCCAGTGAGTTAGTTTTTATGTGCATCAATCTCACTTTATAGATGAAGAAAACTGAAAGCTCAATGGAAGGTAAAGGGCTAATCAAAAGACACTGGACACTGACGTCATTAAGGAAGAGGATCAGAGATCTCCCCTTCCCCCTAAGTCCCAGAAAACCTTGTGAAGTCACAGGATGCTCTTTAGAACTATCTTTAGGTTTCCAGTATGAACTAGCCATCAAAGCTGGCTTTCAAAGGCGCTCAGACTCATGACCAGGCAGCGATCTTCTCTAAACAACTCCCCAACATTTTCCAGCTGGCCCCATTGTCAGTGACCCACCTGGAGAGCTTGACAGTAGTGAGAGCAGGGAGAAGGCAGCTCCAAATAATTAAGAATGATGAAGTTGGCTAATTAACTCAAAGATAATTGATAGCTGAAGAAAAATTATACGTATGATCCTATCTAATGTCTAAGGGATGGATGAGATGACATTTTAGTTTTCTCCTGTGATCCTACTGTCTTAAGCTAACAACTTCTCTCTTTCTGTGGGAAGTTTCCCTCCTATACTTAATCCTAGACATAGAACTTTGGAGGTTGTTTTTATATGGGGTAACTCTGTCTCTCTTCTAGAGCCGATTGGGCCAGGGATGGTTCTAAATTAAACTAAATTTGGCCTGAGGACACCTTCATACTTTGAGGCCTCATGTAACAAACTGCAACCGGACTTAGTACATAAACTAACTGAAAGCCTAACTTAGACTATGGTTTTGTTACAAATAGCTGAGTCTCAGACGATTATAGGGAGCCAGCTGATCAGGCCACGTTCCATGAAGCTGTTTTTGTACCTCACCTTCCGTTTTCTATCCATAAATGCTGTCTATCTGCATTGTAAAGCACAGCTCTCTGAACTTCTAGTTTTGAGGACTGCCTGGTTTTCAAATTGTTCTTTGCTCATTTAAACTCTGTAAAATTCAATTTGCCTGAAGTTTTAACAGTTTAGCATCAGAAGGGGGCTCCAAAGTAGACCTCCACGGACCCTCAGGAGCACTGACCAAGCAAAGGTACCCACCAGGCCCCTTGTGTCCGCTGGTCTCTCACAGCTACTGGGGTTGTGGGCAAGTTCTCTCTTGGATTTAATCTCCACGAACTTGTGTTTGAACTTTTTGAGTTTATTTCAGCAATTTTTAGAGTGGGCTGGGTCCAGGAGAGTGGTACTCAACCTTCCTAATGCTGCGACACTTTAATACAGTTCTTGTGGGTCGTGACCCACAGGTTGAGAACCACTGGTCCAGGATCATATTGGATCCAGTTAGAGACCTCAGCTGTCTGACTGGATCAGGCAGAAAGCAGACTTGGCTCAACACAGAGGTAAGGTTATAAGACAGAGTTGTGGGTTCATCTGAATCCAAGGAGTCTTCCACCTTAGAACCTGTGCTTTTCTAGGGAAATGGGTAAACCTTACCAAAAATAACTTAGAGTTACAGTGGCTACCAAGGGGAATATTTGACCTAAAAAAATTGCTCATTTATAGGCACTTTGGGAAAAAAGGAGGGAATCCTAATACTTCTGAAACAATGGGATGTATTTTTGGTTGGTATGCAGAGGCTACTAAAAGATTAAGGAAAAGCTTAAGTAATTAACTGATGAGGGGAAAAAACACATTGACAACTTTGTACCTTCTCTTTTTATTCTCCTTTGCCTACTCTAAATTTACTAATCTTTTTGATTACTTTTCCATCTCAAAGACATTAAAAAAACTGAAACAGCTATTTCTAGAACTTGGGCACTTTGATCAAAAGGGCCTGCTTTTTTTATTGTTTGGGATTCATTGAGGTTACAAAGAATTAGGTTATACTGATTGCATCTGTTAGGTAAATTTCCTCTTAAAATTGTGTCCCACTTCCAAAGGTATGCCATACACCGTGACCCCCCCCAGCCCCCTAACTCCTCCCGTAAGGCCTGCTTTTTATTATTTTTTAGAGACAGTGTCTCACTCTGTCTCCTAGGCTGCGTTGCAGAATCTCAAACTCCCAGGCTCAAGTGAACCTTCTACCTCAGTCTCCTGAGTAGCTCGGACTACAGGCATGCTACCATGTCTGGCTTTACAAAAAAATATTTTAGAGATGGGGGCTCACTATGTTGCCTACACTGCTCTTGAACTACTGGCTTCAAGTGATCTTGGCTTGGCCTCCCAAAATACTGAGATTATAGGCAGGAGCCACCTTGCCCAGCCAGGTGCTTTGGTCAATATCCTAAGGTCAGAACAATAGTGAAAATTATCCTAGTCTTGCATGAAAGCAGCTTTGTCTGCCCTACTTGTTAATGGACTTCACTCTGAACTCAGAGTCATCCCTCAGTATTCTTGAAGGATTGGTTCCAGAAACTCCCATGGATACCAAAATGCACGTATACTCAACTCTCTTATATGAAAAACATGGTATTTGCATACTTACAGCATATGCAAATAAGTCATCTACACATCACTTACAATACCTAATACCATGTAAATAACTGTTATACTGCATTCATTTTTTATTGTCTTGTAATCATTTATTTTTGATTATCTTTCCTCTACAGTTGCTCGAGTCCGTGGATGTTGAACCCATGGATACAGAGGGCTGATTGTAATCTAGTTAAAAAAGTACAAACAGAGTTGAGAAACTGCCTATTTTTAGTTGAGATTCTTTTTTGTAAAAGAAATTTACATCTGCAAAGGAAATCTTCATTTGTAAGGGCATCTCCCTCTCTGCATCTAAATCCCTTTTAACTTTTACAGTGGAGAAGGCAAAGACTTATTAATTCTCAAACTACACCTATGACAATTTTGCTTCCTACTTATGCCATTCTTTGGCTTAGTAAACAATGGCATTTAGGTTTGAAATCAGAGTTTCATGCATTGAGATGTAAATTTTCTACCTTGTTTTACCTAAGAGCTTTTCCTCCAGAAATGCAAATTTAGGGTTGAAATTTTTAGATGGTTATTAAAAACCACGGACATCTGAGTTGATCAGGCCCATTCTCTTAGAAATTTGGCACTGGGGTCCTGTGGGCAGTGAGTATGTTTTTAGAGGTAAAGGCCAATAGAGCTGTAGGCTGGCCACATTCTGTCTCATGGACCGAGCAGCAAGGAAAATTGGGAGGAGAGAGCAACTGTTCTTGAGGCCAATCTTTGTTTCTGCCCATTTTTTATTCTTCTGTGCATAATAGATGGAGAAATCTGTGCTCAGCAGTATTCCTCTCTGGAAGACCATGGCATTGGCCTCCATAAGCTGCCTAGGTTAAGGGGGAAGGTTCTGAGGGGATATGTGATAACTGAAGCCTTTAGCTAACTTTCTAGATCAGCGGTTCTCAACTTTCCTAATGCTGCGACCCTTTAATACAGCTCCTCACGTTGTGGTGACCCCCAACCATAAAATTATTCTCGTTGCTACTTCATAACTGTAATTTTGCTACTGTTTTGAATGGTAATGTAAATATCTGATATGCAGGATGGCCTTAGGCGACCCCAGTGAAAGGGTCATTCAACTCCCCAAGAGGCCGTGACCCTCAGGTTCAAAACCACTGTTCTAGATACATATACATCAAAAAAGGAATGAAGTGCCAGGGAAAGCCAGAGAGAGGAGAAACAAAAAGGAAAGAAAATAAGCATTGTGTGCTATGAAAACCAAAACAAAACAAACAAGAAAACAACCCTGAGATGGCAGGGCAGTGAAGAAAGAAGAGGGTGGTGGTGACACAAACTGGACTTTTGTGGTGGAAGGCAATGCCTTACGCTATGGCCATGTCCTCATGACTCAGTCTCTCAGTAAAATCTGCATTGCTCGCTGATTCCTTGTGCAAATAGATCCTTAGGAAAAATGCTGAATTGTATGTCCAGGTAAGCACTGGGTAAAAATAGAGGCTGCTTACCTGAACTCAGGACAGGAGGATACCTTTTCTCTAGATCTTCATAATAAGGTCTTAGGGTATGTACATGTTTATATGTAAGTAATTTAATTTGGTTTTGGAGGTCTGTAAACAAATCTAAATGAAGTCTTGGCTAATACACCAAAAGAAAGAGTTAGTCTGTGCTGTCCATGACTTTTAAGGGGTGTCTGTGCAACTTCAAGGGAATCATGCCTTCACTCCATTTGGACTGTGGTCACTGACTGGAAGCCAAATCCAGTGTCAGTCCCGAGAGCACAGGTCAGACCAGTTGGGAGGGGCTGAGAGCTTTCTTATTGACAACTCTCAAGATCCAAAGTGGGGGAGGGCTGGGAAGCACAGAACATTTGAAGTAGAAAAAACCTAGCAACCATGTAATCCAATTCCACCAATTCGAAGATGAGGAAAGTGAGTACTAGAGGCGGGTGGAATATGGGAGGCAGCAGTACAAACTATGATCATAATTGTAGTTTTGCATCAGAGAGGTCTAATTTAGTTTAGAGCAGCTTTTCTCAAGATATTTCCCAGGGATTGCTGCCATTTGCTAACTAGTTTTGCAGCTCTATATATCTACAATGTAGCAACTTCCATATTTCTGGTGGTTGCCCCAGTTGTTAATTTACGCTCACATTTGATTATGTATAACATAGGAGTATTAGTGCCAACTTAAAGCAACATTGTTTTTCTCAATGATTCTAGCCAGTGGCTTTATCTGGAAGAGTCCACAGAGGGTCCTGTGCTCTCCAACACCCCCCCCAACCCCACCCCTTGGGCACATATTCTCTCAATAACGTTTGAAGCTGTGATTTTAAAGACCATCCTACCACATATCATTAGAATAACTATAGTTAGCTTATTACAGAAAGATTCCTTAAATTGAATGTGAGATGGCAATTTAAAATAAAAGGATCTTAAAAAAAATAAAAGGGTCTTATTGTTCATATTTCTTATTGCTACTTTCCTGGGCATTCCAAGACACATAAGCTTGGATGGGTATACAACCATAACATCCACAGATGGGTGATTTGGAGCAGTGATCCCCAACTGTTTTAGCACCAGGGATCGGTTTCATAGAAGACAATTTTTCCATGCACTGGGTGCAGGCAGAGGTGAGGGGGGAACATTAGATTCTCAGAAGTCACAACCTAGATTCCTCAACATGCACAGCTTATAGTAGGGTTCACACTCCTATAAGAATCTAATGGTGCCTCTGATCTGACAGGAGGCAGAGCTCAGGCAGTGATGTGATCAATGTGGAGCAGCTATAAATACGAATGGAGCCTCACTCTCCTGCCTGCTGCTCACCTCCTACAGCCCTGGTCCATGGCGCAGGGGTTGAGGGCCACAGATTCGGGGCATTCAGCAAATGCTTCTGGACGATACCCTGCTCTTCGCTAAACATCATGGGGGTTCATAAATTGATGCATTCAAGAAAAAATATAATTGTTATTATTAATAATTTTCTTTCTGGTTCAGCACCTGAAGCACAGTGGTTACAGTGCCAGGCACATACACCAAGGGTGGCGGGTCCAAACCCAGTCCGGGCCAGCTAAACAACAATGACAACTGCAACAAAAAAAAAAGCCAGGTGTTGTGGTGGGCACCTGTAATCCCAGCTACTTGGGAGGGGGAGGCAAGAGAATTGCATAAGCCTAAGAGTTTGAGGTTGCTGTGAGCTGTGACACCACGGCACTCTACCAAGGGCAACATAGTGAGGCTCTGTCTCAAAAATAATAATAATAATTATCTTTCTACAGATAAATTTATATTAGCAAAGGAAAATTCTTTTCAAAATAAAAAAGTTGGGTACCCAAAACGGTAAAGTTTTCCATTAAAGCCCCTCATCCCATTTCAACTCTTTAATCATAAAAATCATCTATATATCAAATACTACACTGAATTTTTTCTCTCTGACCTACATGCCAAACAGCAGAGGAAAAGGGAAAATAAGTTAGCCTACCTAAACAGGAGACGTATTTCTTAGAAGAACATTGGAAAGGAGACCTACTATAGATTAGAAGTCTTAAGGTGCTGCAAGTAAAAGTTCACCAGAAGAGGAAATTGCCAAACAAATTTAAAGGAATAATCCTAGCCATAAAACAAAGTTGAAATTGAGGTTTTTCCGGTCAAAAATGGCCTTCTATTTCAGAATGTTTGCATAGCTCATCACTCAACTTCACACCATCATAAAAACCTTCCAAGATAGTAATCACAGTCCATTTGCTAAGAAACAGGGAAATCAGTCTAGGCTATCAGAACGTTGCTGCTGAGTCTCACGTTACATCGGCACTGGTATCAATTTTATATTGGACTACTGAACTCTCAGAGGGATCAAGGTTTAGCAAAGCTGTGATATGGGTATGAAATAAACCAGGGTCATAAAATATGGCCCCCAAAGAAAAATACGTTGTGTCATTAAACTTTTGAGTTCTGTTCTTGAAAATAGTAGTGAACAATAATTCAAACATAGGTAAAGCGGAATGGAAGAGACTAAATAGAAAAAAAGAAAAAGAAGGCAAGAAGAGGAGTAATATCATTTCTCTTCTGCAACACCAGGTGCTGGGTTCTAACCAGTTTGTGGGTATGCCTCTGTATGTATGGGTATGCTTTTCCAGACAACTCTGTCTAGTTTTATCCTTTAATTTCAGGGTAAGCCTTTTGGTTTCCCAGTGTACTTGTGTATCCTCAGAGCCCAGGACAGCAACTGGTGTATAGGGAGATGGTCACTAATCATCTGTTGAATGAATGCACCCTTGGGACAAATTCTGACTTCATCTCTAACTTTTCTTCTGCCTCTGGGGTATTGGGGGGGCCAATGCCATGGAGATTTATGAGGGTCATTACCAGGAATGAAAACCTTCCTTGTTGTTCTTTTGAGAGGAACCCCTTCGAAAAAGAAATAAAGTGTGTTTAGGTAGGTTGGGAAGAATTGAGAAATCAGCTTCATCGATCTCTAAGTAAGATTGTGAACACTCAAAAGTTTAACCACCACCTACTTTTTCATAAATCATATGCTGTGTACATACCTTTGAACTGGCAGGTGGGGAGGATTGTGTCACTGTAAGTTTATATCCCAAGTGCCTTCAATTATTTAGATCAGGATATAAAGTTGTCTTTTATTTTGTCACCAAATAAAGTCATGGACAAGGGAATTATGAGGACTCTCTGTAACCAAAACTTAGAGAATTTCTGAGTTGCCTCTTCTCATAACAGCTACATTTGTGTAGCCTGACCCCAATCTTTTCTAACTCGTGCACATTTCCTTTCTGAGCCTGACACATCAGCCTTTTCTTTTGCAGAATTCAATGATGCTGACAGCAGTTTCAGCTCCTTTACAACCCAGACTGCATTATTATTAAACAGATTTTAGTTTAGCACCAAGCAGCTGAATGATGACTAAAGCAAAAGGGATCATTCTTGAGTGCTTACTATGGAGTAGGCACTAATGCAGTGTTGTATCATTTACTCTTCACACCAACTAGAAAAAAGATACTGCTTTCCATATTTTATAGATAACAAATACATTTCAGTGCTGTTCTGCTTATTTCAATGCTTTCACAGAAAACTGTAGAGGTGGAAAGGACCTCAAAAGGCCACTTCATGCTAGGTTCCAGTTTCTAGGAGAGATAGAAGTCACCCTGAACAGGTGAGTGATTGCCCTATAAAAAGCCTTCAGAAGAAGGTGGCATGCTGACCACCTGCATTAGGCTGTTTAATTCATGCCAACAGTAAATCAAAATTGCCTTCAGAAAGTTCTTAAACTTAACTGGAGGTTCCCTACTGCTATTCCTCCTAGCTCCCCTAATACAATATTTCATGAAGTTGGCAGTCAGCTGGCTAATTTTCTCCAGTAATGACTTTTCACACAAGTGAAGCCAATGATTTAGTGGCTTTTTGCCTTCCTTTCTTTAAGTGAAGTAATTTTCAGATGGCTGGTCTTTTTATTGAGTTTGCATTTTCCAATACCTTTTTGCTGCTCCCTGGAGCCCTCTTCATTGTCTGTCTTCACTTGTACGGAGAACAAAACACCTCATCTGGGCAACACAGCTGACCAGAAGGTGCTTTGCTGGGCCCCCAGGTCCTCTGTAACAGAGCCCTGCTGCTGAGCCACTACTGAGGTGGTAGCTCATCCACAGCTGTCTAATCCCAGGTGATTTATTTAGGAATGTTACACAGGAGGATTATAATACTGAATCTAAGAAGCTATAACTGGAATGGTTGAAGATTTGGATCTTTCCATAACTGGTGAAATCATGAAACCAGCCAATTAGTTATCCTCACATAACAACAACCACTTTCTTGGCTATCTAAATGTGTTTACTGGCACCCTGCTTTAATTTCTTTCCCTTCCCTTCCCTTCCCTTCCCTTCCCTTCCCTTCTCTCCTTCCTTCCTTCCCTTCCCTTCCCTCCTTCCCTTCCTTTCCTCCCTTCCCTTCCCTTCCCTTCCCTCCTTCCTTCCTTCCCTTCCCTCCTTCCCTTCCTTTCCTCCCTTCTCTCTCTCTCTCCCTTTCTCTCTTTCTTTTCTTTTCTTTTCTTTTCTTTTCTTTTCTTTTCTTTTCTTTTCTTTTCTTTTCTTTTCTTTTCTTTCTTTCCTTCCTTTCCTTCCTTCCTTCCTTCCTTCCTTCCTTTCTTTCTTTCTTTCTTTCTTTCTTTCTTTCTTTCTTTCTTTCTTTCCTTCCTTTCCTTTCCTCCTCTCTCTCTCTCTCTTTCTTTCTTTTTTTGAGACAGAGTGTCACTTTCTCACCCTGGGAAGAGTATTGTAGAGTCATCTTAGCTCACAGCAACTTCAAACTCCTGGATTTCAGGGATCCTGTTGCCTCCGCCTCTGAAGTAGCTAGAACCACAAACAACCGCCACAACACCCAGCTAGTTTTTCTATTTTTTTTTTTTTTAAGTAGAGATGGGGATCTTGTTGTTGCTCAGGCTAGTCTTGAACTCCTGAGCTCAGGTGATCCGCCTGCTTTGGCCTCCCAAGTGCTAGGATTACAGGGGTGAGCAATAGTGCCTGGCTCTGATTCAGTATTTATAACACAGAGGCACCTTGGAGAGCAGCCTGGGAAAGCCCTGGAAGAGCCAACCTGAAGTCCAGTCCTGACACTGCCATTTCTTAGAGCTGTGTGTGCCTGGACAAGTAGTTTAATTTCTCCAGGCTCAGTTTTGTCACCTATAAAATGGGAAGGACAGCTGTAGCTATCTCATACGCACTACTTGTGAGAATTAAATAGATAATGCATGCAATGCATATAAAGAGCACTGCATATTATTGGCAAATAGTAATACTTAGCCTTCTACGCTGCCAATCCAGAGTTTTACAAAACCTCCAAACAAATGATCTTGATTTTGAAAGTATGTAACTATAGTCCTATGCTGTCTTATAGGCAGGGGCTCCTGAATGCAGGCAAAATAACTAAAAATTGTTATGGGAAAGACTTCACCCTCATACCGCAAACACACGCTTGACGGAGGGCACGTTGCCAAAAGCGATGACGACGGGAACGATGTCCAGCGCACTGAATTCCATGGCGGCCGTGGTGATGGACTGGGTGTCTGCGGATTGACCGCTGCTGAAAAACGTGGCAATTCTTCTCGTGTGCGCCCCCGGAAGTGTCCTCTTGAAGACGTTCCTGGAAATAAACCTCATTGCTTTGCCGATCTCCCGGCTGGCTGAAGATCTCTCGTAAGGGATAGCTTCGATTTCCCGGAGAAGTCGGTTCTTCTTGTAGGCGTCGGAGAAGCGGACGAGGTGCCTGGCGTGGGAGTCGTAGGAGAGGATGGCGATGCGCGCGCCCACCGGGCAGCTGTTCTCCCGGACTTTGACGTCGCTCACCAGGGAAGCCATCATCCCCTTCATCCGCTCAAATTCCTGCTCCGTGACATCCCGGGACTGGTCCAACACAAACACCAACTCGGTTGGATGCACTGGGCATTCGGGTTTTCCTAAAGATAAGAACATGAAACTAATAGGTGAATAACTATGTGCCCACGAGAGAGAAGAATATAATTAAATTCAAGGAGGGGAGCAGAGCGGAGAGAGGGGATTTGGTGAGTTCTCACAGACCAGGTAAAATATAGGGGCACACCTTCTGGGCAAAGGGCCCAACTACAACTGGGACACTAACAAGCACAAACAATGTAACAATCATATGTACCCTTCTATTCAAATGAAATAAAAAAATAATAAAAAGGATATGATTGTCAGAGGGACTTTACCTAACAAATGCAATCAGTGTAACCTGGTTTCTTGTACCCTCAACGAATCCCCAACAATTAAAAAAAAAAAAAAAGATAGTCAACCACAGTAATCAGCAAACGTGAATTAAAACAACCATAGAGAGTCTGTTTGCAGATTCTATTCTAATTCTATCATCTTGTCGAAGTTAGACTCTTAGCACTAACTTCTGACTAAAACGTAACTCGCAAATATCACTGGGAAGAATTTGTAGAGCTGTTTAGGAAAAAAGTCTGGCAGGATCCAGAAAAATACATGTGATCTTAAAAAAGATAAGAACATGCTCCTTATCAGGTCGCAACCTTACTAAAAAGATGCACAGAAAGCAAAGCAGTTTTAAATGTGAAATTTTCAAATATTTATAAATCATAATGTAAGCATGCAAAAATATGTAAAATATTAACTACCTAAGTCTTGAATAATTATCCCCCCACACACAATTTAGTCTCCTCGTAGTAGCTCAAGAAAACTTTTGACAATTGTCCATCACACTCCTCCCTTCAATACTTCCAGCAAACTCCTTGTTATAACCTCAGCTTGCCCGGCCACTGCCCATTCCTCCACTTTCTCACATGACACTTCCCTTTCCCTACCTAGATCTCACTCATACTGGGCTCCCCTGGTTCCAAAGAAATACCAAGGTCTTTTCTGTTTCAGGGCCTTTGCCCTTGCCTTCCCTCTTCCCAGCTGTTTTTACTCTTCACTCCAAACTCAGTTTCATTGCCTATAAGAGGAGCCCTCCATCCAAAACATCTCTCCCCTCACGCTGTCCTGGGCTACAGCATCCTACCCTTTATCTCGTTCATTGCAGCTATAGGATTCCTTATCCAGCCATATTTATTTATTATCTGGATCCTCCATGAAAATGGAAGTTTCTGAGAACAGGAAGCA
This sequence comes from Otolemur garnettii, assembly GCF_000181295.1. Classification (NCBI taxonomy): domain Eukaryota; kingdom Metazoa; phylum Chordata; class Mammalia; order Primates; family Galagidae; genus Otolemur; species Otolemur garnettii. The sequence goes on from NW_003852397.1 coordinate 32,113,615, forward strand.
CGTATATCATTCAACTTTGTGTCTCCAGTGCCCAGGAAAGATATACTCACAAAGTAGGCTTTCAATAAATATTTGTTAAATGCACAAACAGGCAATTGGAAGACATGGGTTGGTGGGTTTATGCAAAAAATATAAGTGTATAAATGTATAAGAGAGTGATGAGGGGTTTACACAAAATAGTTCAGAAGCATTTATAAGACACTTGAAAACCGGCACTGAAAAATATTAAGCTAACTTGGTAATTAACATCATGCATGAGCTTTGTGGATTTAGCATTATCTGAGCTTCGCATTCTGCTTACCTGCTATCTGATTGCCCTACTTTTATTCTGCTCTGCTACAGCTTAATCCATGGATACAGAGATAATATGAAAGAGGAAAAAAATGAAAGGGCAAGACATATGAGTATTGAAAGAAAAATCCCTGGAGGAGCTCCTGTGGCTCAAAGGAGTAAGGCACTGGCCCCATATGCCAGAGGTGGTGGGTTCAAACTGAGCCCTGGCCAAAAACTGAAAAAAAAAAAAAAAAAAAAAAGAAAGAAAGAAAAAGCCCTGGAAGTAACTTGAATGGAGATGTTAGTCATTATGATATTAATAAAAATTAAAAGGTGGAGGCTTTACATCCTTTGTATTAACCTGGATGGAAGTGGAGCACATTATTCTTAGTAAAGCATCACAAGAATGGAGAAGCATGAATCCTATGTACTCAATTCTGATATGAGGACAATTAATGACCTAGTACACAGTGAGGGGTGGGGGAAGGGGAGAGCAGAGAGAGAGAGAAGGAGGGATGGGAGTGGGGGAAAGGAAGAGCAGACAGAGGGAGGGGGGAAGGGGTGGGGTCTCAGTGTGACACACCTTTTGGGGGCCAGACACAATTGTAAGAGGGACTTTACCTAACAAATTCAATCAGTGTAACCTGGTTTCTTGTACCCTCAATGAATCCCCGACAATAAAAGAGCCAGACATGACCAAAAAACCCCCAAATTATTTGGTGGAGAAATAGTTGTAAAGCTCAGCTAAAACTGAGTGATTTATTGGAGGCAAGACTCTGCTACCAGTATGAGGCAGCAAAGAAAGCCCAGATAAAATTTATTATCAGTTGGTAGCCAATACACTGCTCTAATTCATCTTTCCAGATGTATGACATTTTGGAGCTTGATTAAAACATGCTGTAAATAAAGATTACTCACCGTGTCTGCCAGCTGGGGAAGAAGAACAAAGAACAGAGTTCAGTACCATGTAGGAACAGTGAAGTTCTGCTTTGTCTGCTTTTTGTAGATGACTCAAAAATCAAGGCAACAGATAGGGTTTGGAGAAAATGTAGACAAAGCCCAACATCTTGGTAGAAGCACTGTTCCTTCCACAGGGAAGGGGATGGGATTTACTGCCATAAATCAGCAGCCTGCAGCCATCTGTCACAGGCAATGGATGTTTGCCCAGGAGAGAACATGCTGTTGTAGGGAGGTGCACTGAATTTGGAAAGTTAAAAGGTCCTGATTTTATTTTAATTTTTTCCCATGTAGATGTCCATAGCTATCAATTATAGATACATATATATGCATAAGATACATATACATATACATAAGAACATGTGGTCATATGAACAATATGGCTATGGGTCCCTCCCAGGAAGGCTTTGCAAGAGGCCCCTGCAAGGAAGAAGTCTAAACTAGCACTGTCCAAGAGAACTTTCTGCTGTTTGTACGGTGTATGTATATATGTGCATCTTTATGTATCATATAACTATCAGAAGTGGATTTACTTTGAAGTAAGCGAATATTTGCTTTAGACCTGCATTGCCCAACATGGCACTCACTGCCACATATAGTGCTTGAAAGTCTAATTAAAATGAAATGAAATTAAAAATTCAACTTCTTGGTTATACTAGCCACATTCCAAGTGCTCAAAGCCACATGTGGCTATGGCTCTTATACAGACCAGTGGACACTTCCATTATTGCAGAAAGTTCTCTTGGACAGTGCTAGTTTAGACTTCTTCCTTGCAGGGGCCTCTTGCAAAACCTTCCTGGGAGGGACCTATAGCCATATTGTTCATATGACCACATGTTCTTATGAAATATGCAGAAGTTATTGGCTGTGATTTCCTTTTTTGCTCTAAACAACACTTACTTTTGAAATAGCTTTGTACCTACTTTTGGATTTGTGATTTTCTATTGAGCCCCTCAAATTTTTAAAGATCAGGTCCCATCACACTTGGATTTGCCCTTGAGCCATTACAGTTCACAGGGCCCCTATGTCAGAAAACCTATTGTGCTAATTCACCTCCAAAACAACCAATATTCATGACTCAATGTATGCACACATTATGATTCCCATCATGGTCTCACTCTGCTATGAAAAAAACAGAGTTCTGATGAACACTGCATTCTAAGCTTTTAAAAGTCTGTATATTTGAGACCAATTTTCTCTACTGAAATAGGCTCTTAATGTTTCTATTTTTCTCCCCCAAAAGGCTTTAAGAAGATTTTTGACTCCTCTTTTCACTCATATTGTTTATTTGAGACGTTATTATGCATTTGCAGGTAAACATTAAATAGTCAAATCTCTTCTAATAGTGAACATAAAATTTTTTTGATGGTACCAAGATACATTTTGATAGAAGAGCCTGTTATAAGGGTCATAAGATGAATTCAAATGAACATTTACCAAATCAAAATGTCTTTTTGTTTTTTAAATTTTAAGAGAGAGAAAAAAATTCTGGCAGAATAAACATTATTCTGATTTTTATAAGCAAATCAGTCTGCTCAGCTAAAGGTAATCAAACATACCTCTTCAGAAAAGGAACAACAAACCCTAAACCAAAGTCAGGGCTGCCACCCTGTCATCACAGCTGCTTTTTCCACACCAGGTGAATTCAATCCTATCAGTTACTGGCAGGTGTTAGTAATCATTTTTTTCAAATGTTCCATGTGACTCTTCATTGATTGATTTCACCATTAAGAGATTCTGACCTCAAACCTCAATTTTCTTCAGATTAAAAGCACTAGATATATTATGGCTCAGTGCCTGGAATGGGTTCTAATAGACATGCTGGCAGCCAGAGGGGGAGTTAATAGTCACCAGTCTGTGCTGGTTCAAAATATATGCAGTGACATCCTTAATTTTAAGAAGTTGGCTGGCAAATGGTCTCAATTCTGAGTGCAGAGTTCCCTGATTTCCTTCTGTGAATGCTGACAACTTGGGTGATCATTTTAAGCAGGGTACTTACGACTGTGGTCTCGCACATACTGAATAAGCTCACATGTCTGCAGTTCAAAAATAAAAGAGAAAGAATTAAGCAACAGAGTTAGACTCTAAAGTTTAAAAATAAATAAGTCAAATGGAGTGCTCAGAGCACTCTGGTGTGGTCAGGAGATACATACGGAAAATGAGGCCACTCCTTTGGGACCTTTCACACCCTAGAGAAACAAACAGAAAAGTTTTTTAATGGCTCTTGACACACATCAATAGAATGTGCACTTACATTACCCTAAGAAAGTGATAACTTTTAAAACGTTTTATTCCTTTATTCCTTAATAGTTAAAGGTGAAAAAAAGAATATGGGTAGGTATGCACAACCTAATGGTGATATTTTGAGGGGAACAAACTTAAGCATCAAGCTTGATGCACTCACGGCTCCAAAGATTACTTTTCTCCAGCTCTATCGCCAGATGAGAATGACTGTCCACACTCTAAGGATAAAGCCAATGACTTAACGCTGGCTGCAGAGCTTTGGGGCAGGCCTCTGGCTCAGGACTAGCTAAGGCTAACCCTCGTTGTGTGTGACTGCCTTTCCCTTACAGGAGAACTTTGGAGTTCTTCAACCCCCATGCTTTGCCCTGGTCACCAGACAGCAGCCAGAGCTGAACCTTAATCTGTTCCCTTCACTTGCTAGAAAACACACAGATGAGACTCATACTGAACATCTGGAAAGGGTATTCCAACTATCTTCCAAGAAAATGAATGAATGAAGGAAAAAATATCTATATGTCTATCTGGGTTGGGGATAGAAATAATAAAGTGGAATTGGTTTTAATTTTGTGTGTTCAATCCCATCTTTGGAACAGAAGGAGTTTGGCTTCTCTCAAAGAAAGACACCCAAGAAAATATGCTATGGAGCCCCACCCAAACTTCTGAAGCAAATAAGTTTCATGTGAATGCAACTTTGATCATATTCACTATTTATTAATTTCCTTCCACTTCAATTCATTCAGTGATCACTTATTAAATGTAAAAGAGGGCAATGATTAGACGGATAAGTAAAATTCATTGAGGATTGAAAAATATCATTTCACTCTAATACTTTTCATTTCCTTCCTGAATTTCCCCCATGTCCCAAGAAATATTTAATCAGCATTTTTTCTTCGCTCTCTGATCATATAAAAGTAGAAAAAATAGTGAAGACAGTGGCCAAGCAGCACAGACAGAAGGCATGCACATTTGGACGATGTTTCCATGCATTGATTCTTTCTAAAGCAGAAAAGGGCATGGTATGATTTATAGCTTTTCTACTCACCTTACGTCCAGGAGGTCCTGGTTCTCCAGGGGATCCCAGCTCTCCTGGAAACCCAGCAGATACCTTGAAGAAGAATTTATTTATTTAAAAGTTATATTTATATACATAGGTATAATTAAATTTGGATTCAAATTAAAATATTTAAAATTCAAATGTAAAAATTCAAGAGTGAAAATTTCACTTTCATTTTAGAAAATTGAGAAATTTCAAAAAAAGAAGGAAACAAGTTCCCTGCAATCCTCTCTTCCCCAAATAATCCTCATTAACATTTTGGTGTCTTTTATTCTTTTAGCTTTAAGACATATATTCCTTTTTTAAAAAAACTTATTTGAAGAGGAACTAGTACCTGTATTACTTAACCTTTTCTAAAACATTGAAAAAGAAGGAATACTTCCCAACACATTCTATGAAGCAAATATCACCCTGATCCCCAAACCAGTAAAAGGCCCAACAAGAAAATAAAACTATAGACCAGTATCTTCAATGAACATGGATGCAAAAATATTCAATAAGATGCAGCAAACAAAATCCAGCAACACATCAAATGAATTATATACCATGACCAAGTGGGCTTTATTCCAGGGTCTCAGGGTTGGTTCAATATATGTAAATCTATAAATATAATACATCACATAAACAAACTAAAAAATGAAGACCATATTCTCTGAATAGATGCAGAAAAACTTTTGACAATATCCGGCATCCTTTCATGATCAGAACACTTAAGAAAATCAGTATCGAAGGGACTTTTCTTAAACTGATAGAAGCCATCTACAGCAAACCCATAGCCAATATAATATTGAATGAAGTAAAATTGAAAACATTCCCACTCAGATCAGGAACCAGGCAAGGTTGCCCATTGTCTCCACTGCATTGTAATGAAATTCTTAGCCTTTTTAATCAGGCAAGAGAAGGCAATGAAGTGTATCCAAATAGGGTCAGAGGAGATCAAACTTTCACTCTTTGCAGATGATACGATTTTATACCTGGAAAATCCCAGGGACTCAACTATAAAACTCTTAGAAATGATCAAAGAATACAGTAGCACCTCAGGATACAAAATAAATACTCACAAATCAGTAGCTTTTATATATACCAATAGTAGTCAAGCTGCAATACAGCCAGAGACTCTATTCCCTTTAAAGTTGTGCCAAAGAAGATGAAATATTTGGGAATTTACCTAACAAAGGATGTGAAAGATCTCTATAAAGAGAATTATGAAACTCTGAGAAAAGAAATAGCTGAAGATGTTAACAAATGGAAAAACATACCATGCTCATGGCTGGGAAGAATCAATATTGTTAAAATGTCCATATTACCCAAAGCAATTTACAAATTTAAGGCAATCCGTATCAAAGCAGCACTGTCATATTTTAAAGACCTGGAAAAAATATACTTTGTTTTATATGGAACCAGAAAAAACCTCAAATAGCCAAGACATTACTCAGAAATAAAAATAAATCAGGAGGAATCATGCTACCAGACTTCAAACTATACTATAAATCTATAGTGATAAAAACAGCATGGAATTGGCACAAAAATCGAGAAGTAGATGTATGGAACAGAATTGAGAACCAAAAGATGAACCCAGATACTTATCATCATTTGATCTTTGATAAGCCCATCAAAAATATAAATTGGAGGAAAGATTCCCTATTTAACAAATGGTGCTGGGAGAATTGGCTGGTGACTTGTAGAAGACTGAAAATGGACCCACACCTTTCATCATTAACAATAATTAACTCTCACTGGATAAAAGATTTAAACTTAAGACATTAAACTATAAAGATTCTTGAAGAGAGTGCAGGAGAAACACTTAAAGAAACTGGCCTGGGAGAATACTTTGTGAGGAGGACCCCCAACACCAATTGAAGCAACACCAAAAGTACATTACTGGGATCTGATCAAACTAAAAAGCTTCTGCACAGCCAAGAACACAGTAAGTAAAGCAAGCAGACAGCCCTCAGAATGGGAGAGGATATTTGCAGGTTATGCTTCTGACAAAGGTTTGATAACCAGAATCCACAAAAAACTCAAACTTATTAATAAGATAAGAACAAGTAATCCTACTTCATTGTGGGCAAGGGACTTGAACAGAAGCTTCTCTGAAGAAGATAGGTGCATGGCCTATAGACACATGAAAAAATGCTCATCATCTTTAATCATCAGAAAATGCAAGTCAAAACTACTTTGAGATATCATCTAACTTGAGTAAAAGTGTCTCACATAACAAAATCCCAAAACTAGACCAAAAAAACACACTACAACAAAGATATTTGTACCAGAACGTTTATTGCAGCCCAATTCACAATTGCTAGGTCATGGAAGAAGCCCAAGTGCCCATCAACCCACGAATGGATCAATAAATTGTGGTATATGTACACTATGGAATATTATGCAGTCTTAAAGAAAGATGGAAACTTTACCTCCTTCATGTTTACATGGATGGAGCTGGAACATACTCTTCTTAGCAAAGTATCCAAGAATGGAAGAAAAAGTATCCAATGTACTCAGCCCTACTATGAAACTAATTTATAGCTTTCATATGACAGCTATAACCCAGTTTATAGCCCAAGAATATGGGGAAAGGGGAGAGGGAGTGGAGGGGAGGGGGGAGGATGAGTGGAGGGAGGGTGTTTGGTGGGATCACACCTATGGTTCACCTTACAAGGGTACATGTGAATCTTTCTAAATGTAGAATATAAATGTCTTAACACAATAACTAAGAGGATGCCATGAAGGCTATGTTAACCAGTTTGATGAAAGTATTTCAAATTGTATATGAAATCAGCTCACTGTACCCCATGACTGCATTAATGTACACAGCTATGATTTAATTAAAAACAAAAGAAAACAACCCACGAAACTACAGATGTTGGTGTGGATGTGGAGAAAAGGGAACACTTCTGCACTGCTGGTGGGAGTGCAAGCAAATATATCCCTTTTGGAAGGAAGTATGGAGAATACTCAGAGATCTAAAAGTAGACCTTCCCTTTGATCCTGTAATTCCTCTACTAGGTTATCTAAAAGACCAAAAATCACTTTATAACAAAGATATTTGCACCAGATTGTTCATTGCAGCTCAATTCATAAATAGCCAAGTCATGGAAGAAGTCCAAGTGCCCAATGACCCATTAATGGATTAATAAACTGTGGTATTTGTATACCATGGAATATTATGCAGCCTTAAAAAATATGGAGACTTTACCTCTTTTACATTAACATGGATGGAGCTGGAACATATCCTACTTAGTAAAGTATCTCAAGAATCGAAGGAAAAAATATCCAGTGTACTCAGTACTTTTATGAAACCAATTTACAATCACTTACATTTTCATATGAAGAATAGACCACAACTATGGCCCAAGAAGGGTGAGTTGAGATTGAGGGAGGGTGAATGGTGGGATCACACCCATGGTGCATAATGCAAGGGTACATATCAGATCTATTAAGTATAGAGTATAAATGTCTTAACACAATAATTAAGTAAATGAGATGAGGTATATATTAAATAAGTAACTTATTTGGGGGTGGCGCTGGTAGCTCAGTGGGTAGGGCACTGACCATATACACTGAGGTTGGCAGGTTTGAACCCGGCCTGGGACAGCTAAAACAACAATGACAACTGCAACAACAACAAAATAGCCCAGCACTGTGGCAGGCACCTGTAATGCCAGCTACTTGGGAGGCTGAGGTAAGAGAATCACTTAAGCCCAAGAGTTTGAGGTTGCTGTGACCTGTGATGCCACAGCACTCTACTGAGGGTGACATAATGAGACTGTGTCTCAAAACAAACAAACAAAAAAACAAAAAAACCCCCCAAAAACCCAAACCCTTAATTTGGATCATAGTTTTTTTGTTACCTTTTAAACTAAATATATCTCCAGACATTTTCATGTCACTAAATATTGTTTTGCAAAAGAATTTTTCATGGATATACCCTGATTTATTTTATCAGTCCCTGATTATTGGCTTTTAATTTATTTTGTTGTAATAAGCAATGCTATTATAAAGTTATATGCACAATTCTGATTATTTAGAAAGATTGATAGGGCTGGAACTGCCGGGTCAAAAAGTTACTTTTTATTTAAACAATGGTAGGTAACTAAATTGAAAAACACAGAAAAGCCTAGCAAAAAAATAATAATAGTAAGTCCTTTAGAAATGACAAAAGAAAACACTTAACTGTTAGCTGAAAATATTTGTAAAGAAGCGGGGAATAACAGCAGCAATAAAAACAACAGTTGTCATGTAACAAAAACATTTGTATCCCCCTTAATATTTGAAATTAAAACACACAAAAAGCAGCAGTTTTTATCTGCTTACTATATGTCAGAAATTGTTATGTATTCAATAATAAATTTATCATGAAGAGAAGTAGAAATTTTGTTTAAAAATTGGGGTAATATTTTTCTTCATTCAACATGCCATGGGATTTATAACCTTTATAAGAATAAATAATAAAGTTATCTAAAATCAACTTCATTTGTAAAAGCATTGCTTATGGACAGTAATTATTGATATCCTTTGGGTAGTACAATGATATTGACAGTGTGCTAGTTTAAGTGAAAAAGATTAACTTACTGGCCATATTTTATTTAGTAGACATTGGTTAACCTCCAGGAAAAAATGGTAGATTGAATACATGGCTTTACTTTCATTCCTTTCCAGTACCTTACTAAGAGATAATAAATAGATTTTTTAAAGGCAAAAAACCACAATGATGGGGAAAATAAGAAAGGAGATGATAATCATAAAATTTTGGCATCTGGAAAGCAGATATATAGGTGTTAAATGACTTAGCAGACCTGAAAAGGATGAATGCTAAGTCGGCAGCAGGGAAAGCCAGGAACTGATGTGTTTTATATCACACATTCCTAGAAGGCTGAGGATTTGGCAGCACCAGGAATCTCCAGAAGTGAGGGAGTGGGGAAGAGGTAAAATAAAGAGGTTTAGTTGTAAATCATTTTAGGAATCCCCAAGTCTCCTATTCTCAACAGCTGGGTGGATGTCCCATTTTCCACCCTAGCAACAAACAGGGGTAAATCTAAGGTGGGATTCCAGGCAGAATTGAAACCCTATGGTATCATGCTGGAACAGGGAAGTGAAATGAAGGCTCGTGCAGTAGATGTGAGACTCTCTAGTTCTTTTTCACATGGCTCCTAGAAAGTTGGCAGCTAGACCTCTACTTTCCAAGTAGGAAATTGAAAAAGTTGTTCTAAGGAGAATTTGACTATACTAAAGATACTGACATCATCGTTTTGCTAAATAAAGAGTTCAGCCAGATCACTCTCTAGTGAAAACTGTAGTTGCGAAGCCCTACTCATGTCCTCAGGGATTCCAATCAGTCTTTTTGACCTCAATTTTTAAATATGAATAGATAGCTCATTCTTAAAACATATAGAAAATAGAGATCAAAACAGAAAAAAAAAAAAAAACTATGGAAAACAATGTTGGGCAAAGATGACTTGAGAATACTCATTTATCCTCAGAGAGATAACAGAAGATGTTTCAACCATGAAACAAGAACAGTATACTACAATAAAGGCACTCTCAGGGCAAAAAGGTCCTCTTGAAAATTAAAGTATGAATGAAACATTAAAAGATAAATTCAAGGAATTGTCTCAGAAAATAAAGCAAAAAGGTAAAGAGCAGGAAAATAGGAGAGAAGAGATAGGAAAACTGAAGGACTATATTAATATACAAATTATACTAAATTAATAGAGTATTTTAAAAAACAGGGACTAGAGAAAAGAGAGGGCAAGAAATCATCAAAATAATTAATGAACACTTCTTTGAACTGAAGGACATGTATTTCTAGGCTCCAGGGGCCTACCTAATGCCCAGGAAAATGGATAAAAATGGGCCATACACAGAGTGATAAAAACCATGAAATGCCAAAACTCTAGAGACAGAAAGATGATCCAGTAAGCTTCCAGAAAGAGAAAACTGTTCAGTTTTCAGTTTTCTGATGTTTTCACATACAAAAAATCAGGAATCAGAACGGATCTATACTTCCCCAAAGCAACACAAAAAGCTAGAAGTAGTAGAGAAATGACTGCCTTCAAAATTCTGAGGATTTAATTCCAACCTACAATTGCATAGAGGGCAAAATATCAATCACGTCTGAAGGTAGAATAAAGCCATTTTCAAATGTTGGCTGTATCAAAAAAATGTACCTCTCATTCATCTCTTTTTAGCAGGCTCCTAGATGAGGTGTTTTTTTTTTTTTTTTTTTTTTTTTTTTTTTGTAAAACAAGGCAGAAATCCCACAGGAGTGAGGGAATGGGAATGAGAAGCAGAGATCCCATACAGAAGAAAGGCAAAGGAAATTGTCAGGGAGGAGATGAAGGGCAGTTGCTATATGGCACTGGGCACCAGGCACAGAGAGAAAAATCACAGAGCATGCTCGTGAGGTCAGAAGCACTGGATCAGGATTAAATTCAATAGAATATTTGCTGCATTTAATGTCTTCAGAGAAGATTCAGATAAATGGTAAGTTAAGAAAAGGAATTCAGCAACTGTTAATAGTAGTACCCAGTTTAAAATGCTTAAGCATGATATTTAGAAGAAGTACATTGTCAATTCCAAATCAATCAGTTCAGTAATTAAAGTAATCGTTTTGAGGTAAAAGAAAATAGGAGGGGACGAGGATTTGGAAAGATTATTCTTTTTTTTTTCAATAAGAAAACTTGTGAAGTTTTTTGACTCTTTAAACCAGTGGGTCTCAGCTAGGGAGACTTTTGCCATCCCTCCCTCCTGGAAAGTACGGCAATGTCTGAAGGCATTTTTGGTTGTCATAACTAGGGTGATTGATGCTGGAGTCTACTGGGTAGATTCCAAGGATGGGGCTAAACATCCTACAATGCATAGGACAGGCCCTCACAACAAGAATTATCCAGCCAGAACTGTCAATAGTGCTGAGACTGAGAAACCCTGCTTTAAACTGGGTACACGTGTGAAGTTGGTAAAAAGAAAACAAAAAAACCTGCATACAAAACACAAATATACACAAAAAGTAGGTTAAAAAATATGGCAAAATTTAAGTTTTTTTTTTATTAAATCATATCTGTGTACATTAATGCTATCATGGGGCACAGAGTGCTGTTGCTATATACAATTTGAAATACTTTCATCCAACTGGTTAACATAGCCTTTATGTCATTTTCTTAGTTATTGTGTTAAGACATTTATATTCTACATTTAGAGAGATTCACATGTACCCGCAAAATTTAAGTTTAAAAAAATTTTTTTTGGAGACAAGATTTTGCTCTATTGCCCAGGCTAGAGTGCTGTGGCGTCAGCCCAGTTCACAACAACCTCAGACTCTGGGTTGAAGCAATCCTCCTGCCTTGGCCTCCCAAGTAGCTAGGACTACAGTAGTTTGCCACTGTGTCTGGCTAATTTTTCTATTTTTTTTTTTTTTTTTTTTGTAGAGATGGAGTCTCCCTCTTGTTCAGGCTGGTATCAAACTTCTCACCTCAAGTGGTCCTCCTATCTCAGCCTCCCAGAGTGCTAAGATTATATGCTGACCACAGTCAGCCTAACAAAATTCTCAAGAAAAAAATCAGAATGAAGATTTGTATTATAGAACTTAAAATAGGAATATAATGAATGCAAGAGAACGAAAGAGGCACTCAGAATTTAAGGCAAAATTTTATTAAAATCTTCTAATAAAAACTTTAGCTTTTTCAGAGAAAACCTGAAATTTTCAAAGTCTAAACTTCAAGTCTAAAAATAAAAGTGGAAAAAGCAGCTGGGTGAGCGAAATAAGCAAGTTATAAACAGTGATAAATTATCGAACACAGAGAACAAAAAAGAAATTCAAGTATTTCCAAAGTTGAGTAAAGAAGTTTATGTTTTCCATTAGTTTAGTGGCTTTTAAAAAATTATTAATGTGCCCTTAGGAGGAAGGGTCCAACAAACAGCAGAACTTGTTAGCAGCATGCTTCCGATGTTCAAGGTTAAACAACTTCATTAACAAGCCAAGAAAAACGATCCAGAGTACTTCAACACAGATGACATCTGGATTCATTTGAAAGTCTTTCCCAATTATTTTTCTAATTATACCAGTCTTTGTCATTTTTTCAAAAGAGCATAATGTTAAAGAACAGCAATCCAAAAATGCGTATGAAAAAAAGAATCATAGCTGGGAAGAAGTCCTCTTGGGAGAAGGAGGAGAGGAAAAGAGAAGGTCTCTTACTTTATTCTTCTAAGAGCTACATAAATAATCTCTATAAAAAGTTCTTGCTACAGTTGGTCGAAACAAAAGTAATCAGAGTAAAGTTATGAAGACAAACATGGAAAACCACCTCACGTATACATTTTTAATCCAATTTTTTTAATCCTTATTAATTGACATGGTAAATTAAGACCAGCTTGCCTGATCACTGATGTTCTGAATAAAAATAGATGAAGGCTGTAGTGAAAAACAATTATCTGAAATTTTTTAAAAATAAAACAGTTATCTCATTTATACACAGTGTAAGATATATAAAGAACCAGCAGATGCAAGAAATCCATTGCTAACCTACTAGAACCCAAGGCAAGCCAATGAGATGAGGTGTAATGGAGGCGTGTGTATTCAGAGTGATCTAAAACATCAGGCAGTATTTAAGCCCTCCAAAGAATAGTAAAGACATATTCAGTTACATAGTAAATACAAATGTTCTCCCAAAGCCCAAGAGGTACTCTGTTGAGCTAAGGGAGGAGATTTTTCCACATATACTTCATTAAAAGTAGTTAACCAAACCTTAACACTAAAGGGAAAATGCCAGTGAGCCTTAGATGGCACCAAACCTGCCAGGGAGGTTAAACTGACCATATTTTGAAAGTGCAAAACCCATCTTGGATCACAGGGATTCCTTAACAAAATCTTATTTTCAGTGTTAAGAATAATACCTTGGCAGCTAGAACAGGTGAACTTTTTTTACCAAAGCAAACAGTTCATTGCCTTCTTGCCAGCATTAAGAGATACCTAATATGACCATTTCTCTTCCCTAAGTTTCCCTTAACAAAAAATGCATTCTATAAGTCTTTAGGAATAAGTGACCCAAATGATTATAAACGCATGAGGGACTTCCCACAGCAGTTGAGGTTGTCAACAATTGAAATATGAGAAGCTTACCGTTTTGCCTCTAGCTCCCTTGGGTCCAGTCTCTCCTGGACTGCCAGGGTCCCCGATCTCACCCTAAATAAGTATATTAAAATAAAATGATTATGAAAATAGATTATTAGAATAGATTATGAAAATGATTATATATAATATATATATTCTATTTTCATAATCATATATATGTATAATCACAGAGATATATTTGAGTTTTTAAACTAATTCTAACACGAAAACGTTTTTCATATGTAATTTTTAACAGTCTAAGGTTGTTTTTCTTTTCATTTGCAAAGCTCTCTACATAGCACATTGCATTATTATTGTTTCATTTTTCTGTCTGCTTGACCAAAACATGGGCTCCTTGGAGACATGAACTGTGCCATTTATTCTGTCCTCTGATGCTACCACAGGACTTGATATTTACTGAGGTAAGTAAGGGTTTCTAGAAAAAGCAAAAGCCATTAGGTAAATGATGTTACTGCTCACTTGTTATTGGAAGATGATTCATAAATACATTGGTAAGAATGAACCAGGTAAGTCAGACAATTTTGGTTTTCATTATATTTTACTTTTCTTTGAGCAAAGAAGAAAATACATAAGCTAGAGGGAAGAAATTTAAGAAAAAATTTAAAAGATTATCTTTTTGTACCTGTGAGTTAAAGAACTAGAAAAGAAATATTTTTAAGTCTTATACTTCTGAACAAATTTGTCTTAAAACTGAAAAAAAATTTCTTTTCTCTCTTCTTTCTCCCACAAAGGTAGGACATTTATTTATCATTCACTATTCTTTTATTGACCTGGGATACATTTCATAACCCCGTAATATTTCTGACTGATCTCTAGTCACTATGAAATGCATAATACCTTCGGTCCACTTTCTCCAGGGAATCCTTCTTGCCCCTATAATTGACAATAGGGAAGATTAATACATGCACACTTCATCCAAGTAGGTTTATGTTGACTTTAATTTTATCTGCTGCCTCAGTTGGTTTTAGTACCTCTATATCAAGGAAGGGCTGAAACAATGGGAATCTGTATCTCAGTATTTGAGACACTAACTCCATTTTCTAAATTAAGCAATATACTGATTTCATCAAAATATTATGATATTTTAAGATAAAGGGCTAAAAGTATACATCTGAGGGATTACGAATCAGCTCTTCATCTTCTGTACATGTGTTACAGGATACATGGGTCATTACGAAAGTTTTGAGATATGCAAAAATCGAGAAACATAAACATCTGTGCAGATGGAAACAAATGAAGCCCTCCCAGTAATGCCAATAAGTGAGCAAACTGAAACTTGCACAGGTGAATAAAGAAGGATACTGTTGGCTGTGTTTCTTGGAGGTGAAATAATGGAGCAAAACATAGTCTGTCTCAAAACTTTTGTAGTGAGCCACATAGATGGTCGTTAGATCACGTGTCTTTGAAACAGTTTTCTTAGAACGGATTTCAATGGAGAAATTTGGGAAGACTATAGAGTCTAAACTCGATAATTTTCAGATCCTCTGTTTATCTTATCTTAATAAAGAGATTTATGAATTCCTATTTGATGAAAAATATATATCTTATTTAAAATTAAGTTTATTTTCTGATAATTAAAAGTAATAAATGCTCAAACATGTATAAATTAAAAGAACAGAGAAAAAGTCATCCAAATCTTACTACCCAGAACAATAGAACTATCATATGTATTGTCATATTGCCTTTTAGTTTTTTAAAATAAATTTTAGCACAAATCAGCATAAATGTTTTTCTGAGTACACTCTGAATTTTTACTCAAAGTTATCACATAAAAAGTTATTTACATAATTACAAATTTCATATATATTCACTTTGTAGGATAGCTGATAATCTAATGTAATAGGCTACTTAATATTTCTCTTCTTATGGGATATTAAGAACTTATATCATGGTTATTAAATATTCTCTATTCTGGGTGGCACCTATAGCTCAAAAGAGTAGGGCGCTGGCCCCATATGCTGGAGGTGGAGGGTTCAAATCCAGCCCCAGTCAAAAACTGCAAAAAAAAAAAAATCTCTATTCTAATGACTACTTCACAGGGAATCCTTCTTTAATTGATTTGTTTTTCAAAAAGTTTTAGCTTCTTTTCATTCTTTATTCTTTCAAACAGCCTTTTACATTATACCCCTTGAGATTTCACTTCAAATTATATTGAATCTTTATAATATTTAAGACTTTCCATCAAGAACTTGGTATGCCTCTCCATTTACTGAAGTTTTCTGCCCCAGTAATTCTTTGTCATAGGTCTCAAAAATTTTGCAGAAATGATATCTTCAACTATATTATGTGTTTGTGGATTCTATAATTATGGTTAAATTCATTAGACGCACTGTTCAGGCTGGGACAAGTCAGGCCTTACCCATATATCACTGCAAGAAAAAAGAAAAAATTCATTTTCAGGTCTCAATTGTTTCCTGCACCTTAAGCCATCACTTTGTTTTCATCACCAGCACATTCCCCACAGGATTTCATTAAATCAATTATCAAAATATATTATTTCTAACTGTCCGAGACTGCTTAGTCATACCTTTCTTTCACTCTTAAATGTAGCAAAGAAAACAAGCAACAACGACAACAAAAATAGATGGAAAATGTCTGGCTTCCAGAGCAAAACTTACTTTTGCTCCCTTGCTTCCAACAATACCATAACCTGGACGGCCATCATCACCCTGTAAACAAAGCAATTAGTTACAAACATTCCAGACTACAGGAGAATAGTCTAGGCAGGTTTAGTCACAAGAGATCAGCTTTCAGGTTTGATTAAGGGAAAGTAGGAAGCAGGATTCTCTCTGGGGCAGGCTACTGACATGTTGTGATGGCAGCACTAAGGGTAACTATCAATAATGGACTCAGACAATGCAAGTCCCTTAGTCTTCTCATCTGTACAATAAGAATAATAATTATACCCTGGTGTCACAAGGATTAAATGAGAAAATATCATATATATAGTAATTTTTCAAAAAGAAGAAATAGTAGGATTACCTCTTCTAGATACCATTTGTATATTAATACCATTTTTAGTTTGCTAGGCAAAAACAGGAATGCCTAAATGCCTGGGCCTTGGCTGCCTCTGCCTGAGCCTCGAAGGACAGGATCTGTTTCTGAGGAAGAGTCTCTGATGGAAGAAAATGTTGGCAGAAGGACTGTGAGGATGCTAGAGACAGTTGGACTTTAAGCGCATCCCAGCCATGATTGGTACCCAGGGAAATGCCACCTTAAGAAAGCTGGCCAAGGAACTAATCCAAGAGGAAGACAATCTCTTTCTCATTTCCTAGAAAATTATAAAGCTGAAAAGGGATGCTATCTTTAAAACTCTCTTTAGAGAACCATAGCAGGTAACTATTTGAAGTCAAAGATTCCAAGAGCTAGATCAAAAGTAGTGATAACATGCAAACCGGCAAGCCCCGAGGACCAGAAAAGCCAACAGCTCCTTTTTCTCCTGGATCTCCAGGTTCTCCCTGTTGAACAGAACAAAGAAATATTTTCTTGTTAGGTTGTTTTTGCAGTGGAGATTAGCAATATGGCACAAACTCAACTGCATCCAAGTGGATTACACACAATAATGGGTTTGTGCCCAGGACTGTGTGTTGCGCAAGTGACAAGAGAAACAGTTATTGTTGGCCAGTGAAGTGTCCTCCACTGAGAATGAAGTCTCGGTGCCTGATTTATTGTTTAGTGCAAGTTGCTATCTTAGCAGCTCAGTGCCATGAAGTGTCTAACCTTGAGTCAAGGAGGAATCTCTGTACTGTTTAAAAAAGAAATTAACAAAATTGTTTTCCATGATTCTCATAAACCGTCTGGCTGTTGCAAAAATGGTAGATTAATAATCTAATTTTAAGGTTTTGACTGTGAATCAAGATGGACGAGTGAGCACGACATCCCTGGCAATAGTTTCTGACTTCTGACTAGTAGAACATCTACTGTGGCTTATAAATCAATCTCAGTACTACGGCTGAGGAAAGTTCAGCTGCAACTGAAATTAACACATGTTTACAAAGGAAGGTTAATTCCTTTTTTAAGGAATTTAAATTAATTATTAATTTAAAGGTTAATTTCTTTTTTATTCAAGTAAAAAATTTTAATTTTGGAATTTTAGATTTACAGAAGTATTATCAATGTAGTGCAATAGTTCCTATACATCCCACATTAACTTGCCCTTATTGTTAACACTACATTAACTAATGGAATTTCATAAGGTACATTTGTCACAACCAAATCAATATTAACTTACTATTAATAACTAAAGCCTCTACTTTATTCACATTTCCTTACTTTTTACCTAATATTCTTTTTCTGTTCCAGGATCCCATCCAGGACACCACATGCCCTATCTCCTCAGGCTTGCCTAGATTGGGACAGTTTCTTAGACTTTCTGTTTGATAACCTTGACAGTTTTGAGGAGTACGGGGGCAGGCATTTTGTAGAATGTCCCCCATTTGCAGTTTGCCTGATGTTTTCCCGATGATTAGACCATGTTTGTGGGTTTTAGGGAGAAAGACCACAGTGTAAAGTACATTTTCATCACATCACGTTAAGGGGACATATTATCAACATGACTTATGCACCGCCCATGTCAACCTTGATTTGGTTGAGGAAGTGTTGGTCAATTTTCCTGACAAGTTACTCTCTGTCTTCCTCCCCCTTTCCATATTGTACTTCTTGAAAGAGTGTAGAAGTGTGTGCATCCTACACTTAAGGGATGGGGAGTGGTTAAGTCATTTTTAAGGACAGAAAGGCAACAGTGAGTGTGAGAAGCACTAATAGAAGAGAGTCTACCTGAGCTGAGCTCTGGAGGTGAAACAGAATAGGGTCCTATGAAAGGGAAGCAGGAGGTCATCTGTCCCGATGCCTTTTTTCCAGGAAGGAGTATTCAAAGTGCGCCCTAAGGGCACACATACCATAGTCATCCAGCTTTCATGTTTAAAAGGAAATTCTTGTACCCCACTGGATTATCAGTCTCTGGTAGTGGAGCTCAACAGTGTACACCATTACATAAGCTTCTGAGCTGATTCATGTACATGCTAAAAGTGGAGACATCTGCTTTAAGGGAAGGAAACAAGGAAGGCCACATGACTTGTCCAGACCCATACACTTGGTTAATTGGTAGAGACAGGCATTGAGCCCAGGATTAATCAGAGGGTTGTCTGCTTCCCTGGGAACTTGAACTTACTAAGTTGAAGCCCGGGTACGTGTTTGAGGTTTACTCCAGTTAATAATGAGTCTAGGGGGTTCACTGAGTTTCTTTGGGGCATTTACCCCACTCCCTTAACCCCCTTGTTCCCTTTATTAATAGTGATCTTCCTAGGTACAGCTGCCCTGCTCATGCCTCTCTCCTTCCACACCTCTGTCCAGATCTAGGGTCCCTCCATCTCTGTCTCCCCTCCCCGGTCCCGTCTATCACACCCAGTGGAATGCCTTCATTTCACACACAATACACACACATCCATAACGTCTGACAAACACACAACCTTCCTCACTGTGAGAGAAACTTGATTCTCACCAGTGACCCCACTTCCCCTATAGCCTTCTCCAGGATGAGAAGGCAGCATTGTCTCTATTCCCAGCTTTCATTGCCTGTGACATGCCCTGGAAATCTCTTCCTTTCACAGTTGATTGTTCTTGTCATCTACATATCTTATTACATCCTCTAGTTGATTATCTTTGCAAACGTCAGTGGCTTGACTCCATCATATCAGCCCTTGTGAACAGCTCTCATTACAAAGCTAACCCTTTGTGTCAATTTCATCCTCTTTATCAAGATCTCAAAAGGTACCCTAGCAAGGGTTTTTATGAATAGAGGAAAGAAAGGAAGGAAGAAAAAGAAAAAGCAAGAGAGGAAATTAAGGGAACAAGGCAGAGAGGATGAATGAGAAAGGAAACCCTGCCTCAGAATAGCCCTTGTTCCCAGAGATGGCTGGAGCTTTAATTGGGTGTAGCCCTTCATGAAATTATGCTGAGCTGGAATTCCTGACCTCATCCAGGTCCACACCCATGTCCTTAGAGGTTTCTGGCTCTCTAAGAATCAAGCCAGGGTTTAGGGGCAATGAGATATATTCTCCCTTGTGTTGAAAGGGCTCTGGCTAATATCAGTCACGGTCCTCTTGAGCAGAAAATCCTCAGCTTTGGTGGGTATAAAGAATGTGACCTACTTTATTTCCTTGGCTTCCCAAATGGCCTTGATTCCCTGCTTCTCCTCCGGGTCCTGGAGGCCCCTGAAACAAAATAAGGATTGCAAATATAGCAAAACATAAAGCAACTTCCCTTCAAACCCTTTGTGTCTCTTCTAAGAGAAAAATGAACCACAGATGGGAGACTTATGGCTGTCTTGATTCCTGATCTGGAAAAAAGTATCGCAGCTGTCAAATAAACCTAGTAAATAAAATAAAATTAATAAAGTAATTCATTCCAGATGTTGCCTTAAGGATTGTGGTTCCTTGAGAGTCTTCCAAAGAAATTTTCAGGTTCTTACTGTTTTGCTTTTGGGGCAGATGTTGCTAAAATGTGTAACATTTAAAGAAGGCATTTCAAATGACATTTGCCTTACTTGAACTATATTCTTACTGGTCCCTTGCTTCGGTAGAAAGTATTTTTTTAAGGTAAATTCGTCTTTATAGTCAAATAATATAATGTGTACATTAAAAAGCTCAAGAAACTCAAATAGTTTGTTTTGTACTGAAAACAATTAACATTAATAACAAAATACAATTAGGTAGTATAAGAGAAATATTCTAAAATAGTTTTCTCTTTCCTGGTAAGTTAGAAAAGTATATGTAAATAAATTCCCGTTTACAAATGGGACAAAAATTGTAAAATGCTTAGAATGAATTTAACAAGAAAGATATGACCCATAGAAAGAAAGCTTTACGATCTTACTGAAGAACATAATAACAAAACTTAAACAAATGGATAAATATAACACATATCTATATGGAAAAAAATCAATTAGCTATCACAGCAATCCTTCTAACATTTTAGAAAGCACGTTTTACCAGAATATGTTTAGGCTGAACATTTAAAAAAAATCTCAACTTAGAGACAATGCAACCACTTTCCTCTGTTACTAACCCTAGGGATCAGATGTTTCCTTTGGGGTATCCAAACATATGGCAAGAGAAACCTCTTCTGGTAAAATTGTTTACAGGTATTTATAAGTAATACCAATTCCAGGGAATTGAAGTCCTTGCCACATTTTTTGGGTCATGGTTGTTGTAATTTAAAAATAAACAAAGCAATCTGTGTAATAAGCATGATACTTAGCAAATTTACTTTGTTTAGAACCACAAATAATTGTGTTACATTACCATTTTTATCTTTTAAAAAGTTAAACACGTAACCAATGTTCATTCCTAATGGACTGTTTAGCAAGGAACTGGTTGCTAAGGAAGATGAGAAGATTTCTATAACTCCCCAGTTTTCTCCCTCACTTCTTCATCTTTTTTTTTTTTTTTTTTTGCAATTTTTGGCTGGGGCTGGGTTTGAACCCACCACCTCCAGCATATGGGGCCGGAGCCCTACTCCTTGAGCCACAGGCACTGCCCCCTTCCCTTCTTCATCTTAAAAGAAAGGTCTCAATCTTTTTACCCTCCATCGGTTGCTCTCAACCTATTCTCTTCTAACTTTCACTTCCACCACTACAGGGAGCACCCCACAGCCTTCATGTTCGATCTAGTTGATTATCTTTCTGTCCTTACCTTGTGTTTGATTGTGTGTTCTTTAACACGTTCTCTTAGCTTCTGGAACACCAAGTTACAATGGTCTTGATCCCTCCCCAGTCTCCTCTTATTAACCTTTAAGGTTCACTTTCTTCTGTCTGTCTTGTTAACCTCCATGTGTCTTAAGCCTTTATCTTCTGACTTTATTTTTCTCCCTTTGTCCCCTCTTCCCAAGTGCCCCGCCCAGATTCACGTATCACATCCACACAATGTCTCCTAAATATGTGCCAACCACTCAGCTGAACACTAGACTTATATATTAAAAAGCTTGTTGGATATCCCATAGGAATTATCAAAAATAATATCTACCTTGAACCATGATCTTAGTTTCATATTCTTTTGATTAAGAAATCATATCACCCTTTACTCTCCCTAAAACCCAAGCCAGAAATCTGGGAATCACCCTAGACTCTCCTTCTAGCTCACCGCTCAAAACCACTCAGCTACAAGGCACACAGAATCTGTCCACTTTCTATATCCCTCCTCTTCCCCCCATTGCCATCACTTGCCTTAGGGCTTAATCCTTCCTAAATTCCTGGCTTCTCTGACTGCAGCCTGGTCTTTCTCTAATCCATTTTCTACCCTTTTGTCAGAGTGATTAAAAATGTTAGGCAGATGCTGACATGTTCTTGTCTGAAATTCTGAATTCTGAAAAGCTTTCAGAATAAATCTTAAGGTCTGCTTAATATGTAAAATCTCTCAATTTTGGTATTGCTTGATGCTGTAGCCTCATCTTCTGTGACTATTCCAATCACTCCATGTTCACGCCCATGAAACCGTCTGAGTCACCAAATGTTTATCCTATTAAGTTTTACCCTTAGATGATTCATTTCCCCCTTTACTCTGTATTTTCAGAGTACAGAGACACTTCTGAAAACTTTACATTTAGTGTCACCCAAAGAATACCCAAAGCCCTTGGCTGTGTTGGGTTTCACATAGGTCCCACAGATTCTTTTACTTTGTATATAATTATCAATTTATTTCTCTCTCTTGCTCATTAGAGACTAGACTATATATTTCTTGAAGGAAGGAGTATATTCTATTAGCTTCATTATCTCTGGACCATCATACATAGAACCCATCAATCCATCCACTTATTTATCCATCCAGATACCTACCCATTAATGATTCCCAAGAGGGATGAAGCAGCAGGTTTAACTTTTTGGTTTTCCATATGGAATTTCTTGTACTTCACAGAGAGAGGAAGTAGAGAGATTCTCATTGTCCTTGACAATAAGCTATAAATTGGAAGTTTTACCTACGAGACAACTGTCCATGCTTTCTTCAGACATAATGAACTCTATGAAATGGATATTTCTAGGAGATCATTTCATGAGTAATTACCCTAAGCACAAACAAGAGCAATGAAAGTATCCTGTTTTCAGAACCTCCCAAACAAAAGATGTCTGGGAAAAGTGGATAGATGAATACATACAGGGCCTTGTTATCAGAAAATCAGAAAACAGAATTCTGTTTCCTATGGGGGGTCCCTCAAAGTACTAAACTGAAGTTTGTAGCTGATTGAATGGGGTTCAAGTTTAGTGATAGTTATCCAAATAAATTACCTACTCAAATACTACTGGTTGGATAAGGGATCATGCTGGTGGCTTCTGAAGGAAAAATAAGAAGTTTCCTATTGTTTCCAATGTATCAAAGCATAAAAGAGTTACCTTACTTAACTGGAGTTCAAGAACATGTATGGAATATAAAAAGAAGTTTAGGGCATTTAAAGTGGAAGGCATTAGCTAGAGGTCAAATCTTCATCAGCTTTGTTATAATGGTTGTCTTTTATTGAGCGTTTATTCTGTGCAAAGTACCATGTTAAGTGGTAAACAGACACAATCTTTAACACTAACAATACAAGTGAGATACATACAAAAACCATTTACCAAATGAAAAGCAAATTCCTAAAGAATTTCTCTCCAAATCACTCAGTTAATAAGAGAATGACATTGGGAATAAACCTAATTCTGTATGTTTTCTGTCTGCTGTTCTGAGGCCATTTGTATGAAATAGGATTTCTAAACTCTTACCATCCATATACCAGCCCAGACTGGAGTTTTAAAATGTGACTCTTCAAACTTGATGCGGGCCAGAAGCCTAGGGCCAAATCCAACCTCCAACATGGGGACTTGGGTGGGGGGTTTGCTCATGTTAAGAGTGTACAATTGAGCTCTTGGCAATCACAACTGCTTTAGTATTAAGTGGGGTTAGGAAAGAAGTGTTTAGAGTTTAACATTTAAAAAAAATTGTCCTTAGTATCTTATCAGAACAGATTGTACTGGGAGTTAAGATTAAGGGTGGGGCATTGCCCAGGACACCTTGACTTTAGATGGGATAAGGTAGGGCACGGACAAGAGATACAGGTTCTTCTCACACTTAAAAGGCATCCTTGTCACGTGTTAAATTTGATTTGTTTAAGGGGAAATTTTCCAGACACAACTGACAAATATCAAACTGGGAAGAAACAAGGAGATTAAACTCAGCTTCTGTAAGAGTTAGATATGAGCTAAGTGTGAGAAAATAGAAAGCAAGAGGCCAGCAATTGGTGGGCTAATGTAAGAGCAAATGCCAAAACACCTTAAATGTCAATTTTGATAATGCTAGTCCTTACCTTATCTTTTAACTCTTTTCCATGCATATGATGCTGCAACCATATCAGACCATTTATGGCTCCCCAAACTCACCTTGACAGTTCTCTATTTTCAAAGTTTGGAATCAAAGGTACGAACCAAACCTACACAATCTGGCTCCAGAATCTATACCCTTTACCATGATGCCATGCTTTGTAGAGACAGCAGAAATTCTACTTTGTACTCCAAATTTGCATCGAACATTTCCAATATTTCTTGATATTGTATATTACTAGTGATTATTCTGCTAAGAAAGTGTAAGTATTTAAATAATGATTACAGCTTCAATTGGAATTAGTACCTTTATATCTAATTTTCCATTCTTTTTCTAGGCATTGGTCAAATTCGGATAGGATCTTGAGGCAAATCAAACAAAGAGGGAATGTAGGAAGGTATTAAAGAATAATTGTTCCTTTCAAAGCCCTTTCTTCCTTTTCCTTGTGCCATAGTCCATATTCTTTTAAATCATAGCCACATACATACTTGGCTGAATTAGCACACATCTGATTTATGCAGAATGCCCTAACATTGCATATGTTAATGAATTTTCAGAACACTGTCAACAGAAATAACATCCCTTTTACAAATGTATATTCTAAGAAAAGCTTTAAAGTTTTAGAAAACACTCATGTTATTCCATTCCAGTGGCTGGTCTTTGTATGCTATAAAACAGTATGGTACTATGGTAGTGGATTTATAGAGCCAGTAAAGAATAACACTCTCTTGTATATGTGATTATGTTTGTCTCTGTGGTTTTCCCTTGGAAACAGCAAATTTGAGACCTCATTAATCACGTCTCAAACATAAAAAATTTCACACATCTTTGAAACAGCATTTTTGCTGTGTCGACAAGAGTATTTCAAGAAAAGCACTCAAAGAAAACCATGTTTTCCAGCCAGAAAATGGAAGTGTTAGACAAGTGAAGTGGTACCTTTTGGCTAACTCTGGTAATGCCAAGAGGTTCAATGATTTATGACTATGACCAATCTTGCCAAAGCAAATTTAAAGGGGACTCATTCACAGGGGTGCCCTATAGAGCAACTAAATAACTTACTTGAATAACAGCCATTGAGATACAATTTTGGATTTTTTTTTTTTTTCTTTTTTGAGACAGAATCTCACTCTGTTACTCCTAGACTACAGTTCCATGTGATCACTCTAGCTCACAGCAACCTGAAACTCCTGGGTTCAAGTGATCCTCCTGCCTCAGCCTCCAGAGTAGCTGGGACTATAGACACCTGTTGATTGAGCCCAGCTAATTTTTCTGCTTTCAGTAGAGACAGGATCTCATTCTTACTCAGTCCAGTCTCAAACTCCTGAGCTCAAGGGATTCTCCCACCTTGGCCTCTCAGAGTGCTAGGACTGTAGGTGTAAGCCACTGCACCTGGCCTAATTTTGAATTCTAGAGCAAGGGAAATACCAAAACCTTTGAATTGCAGCCCATCTGTACTTGATCTTACAAAAAACATTTACCTCAAAGTGGCTGAGAAGTAATTGATTGTAGCCCATCTACATCTCAATATTTTATATAACAGATGAGATAATCACCTAATATATGTTTTACTTGACATTCACTATTTTCTTTTTTATCTCAATTTGTGGTGCCATCAAGCTTTTAATGGTTCAAGAATATGAATGCAAAATATCTATTTTCATCTATTTAGTTCTACCAAGAAATTTTAAAGTTTTCATGCTTTTTGAAAGATCACCTTCATGAAAATAGGGAACAAATATCTTCATGAGCAATAATTAAGACACTTAAAATAGGGTCATGAGGTAGAAGCCTAAGCAAATAGTCTTAAGTTTTCTGATAATAAGTACAACCTCTTAAGTGTTGGGCCACTCTCCCATTTAACTTAATCAACAAAGCAATGAATTCCTTTTATCCTAGTGTTAGTGGACAGCATAACTCCCAACAGGGTCTTATTCATTCATTTACTGTCTGATACACTGTACAAATATATGTTGAACTCTACTCTGTGCCAGGTACTGCTGTTGTGAGCTCTTGTTGGGAGTTGTACTGTCCATTAACCCTAGAATAAAAGGAATTCATTGCTTTGTTGGGAGTTGAGGGACCTTGTGTAAACAAGACAAGGTCTTGGCCCTCATGAATCTCACAATTTAGAAGGGTAGACACACAGCTAAATGAATAAACATATACTATGATAGGTGGGCAAAGGCCAGATCATGCGGGGCCTTGCTACTCCAGTGGGTGGGCTGGAGACTAGAAGCATCAGCATTACCCAGGAGCACTTTAAAAGTGCAAAATCTCAGGCACTAGCCAGACCTACTGAATCCATATCTGCACTTTAACAAGTTCTCTAGGGCATTCTTAATTATGAAGCTGGAGAAATGCTGATGTTGGGCAGTCATTCCCAGCCTGGCTATGTATTAGAATTACCAGGGAAGAAGTTAAAACTACTGATACCCGGCCCCACTTCCAGAGATTCTGTTTAAGTGTTCTGGAGAAGATGGAATGTTTCAGTCTCCCAGCAGATCCTCATGTGCAAGTTTGAGGACCACTAAAGTATGCTGCATTCTGGGGGTGATGGGAAGTCCCAAGAGAATGGAGATCAGAGGAGTGATGTGACTGGTTCACATAGAGGAAAAAGTCTTAACCTCAGCTGAGCAATGAAGGCTAGACCTTCTACCTCTGTGTCTGGCAGAGTGACATCCAGCTGTGTAAGATGGGGACCAGCATGTGATGTGGCTGTCACATTGGGGCACAAAAGTCAAACCTAATACACTTTCCTCATTCATAGGTAGTAAATAATGCCATATTCAGGGAAGAAATCACAAAGACATTCATATGAAAGCCAGGATCAAAGTCCGATGCAGTCACTCTAATTACTTACCTGGGGTCCTTTAATTCCCAGGGCTCCTTTTTCTCCTTTCATGCCGACCTCTCCCCTTGGGCCCTAAGTATATAGAATTAAAGTATTATTTTCTCCCTAAAAGAGAACACTTGAACACTAACTTGAATATTGAAAATGAGTAAAATGGACAGACACTGGAAAGAGAGCTCCAATCGCGCCTTTGCTTCTGTCCTGGTCAAACCCTCTCTTATCCATGTGGGAATGTGAATCTCCAATGTGAAATTTAGGTGCTCGAGCATTTATAGCCAAAGAAACTGGAGCTTGGAAAAATACTGAGCATTTGAACCTTTCCGTACTTCTAATTACCTGAAGCAGTTTCATACTCCCACTCCCTGCACTTCCTATTCCTCAATTACAGAAACCTGAAACCAAGACATTCAAATGAGTTTTCTACTCAATAACCACACTGAAGACTGGTAATAAACAAGATGTAGCACATGGTAGGTTGAAATTTGGATATTTTTAACTTCTATAATATTTTATTGTCTGTAAGCTAGGGTTTCCATATTTAGAGAAACTTTCATGCTGTGTTTGGTTTTTCCATCTCTTTTTAAATTATGTGACGAAAAAAAGAGTAAGGGTCTATGAAATAGAAGAAGGGATGCTTAGTGTGAAATAAAGCCAGTCAATCCACTGAAATGTTTCCCCATAACCCCAGTGCCAACTATATTTCTCACTTGCAGGTAAGAAAAGTGAGCTTTCCTTAGCTGGCAGGTAATAACAAAGAAAAGCAATTGATCCAGAAAGAGATACAGGTCTGAGGGGAAGACTGTTCACTGCCCTGAAATCTTGGCAAAATGTGGACAACGTTTCTCTTCTGATGTTTAAGGATATTTTTGCCCAACTTCCGTGCACTAAGCACCAACATATAATACTTCCATTTTCTTAAACTATGTAGATTAAAACCTTAAACAATAATGGGATCATTGGTTATCCTACATTTCCCAAATAGTATATCTATTTCTCAAGCTTCCAAAACTAAGTTTGAAACATGCAGTAGAGCCAAAACTTTCCAATGTTTTTGTGGTCAGCCTTCCTTTCCCCTCTCATATTACTTTAGGCTATGGTTTGCCCTCCCTGGTACATGATTCCTTTCCCTTCATGTGATCAGTGCAAAGAGCCAGTTATGACTTGTTCTTTGCAAGGGAAAACGTCCTGGAGGCAGCTCCCTGGAGAAGAGAGTTGGAAAGGACAGGCTGAGTGTCACACTGTGGATCACCCTGCTGAACACTCCAGCTGTCTTTCCAGCAATTCTTTCCTAAGAGTAGAGCCAATTTTTCTACATCACGGGCATCCAGATATGTAACACTGAGCTATTACTGTTCTAAACTGACCACAATTCCCAGATTTTAGGCTCAACATTTTCCCTGGCTCAAGGTCTCCCTGGAATGGCCTACTTACCCTGAACCCAACTCACAGGGCCCACTGCCCAGGACACTCATTCTCACCTCTTGACTGGGACAAAACTTAGACAAAGGAGACCAAGTGCTGCATAAGGCTAGACTGTGTTGCTTCCTTACTTTACTACCCTGAAAACTTTAAAAATCTGACATTCTGTAAGGGGAGCTTGCAGGTTTCCATGAAGGCTTCAGATTCTCCCACCCTCCAGATTCTTCTTTATATTCTCACACCCTCATTGGTCTTGATATGTACCTGAGGGCCCTTAAGTCCTGGTGAACCTTCAAGTCCATCTGGGCCTGGAATGCCTGTATTTCCCTATGGTGAAAAAGAATCAACCTGTTAACACTGATTTTTTAATGATTTTGTATCTTATGTGGAGAGTTATGTTTTTTCAGTCAGAATGACAATGTAGGGTTTTTGCAAAAAATGTGAAAAATAAAGGCAAATACAAAATCTATAGTCTCATCAAGCAGAGATAACCCCAGTTACTTTGTTGATCTATTTCCTCCCAGTCTTTTTGTATAGCATAGGCACACACGTGCATGCACACTCCCCCTTTCTTTTGCTATGAAATTTGCCACTTTGGTTTTTTTTAAGAAACAGGGTCCCAGTAGTATGATCACAATTCACTGTAACCTGATTTCTGCGCTGAAGCGATCCTCCTGCCTTAGCCTCCTGAGTAGTTGGCGCTATGGGTGTGCACTATGACATCCAGCTACTCTTTTACTGTTTGTGTGGACAGGCTTTTGCTATGCTGCTCTCAAGCCTGGTCTTGAACTCCTGGACTCAAGTGATCCTCCCACCACAGCCTCCAAATGTGCTGGGATTATAGGCTTGAGTCATCGGGCCTGGCTTCTATATAATTTGTATTATCTCTAACTTGGATATGTTGCCTGAAAACTCAAAATGTACTTCACAGTGTCTTTAGACATCTCCAGGCATCTTATTATATTTACATGAAAATAAGTTAAATATGTAGGGATCAAAAGTTGAACATTCTGTTCACATTGTTCTTGGATTCTGCCACAGTAAGAATCCCCAAAATAGTAAGAAAGAGTTGAAGTTTAATTTAGGCAACTATTAAAATAGCCTAAGTTTATACCTCGGTTGTTACATAGCTGAATGTGAATACATGTTCTTTACTAATACCTTTTTGTAGAACTCAGAAAGAAGAAATATCTTAAAATCTTTGTCTCCAATCTCATTTTATATTATCATGCCAGTTTTCTGAGTTGGTTCTCCTTTTTGTTGAAGTCTAATCTTAAAGTGTGCAATAGGCTGAATGTGTGTGTTTCTTCAAAATTAATGTTGAAACTTAATCCCCCAGGCAATATTAAGAAGGGGTGGGGCCTTTGAAGGGGGATTAGTGCCTTTATAGAGAAGCTCAAGGAAACACTGGGCCCCTTCCACCATGCATGGGTGCAGCAAGGCAGCACCATTTCTGGAGCAGAGAGCAAGCTCTCACCAGATGCTAAATCTGTTGATGCCCTAATCTTGGATTTCCTAGCCCATAAAACTGTAGGATATACAATTCTGTTGTTTATAAGTTAACCAGCTTGAGGTATTTTGTTTTATTAGCAGGACTGGGCCAAGACAGAGAGAGAGAGAGAGAGAGCGTGTGGGTATCGAGGGGTGGGGTGATGTTTGTGGATGGTAAGCTCTCTGTGTCTAAAAGTGTCTATTTTATATTCACTCATATTTTATTGAGGAATAAAATTCCAAGATAAGAGTTATTTTTCCTCTGTGCTTTCAAGATATTACTCTGTTCTCTGGTATGTATTATTGTTGAACAGAAGTCTGCTGAAATCTAATTTGTCATTCTTTTCATGAGGAAAACTGGTAATATTTGAGATGCTTTCTATCTTTAACGTTATGGAATTTCACCGTGTGCCATTGAGAATGGACTTATTATTTATCCTCAATGTATGTTTAACACGAGGATGTGTATTTTATAAAATTTTAAGTCACACCTGCTCTTTCATGGAACATATACAATGTATCATGAACATGTGCAAAGCAGACTGAACGTGGTTTTTGGTTTAACCAAATGTTTGAACCAAATACTCAGAACATCCAATGTGCATTAAAGTTTTATTATATTCTCCTGGTTTATATGGGGTTTTATGCAATGGTAGGTAAGGTTTCAAAGTTAATGGGAACAAAAATCTAAAAGAAAGGTCACTCACTAAAGAAAGGTTACAAACTCTAGAGTTTGTACTTAAAATATAAACAAAGTTGAATTTAATAATAATTGGGGTAAGACAGGAGACTGTCTTTGGTCATTAATTTTTATAGTTTTTGATTTAAGTTTCATTTTCTTCTAAGATCTGAATTCTTGAGATTATAGTCTAATTTTTTAAAAAATATTTTAAATAATATTTTTTATTATTTATAGTTTATATAAACTATAATATATATATAATATATATATAAACTATAATATATATATAATATATATATAAACTATTATATATATATAATATAAAACTATATTATTATAGTTTCATTTTCTTCTAAGATCTGAATTCTTGAGATTATAGTCTAATTTTTTAAAAAATATTTTATTCCATAATGAATATAATCAAAAAGCAACATAAGTTTAAACTTGGGGGAGACTTGACAGCACCTTTATTCCAGCTCCTTGTTTGGAGTTTAGGAAAAAAATCACCATACCTGTGGACCTGTATGTCCCCTTCGGCCATGAGTAGCCTAAAATAGAAAGAAAAGATGGACAGCATTAATTCAGAAATACTTTTTATATTTGATTTAAAGTGATAATGGATACCTTAAGGCACTGAGCTAAAAAGTTTCCATACAGTGCTTAAAATATTCAATTGTTCACAGTACCATGAAAGCAAAATGTTGCCAATTCTGAATTTTTATCACAGGACAATTGAATATTTGTCTCCTTGAAATAATGGGCAATTGAAATAATAGTCAGTTGAAATCTACAGATACTTACTTATGTGAACAGGCTGTGGTCAATAATTCACTCTTCACTAAACTTTTACTAGAGCCGTTTACAAGCTGCAAAATTGACTGATTTGAACTTTATTTCTTTTAATTTTCCCTAAGAACTACCACAGAAGCCAGAAGTCAGAGGTGGACTAGCCAAAAGGCAGGAGGCCAGAGGTAAAACTGGGAGAACGACTCCATGAACCTCATTACAGATTAAGTTCCGAAATTAAAGATAGCCAAACTAATTTTATTTTTAAAAAGCCAAGTAATGCACATACCTATTGGAAATAAAAGAATTATCTCAAGCATTCTGAAGTTATTCAATTCAGTATACTAATAAAACATTCAATCAAAACAACAGTGTGACACAGTCAAGTGGATTTTTCTGCTACGCTCAAATGTTAGTGTAGCTCTAGGTATGTTCCAGACCAATATTTCACAGATCTAGGAATCAAAAGACAATGACATTTCATTGTCTAATTTAGGATCAGTCAGTAGGTTATAGGAAGACTAAAACCCAGGATTTACAAAATGCAATAAAATCAGATAACTTTGTCTTGAGGGAAATTTAAGTGTTCTGAGAGGCCAGTATTATAAACTTTAACTTCTGCTAATCATGTTTCATTCAAAACCTATTGATATGTAGGAAATAAATTATGTATTTGGGGAAATGGTTACAGGCCTATTTCTTTAAAATACTGATGAGTCATCTTGAGACAAAAGTCTAATTCCTCTATTAGAGGGAGGAAAGGACGTCATTTCTACTCTAGCACAAGGGTTTGTCTGTTCTGATTCAATTCACTTCAGTTTTAGTCAGAAAAATATTGACTAAAAAATATCTACTCACAAATCATACTGAATAGGAACCATGGCAACATAAAGATCACACACACATACACAGAGTCTTTGACCCTTTGACTCAGAGGATCCTCGTGCTATGTTGTAGAGGATATAAATATTACAAGTATTTACAAGGCAGA
The DNA here is from genome assembly GCF_000181295.1 of Otolemur garnettii. Classification (NCBI taxonomy): domain Eukaryota; kingdom Metazoa; phylum Chordata; class Mammalia; order Primates; family Galagidae; genus Otolemur; species Otolemur garnettii. Next base: position 32,145,830 of record NW_003852397.1, read on the forward strand.
GTATAGAAAATGCCATAACAGGGAAGACACAGATATGAGTTTTAAAGAAAGCAATCATATCTAGTTGGTCAAATTAGGAAAATTTTCCTGGAAGAAGAGATCTTTGAGATGAGTTGTAGGGGTCTTACAGGCAGAGGATGCATAAAGTTTTTCCAGCAGAGGGTACACCTTAGTAATAAAGTAGAGGCAGGAACATAGGAAGTGTACTTGGTAGTAGCAATAAAGCCATCTGCACCAGAAGCATGAGAAGAGAGGGAAAGTAGCAGGGTTACTAGGCTGACAACAGTAGGCTATAGGGTCCCTATAATATCTAGCAGAAGCCATTCTGGTTCTTGGAGTAGTAAATGTACATGGTCAGGCCCTGGCTATAGGTGGATACATCTGTAGTAGGAAAAACCGAACAGAACTTTATATTTAGATAAAACAAAGAGTTTCCAGTATAATAGGATTTAAAGAAGGTGGAACAGACCCCCACATTCAAAAAATTTCTCTTGTTTGCTCTCAAAATGTTGGAAACATCATCAATAAACATGTATTCCTTTATGTTCTCAGACTTGATTTGGAAAGGGCTTGATGAAAATGAATTCTTACAACACATATTAATTGTGTTTCCTTAGAGAAGCTGGGCTGGGTGATGGTGAGCAAAACCCAACTCCTGTCCCTGCTCAGGAGTTTATGAGTCTAATGGATGAGACAGACTTTAATCCACCATTTATGCAAATAATGGAAGCATCTTCAGAAGCAGTCGCCTAGCACCTTTGTGATCAGCTACTTGGGATTTAAGCTCCAAATGAAAGTCATGGAAGCATGACCTTGGGGAGGTGTGAAAGACAGAAAGAAAACAAGGAAATACGGGACATGATTTTAAAATTTTGCCTACAATTTTTAAGTGTTTCATATGGAAAGGATGAAATCCCAAAATGTATTAATGGCTTCCCAATGACTTGCAGAAGTCTGATAATATGTCTAGACAACTGACTTACCTTTAAAGAGAACGTGAATGGGCACATCAAGGAAGAAAATATACCCATATAGACCCGACGGGAAGGTGGCCCAGAACAGGATACTTGACCCCAGAGCCTGGCTTACTGGTTATTTATGGGCACCCAATTTCTTGGATAGGTGTAGATTCATTTGGGACTGAATCACCAGGAAGAAAGTAGGATATTCTTAATGAAAAAACATCATATTAACACTGAGTTTTAATGGCAAGCGATCTCAAGGATGTGTGATGGTCCTAGAGCACTTCAGGAGGCCTTTGAAGTAGTGCCAAGAGGGAGGAAAAGGGCAAAGCATAACTAACACCCCCTGGACTAAATCAGAATGGAGGCTATGCTTTGGTTTGAGGCTACAGTTGCTTCTCATTAACCCTGGCACAAGAATATATTTTAATTTTCAGCAAAGTTTGGCTCAGAAAGAGCCAACCTACCCCATGTCCTCCCAGCACTGCTGCTTTCAGCCCTGATCCCTCCTCCTTGCCTCTCTCTTCCCCAACCCATTTTACTCTCCTGGAATGACACTAACAACAGCTTACTGATCCCACATGTCTGGCCCCCTCCACAGCAGTGGCTCTCAACAGGAGAGGTGGTTCAGCAGCCCCTTCCCTAGGAAACATTTAGCAATGTCTGCAGACATTTTTCATTGCCACAAGTTGACAGTGCTACTGGCAGCTAGTGGGTAGAAGCCAGAGGTGATGTTAACATCTTATAATGCACAAGACAGCCTCCCACAACAAAGAATGATTTAACCCAAATGCCAATGGTGCTGAGGACAAGACATCATGCTCTACAACATGATTCTAAGTTCCTTGAGAGGAAAGATTATGTCTTATTTGGGTTTGTAACTCTAGTAGTTAGTAGAGTATCTGGTACATTGTAGGTGCTCAATAAATGTCTGTTGAATACATCAAGGTCAGATGTGGTCAACTGCTCTTCACCTCCCTGCATACCACATCCTACCACACATGTCCTCCAACCAATTATCCATTCAGCAGAACCTAAGTGCACTTCCTTGCTTGTTTGTCTCCATTTTAGAGACAATTGGAGACAAAATCTGTACAGATTTCCCTTCCTTCTCAAAAAATAATGACTTTATTGTAAGAATGATACATGCGGATACTCTAATATTTGAATGCAGAAAATACCCCGAATAAAAATATACAAATCACTCCAAATCCTCCATCTAGAAATAACTATCATTAACATTTTTTTTAATTGTTGGGGATTCATTGTGGGTACAAGAAACCAGGTTACACCTATTGCATTTGTTAGGTAAAGTCCCTCTTACAATTGTGTCTTGCCCCCAAAAGGTGTGTCACACACCAAGACCCCACCCCCCTCCCTCCTTCCCTTTCCCTGGTATTCCTTTACCCTATCCCCCCTCCAATTTAATCTTGCAATCCCATTACTGGGCATCTACCCAGAAGGAAAAAAATCCTTCTTCCACCCCCACCATGTCATTAAATGCCATTAATTGTCCTCATATCAAAATTGAATCCATAGAATTCATGCTTCTCCATTCTTATGGTGCTATACTAAGAATGTGTTCCACTTCCATCCAAGTTAATACAAAGGCTGTAAAGTCTCCATTTTTAATGGCTGAATAGTATTTCATGGTGTACATATACCACAGCTTGTTAATCCATTCCTGGGTTGGTGGGTATTTAGGCTCTTTCCACATTTTGGCAATTGTAAATTGAGCCACAATAAACAGTCTAGTGCAAGTGTCCTTATGATAAAAGGATTTTTTTCCTTCTGGATAGATGCCCAGTAAGGGGATTGCAGGATCAAATGGGAGGTCTAGCTTGAGTTCTTTGAGGTTTCTCCATACTTCCTTCCAGAAAGGTTGTATTAGTTTGCAGTCCCACCAGTAGTTTAAAAGTGTTCCCTTCTCTCCACATCCATGCCAGCATCTACAGTTTTCAGATTTGTGAGGTGGGCCATTTTCGCTGGAGTTAGATGATATCTCAGGGTGGTTTTGATTTAAATTTATCTAGTAATTAGGGATGATGAGAATTTTTTCATATGTTTGTTAGCCATTCAGTTATCTTCTTTAGAGAAGGTTCTACTCATTTCTCTTCCCCATTGATATATGGGATTATTGGCTTTTTTCACATGTATTAATTTGAGTTCACTATAGATTCTAGTTATTAAGCTTTTGTCTAATTCAAAATATGCAAATATCCTTTCCCATTGGGTACGTTGTCTATTTGCTTTGGCTGTTGTCTCCTTAGCTGTACAGAAGCTTTTCAGTTTAATTAAGTCCCATTTGTTTATTTTTCTTATTGCAATTGCTACAGCAGTCTTCTTCATGAAGTCTTTCCCTAGGCCGATATCTTCCAGTGTTTTTCCTATGCTTTCTTGGAGATTTTTATTGTTTCATGCCTTAAATTTAAATCCTTTATCCATGCTGAATAAATTTTTGTGAGTGGAGAAAGGTATGGGTCCAGTTTCAGTCTTTTTCATGTGGTTATCCAGTTCTTCCAGAACCATTTATTGAATAGGGAGTCTTTCCCCCAGTGTATGTTCTTGTTTGGTTTATTGAAGATTAGGTGGTTGTAAGATGTTAATTTCATTTCCTGGTTTTCTATTTGATTTCAGATGTCTATGTCTCTATTTCTATGCCAGTACCATGCTGTCTTGACCACTATGGCTTTGTAATACAGCCTAAAATCTGGTATGGTGATGTCCCCGGCTTTGTTTTTATTACTAAGAACTGCCTTAGCTATACGTTTTTTTTTCTGGTTCTATACAAAATGCAGAATCATTTTCATCAAGTCTTGAAAGTACAATGTTGATATTTTAATAGGGATGGTGTTGAATTGGTAGATTGCTTTGGGAAGTATAGACATTTCAACAATGTGAAATAACTATCATTAATATTTGTTAATCATGACATCTGATATCCTTTTTTGCATTCTTACAGATAGAATTATAAATAGTGGTGATTAAAAAGAGATCATACTATTCAAGCTATTTTAAAATTAAAATATTACATATTACATATACTTTTACTTGAATAGAAAAATATAAGTAAAACACAATTGATGATAATAGACCTTACATCGCAACATTTTTTTCCTTGCATTGTACCTCAAGTACTACTAGCTTGCTTGCCTTCCTTTCTTTTTCTTTTTTTATTAAATCATAGCTGTGTGCAACAATGCAATCATGGGGTACAGTGTGGTATTTTGATATACAATTTGAGATATTTTCATCAAATTGGTTAACATTGCCTTCATGTCATTTTCTTAGTTGTTATGTCAAGACATCTATATTCTATTTTTAGAAAGATTCACTTGTACCCTTGTAAGATAATCCATAGATGTGATCCCTCCAATCACCCTCCCTCCACCCATCCACCTCCTCCCCTCCACATATTCTTAGGCTATAATTAGGTTATAGATTTCATATGAAAATTAATTAGTTTCATAATACAGCTGTGTACATTGGATACTTTTTCTCCCAATCTTGAGATACTTTAAGAAAAATATTTTCCAGCTCTATCCATGTAAACATGAAGGAGGTAAAGTCTCCATCTTTCTTTATGGCTATATAATATTCCATGGTGTACATATATCACAATTCATTGATCCATTCGTGGATCGATGGGCACTTGGGTTTCTTCCATGACCTAGCAATTATGAATTGGGCTGCAATAAACATTCTGATACAAATATCTTTGTTGTAATGTGATTTTTGGTCTTTTGGATATATACCTAATAAAGGAATTGCAGGATCAAATGGCAGGTCTATTTTTAGTTCTCTAAGTGTTCTCTAGATGTCTTTCCAAAAGGAACGTATTAGTTTGCATTCCCACCAGCACTGTAGAAGTATTCCCTTTTCTCCACATCCATGCCAGCATCTCTGGTTATGGGATTTTGTGATATGGGCTAATCTTACTGGAGTTAGGTGATATCTCAACATAGTTTTGATTTGCATTTCTCTGATGTTTAAAGATGGTGAGCATTTTTTCATGTATCTGTAGGCCATGCACCTATCCTCTCCAGAGGCTTTCCTTTCTATTGTCTTGTCAACTTCTTAAACTTTTTAAAAGAGCAATGATGTTGTCTTTGTTTCTTTGAGACTTTGAAAAATTACTTGCCAGAATTCAAATACTTTCTTAAATAATTTCTCTTCTAGTGAGGGTTTACCTGCCCCTTGCTCATGTTTTTTCTTTATCTCTTGTAGTTTCTATACATAGGTCCTGATTAATCATGTAATTAATAATAAGGATTATTAATATTTCTGATCATTAACCATCTTTGATTAGGCCCACCTGTTTATTGAAGAACTAATGGAGAGTGTAGCTGCATCTGGGCTAGAAGTTTTGACATATATACATTATCTCAAACAAGTGGATTATTTCTTTTACCTTTGGGGTGTATCTTCCTCCCACTTTTGACATGTAAGAGATTCAAGAAACTCACACAAAGTCCCTTAAGTCATAATTTCTCTCTGTTTTGTGTTAGTCATTTTTGCTTCCCTCATTGTTTGCAGCCTCCATGGCCTTGGTTGCTAGTTATAGATAATCAAAATGGAATCTTTTTTAGTTTCTCATTCATTCTGCCTCCCCTACTGAGCTGTGTTTCAATAGGCATTTTCTTTGCTCCTCTCAAAATTTACAGAGCCCTTGGATTTTGTTTAGCAGCTCTTTCAAGACTATGGCAGTTACTTTTAGAGAAATCTGATTCCTGCCTGAGTCTGAGTTGATGTATGTCAGCTCTCCAAATCCTTACTCATTAGAATACATATTTAGGAATATTTGGACAATATTTGTCATCATTTATGGCTTGAAGTTATGGTTATTCTTTCTTTAGTCTTAATTTCTTTTGTTGTTTTTGGTTCTTCTGCACAAAAGAAGAATAGTGTGAGGAACATCTTTACGTTGCCATCTTTAACTAAAAGTTCTACTTTTACTTTTGAATGGCACAGCTAAATCTATAACCCAAAATGGGGACCATATTTCTTAGGGATAGTGTGGTTTAAATAGTATATAGTAATACTGTATTAGCCTCTACAGTCTAGAGGCTATACAACAGTAAAAATATATCCTCATATGCCAGGATTTCGTGGATAATGTTCCTTAAGTTAAAAATATTTTCCAGGAGTATGTAAGCTGGTTACACCCCTTTAGAAAGTGAAATAAATAGCAAATGCATTTCTTTATATCTATATGCATTAAACAGCATTATTAAAATACTTTGCCAGCAATCAAGTTCTGTACATTTTAAACTTAATCACTGTTCTTGTTTCCATTTTCTCTGCCTTGTAAAGAACACGGGCGTGTCCCAAGATACAAAAACATTGTATGGAAAATAATAGCTGTTACTAGGAACTTTTGCTCAGAAAATACGGTGAATAATTAGGGCAACATACTAAACTAGCTTTTATTTATGTTTAACTTTAAAGCATTTTCTATTTGGGTTGGAGGTGGAGAAAGTTGGAGAAAGCTAAATAGAGAATGGAAAGAAAAACCTTGTAAGTGAGACAAAATAGGCTGAATTTATATCCTAATGCAGACATTTAAGTGTATTTCCATGAAATTATCTCTTCTCATTGGATAAAGATTTTCTTTTCTAATATTTGTGCTTTTCCAAGCAAACACAGAAATGTTATTTTGAAAAACAAAATCAAAATAAAACAAATAAATCAAAATAAAAAAAAAAACCAACCCCCCCCCCCAGACTCCGTAAGCAAGGGATATAATTTTACTCTCTGATACATTTACAATAGGACTCCACCCTCCCCCAACTTTTCTTAATAGTCATAAAATTTGGCAGAGGAATAGAGTTTGGATTTCAAATGACACCACTGGCAATCTCAGTATAGCTAGTAGGCCCAACTTTGACCACTTTCCCCCCAGTTGGCTGCTTTTCTGGTTTTCTTTGCCCAGCTCTCTCCCTGCAGCCAGTATTTCCCCACCTCAGCTTCAACAGTTTTCCTGAGTCCTTTGCCAGCCCTGTATGAGAGTTCTCCTAAGTCAACTTCTCCAGGGGAGTGGGCCCCAGCAGAACCCCACAATCAGCCATTTTCACCACAATAGAAGCTTCCAGAGCAGTGGTTCTCCTTGTCTAGAAGGGATCTTACGGTCTTTCTTCTGGAGCCTGGTGTTCCAGGAGGGCCCGGCCAGCCTCTTCTACCCTACAGAGGAACAGACAGAGGTGTGATGGGAATTACACAGCATGGATGCACTTTCCCTTTAACCTCAGCTTGTACTCCAAGGAGAAGTACAAGATGAGCTCATGAGGACAGATGGGCTCATACCAATGGACTCTTTAGAACATAGCATTAACTTCCACTGATTGTAAATCACATTTCTATGTGGGTAATGAGGAACAGCAGGACAAAATGTTAATGACATGGCTTCCTTCATCTGTTCTTCACTACTATCTAACTTGTGTTTAGGGAATATGTCTCAGAGTACTCAAATCAAATTATCCCTACTTTATTGCTACAGTGTGAATAACTGAAGCATACTGTGTTAGATTAGTACTACTGATTTGGATTTCTACCTTTGGATTTCTTGTTCTGTTTGGCTAACCTGTCCAGATTAACAATGTACTATAAATAAAATCTCATAATGTTCACAAGTCTTCTCAAGATACAGAAGTATGCAATTGGTTATGAGGTGGTAGGATCAGTCATTAAATCCCCACCTTAACCTTTTGAAGTAGACCATTCAACTTATTTTGGAGATGAGAAAATTTAAGTGTATAGAAAATGGTTAAATGTCACAGAGTTGGTTAGGGACAGACCTTAGGACAAGGCCTTGGCCTGTCCAAAGCAAAGTGTTTTCCACCTTCTTCCTTAGGTAGAGATATCAATGGAACTTTCTCATCTAGAAGATCCAGAGACACACCTTTTCCAGATAACTTTTTTTTAAAATCCTGATAAATAAGTTAAAATGACCAACTTGTGACTTGTAAAATTTTATGAGATTAATCCCAAGAGATTTTCCTTGATGATATGAGCCATAAAGATCTATCATCTTATTATTTTTATCATGTGCTATTAGTAGTATCTCTTTAGAATATGTCTTCAGGATACTGGGCAATAGTAAAGATCTTTTTGTTCCTAAAAATAGTTTCTCTGTACCACATATATCCACTCTGCTTCCAAATTTTTCCATTAGGCATTTCATATCCTGTCACTAAGAACTTCAGCCTCACCATTGTAGCACTGTCATTTCACAAGCTTACTCTCAAATGCCCCCATAATTACTTGTCTTCCAGGTTCTCCTTTCAAACCCTTGGGTCCTTCTATGCTATTATCAAATCCAGGAACTCCCTAAAAAATAGAAAATAAAGAGAAAAATTAATAGATTTTAATGTTTTCCCTTTAAAATGTAACATATATATAATTTATATATTAATATATAATATATTTAGCTATTCCTCAAAAAGTGACAAGAGAAGTCCAACCTAGTTGAAAGCAGAAATAAGTTAAAATTACAAATAGCTTATAAGAGTTTTCTTTTCCTCCTATTCTGGACATTATCAGAGAGAGACTTGAAACTTTGAGTGTGTGGGGAGAAGGCACCGAGCTTGCCCATAAATGGCACAGCCAAGGAAAGCAAGGAGCAAGAGTGATTTGACTTGTGTATACAACTCTTATCCTGGCTTTGAAGCATAAAATCCTAAGACCCCAGCAGACTGAACAGACCCTGCTTGGCTAAGGAGACTTTAGAAAACTTTAAAAACTATTTTCTGGCCATGACAAGTCCAGGAGATTGGTCACACCTCAATGCACCCCTGCCCCTGGAAAAACAGGAAAAACAAAGAGCAGATTTACTCCCCCCACCACCATGACTGCAACCAGTCACCTGAGGCTGCAGCCAAGCCCCCCCCCTCCTTTTATGTAGTTTCAACTTAACAGCTGACCAGTTTCATAACATTCCTTCCCCCAAAATGACCACTGACCACAGACTGGTTCTGTGTCTTGAATTTCACCTTTTGACAAATTAGACTGCATTGTAATGTTTAAGTCTCCCCTCCAAAGCAAACATGGATGTAAGATGCATGCACGTGATCTTCCTTAATGAACGTTCATAGTCCTTCCCATAACCTGTTAAATACGTATGTTCACCCAAGCCATTCAGCATAGATTCCTATTCTACCCTTCCTCCTTCAGAATGCCTGTTTTTTATTCTTTCTAATAAATTAAGCTTTTCTTTTTAATTTATAGATCTTGTAGGTTTTTTTTAAGTCAATAGGAACTCCCCCCTTCTTATTCTTGCTACCCCTTCTCTTAACTTTCCTTCTTGTTTCTTGGAACCTGGGCAAGTTTATACTTGAGAATGGGTATAGGCATTGGGAGAAGGCAGGTGTTTGTAATGGAGCCAACTACAATAATGAAAACACACTGAACAAAGACTGTACCTGACACCCAGTCCCTCCTCTTCCTGGACACATGGACGCTTCCAGACACTAACCCCATATGCTCATCTCTACTTTTATGGTTTTCAGGAACTCCTTGAATCATGAGTTTTTCCCAGTATTAATGCAAATGTTCCATCAGGAACTCATTGAAAACAGGCACACATTGTAGATATTATGCTTAATAAGCCAAACTGAAAGCTTTCTAAGTAAGGACCACAAACAGAGCTGAGTTTCCATGATGCTGAGACAATCAATTGAGCCAGTCAATACGGTCAATGCTCCAATAAATTGAGAGGGGAAAACAATTATCCAACCCTGCTGAGTACCAGCTGTGGGGCCATTGGGCTGATAGCAGCCAAGATTACTTTCATCAATCAATAACTAATTTGCGATCACCAGCAGAGACATAGCTTTGTTCCAGATACTTACTAAGCTTTTAAAATGAGTAGTTTTGCACTTACAGAGCTTATAAGCTAATGGAGTGAAAAAGAGGGGCTTGGAATTTATTTTATATAAATGATATTACTAAAATGTATGTGAAAAATTGCTTTTTTCCTCTACCTGCCAAAGTCAAACATTATTTTATGCATTTTCTTTTTGTCCTTTAAGTTTAAATATTTGTTTCTTCAATTCTCCAAGCCAGGTCTACCTAAATTAAACATTAGAAAATTGTGTTTTGGTGAAAAGTGTGAATAAGGAAAATGAAATTTATGTGAAGCCCATGGCATTTTATTCCACTGGACATATAAGCCTCTTATGGGAGTTCAATTATAAACTATTTCATTGAAGAGATAAAAGAATCATGCAATAGCATATTTTACAGAACAAAACAGCCCACATTTTATGTGGACAAGTTGTTTGGTTAATGTGAACTCATTTAGTCTTCTCATATCTATACAACTGGACAAAAGAACATCATCTAATGCAAATTTATGACTAGACATTGTTTCCTAGTAATGATATGCTGTCAATGATAAACCTTTATAGGTTTGTCTGTAGATCAGGCAAATGATTTAACTCAATTTTCTCTCAATAGTACATGAAATTAAAAAAACAATCTCCCAGTCAAGATGGAAAATTCCAAATAGATAAGCATTCACGTGATCAGAAATTCTATCTAAATAAGCTAGATTTTCAGAAATTTGTGCCATCTTCATACGTTCCTATGAGTAATCTAATCATGTGTGATCTGTTTATTCTATTGATCTTGTTCTCCTGAATTTTCCCTGAAATATTAACCCACAAAATCACACATCATATAGCAAAAAGAGGTGTCCTAGAGTTGTGACAAATGGGTGGGAAGAACTGTTGTATATTGAAAAACCATCTAAAGTTAGTATAATGACAAACATCTCCTCAGAGAGAAGCTCTAGTAGATGGGATCTGCAGTCATATCAAAGTCATAGACACTTATTTAAAAATAAAAATCCTTTTACATCATTCAGATTCTTTTAAATATGCTATATAATCACACAATCCATAGCAGACAATTTAATCAGTGGAAATTGTATAGAAATACCCTAAATAAATTTTTGGTCATCATATATAGATGACTGAAATGCCTTTGTAAACTAGTATTTCTTATTTATCCTTTTATGTGGACAGTTTTCTGTTTCTAAACTAGATACTTAACTCTTAGGCCACAAGACTATTATCAGGAGATATCACTTTGTAAATAATGTGGTCTTCAAGTGCAAATTCCTTTGCCTTTTCCATAAAGCTATCAACAACATATATCTAGCATTTGTATTTGTCAATATATATTGCATCGCAATTTTTCTTCTATCAACCCTTAGGGAGGATATGCTGAAAAATTCCATGAAATTCCCATTTGTTCCATGCTCTTATTAACTTTTGGTATTGTTAGTTTTTATAAATTTAGCCCTTCTGATGAGAATATAATACACTGCTTTGGTACATTGCTGGTGAGAGTGTGAATCAGCATAAACATTTTTCAAAAAAGTGGATATATAGACTTAAGCTGAGTATGGCTATACATATTGTGATCCAGAAATTCTACTCCTAAAGTATAGACCCAATAGAAATGTGAACAAAAGTGCACCAAAAAATATGCCCAAGAATATTCACAGCAGCACTATTTATAATAAAACTGGGAACAATCCAAGTATCTATCAATGGTAGAATAGGCAGATAATCATGGCATATTACACAGTGAAATACTATACAGCCATGAGATTGAATGAATAACCTGGGTGAATCTCATGAGCATAAAACAGAGCAACAGAAGCCAGAAAATGAAGAGTAGACACGGTATGATTCTACTTACATAAAGTTTGAGAATAGGTAAAACTAATTTATGGTGCTAGCATAGTGATTGCCTTAGGGAGGGTGGGTTGTGACTGGTGCAGGCATGAGGGGATGTTGGTAATGTTCTATTTCTTACTCTTTTATTTATTTTATCATGCCAAAGTAGGTTGATTATCCTTTCCTTTAATCTTAATTTTTTTTATTACAAAGTATTATGGGGCTAGTAATACTTTTGGTTAGATGAATGGTTTTTATAATACTTAAGTCATGGTTATAAGTATACCCTGTCCCCCAGATAGTATTCATTGTACCCATTAGCTAGGTTTTCACCCATTCTTTCTTCCACTCCACCCCCAATTTCTGTTGAGTTTTACTTCCCTCTATGCACATGTGTGCTCTTTGGTTAGTTCCAATTTAATAGTGAGTACATGTGGTGTTTGTTTTTCCATTCTTTAGATACTTCACCTAGGATAATAATCTCTAGTTCCATCCAGATTGTTGGAAAGACGTAACAACTCAAGTCAACTCAAGTGCCCATCAATTTATGAGTGGTAAATGAATTTAATGAAATGTGGTATATGTACACCAGCGAATACTACTCAGCCATGATGAAGTAATGTTCTATTTCTTTACCTGGGTGGTGACTACACGGGTGTACTCACAGACATTAAGCTATGCATTAATAATTTTTGCACTTTGCTGATGTATGTTATAGTTCAATAAACTTTTTGTATGTGTGTGTTGTTTGGCCAGGGTTGGGTTTGAACCCACCACCTCTGGCATATGGGGCCAGCGCCTTACTCCTTGGAGCCACAGGCACCACCCAGTTCAATAAACTTTTAAAAACAAATCTAAGTTAATTCATTAAGGTTTTAAAAATGTGCTTAAGTGGAGTTATAAACTCAGGATTGTTATTATAGTACCTTATGGTAGAAACACCTCTCCCTACCAGATGTACTGATGGGAACCCAGCACTGACACAAGTTCACACAACCCACGCAGCCCAGGCACTTACAGGATCACCTCGCAGACCCTTGGCTCCACGGTCACCAGAAGTTCCTCTCTTTCCGGGGCTTCCCTTAAGGTGATACAAATCAGAATAAGAACTAGGCAAGACTTTTTAATAACATTAATAAAAGCAAAGGGGTTATCTCCTCCCTGGTGTGAATAATTAAATATTTTTTTCTTAAGGTTATAATAAAAAAAATCAGTTCCAATGTGTAATATAAATAGTTCAATTGTGAACTCAACTATTTGCCACAGTGGTGAACTCTGTGTTCCAGACACATTTTTTGTTTTGTTCCATTTTTATAATTATTCTTTGAAGCAGGGATTGTTTATTACCTTTCTCATATAAGGCAGGATTCAGAAAGATTATGCAATGGGCCTAAGTGGTTGCCTCCATTAGAAAGTGGGTTTCTGACTCCACTGTTCACTATCTACAGAAATAGTAGCTAAAGGAAGTATGGCTGCTGCTGGGACTTACTCTAGATGGCACTGAGTGGCACACACCCCTCAGTGTGCTGCCTTGCACCACAGATCCTTGTCAAAGCCCTGATTCTACTCTTGATGTAGTAGCCGCTTGTCATTAATGGCCATGATTCTTCATTCCTCCCCATTTCCGTCTTTTGCCAGGTAATTGCAGCGACTTCCAACTGTGGAGGGTGAGATTCCCTCTTCCTTTTAGGCCGCATGACTTGGTTTGGCCAACAGAAAGAAATGAAGTGCTGCTGTGAGAGTTCCAAGATGAGGCCTCATATGTTTCCACTTGTTCCCTTAAGCTTCTGCCAAGGCCATGAAAAGGTCATGGCTAACATGGCTAGGTTAGCTCCTGGTCACAGGAGGAAAAGAGACACATGGAGCAAAATCCTTGGCCAACTTACAGACACAGAGCCAAGGTCAGTCTAGATCAACTGAACCCTTCAGACACACAGGTAATAAAAGTTTATTTATTTATTTTTGTTATTGAGGTTTTGTGATTATTTGTCACAAAACAATTCTGTGGCAATAGCAGACTGATACACCTGCTCTACTCCATGAATCACACTTTAATTCCCAGTACAGTTTTTATGTTTTATCAAATCCCTACCTGGGATCCCTCATCACCCTGTTCTCCTTTTCTTCCAGGAAGACCATTGTCACCCTAAAAAAAGAAAAAAAACCAGAGAAAAACCCCTCATATCCCCATTTTTATAATGGGAAATAGCTCACAAGCTTCACAATGGTTCAAGAAAAAGGCTCTACCTGTTCTCCATTTAATCCATCTAGTCCAATTTCCCCAACTTCTCCCTGAAAAGACAGATGTGGTTAGAATAGAGTATATCACATGAATGTGGAAAGAAGTCAGACGCAAAACAAAAACAGTCTAATTTTATTAGACACACAGCCTCTCTCTTAGGGTGGGCCTGGGTAACATCCCAGATGACTGGGTAATATAAACTACATTAAATAATATACATCACCTGCAATAAGGAATAGGAATAAACAAAATGAAATGGCTAGTAATAAAAAAGGAAGGTCAACAGAAACTTTAGTTAGATAATCTCAGAAAAATATTTTTCAAGGACAGATAAGCAAACAAATGAATGTGGCCTGGTACTATACCTCCTGTCCATTTAGTCCCCTGTTTCCCTGAAAATAGAAAGGACAGTGGTAGTTAGCACAGGACAGCAGAATTAACGTGGAGATGTTGCACTATCTTATGCAAGCCTTACCTTAGGACCTTTGGCACCAGAGCATCCCTTAGTACCTTGCTCTCCCACTGGTCCAGGGGCTCCTCTTTCTCCCTGAAAATGAGCACATTTCCAGATGAACTTTTTCTATTGCAGTGGTTCTCAACCTGTGGGTCACGACCATGGGAACTGTATTAAAGGGTCACAACATTAAGAAGGGTGAGAACCACTGTTCTATTGTAATTTGGTATATGCCTTAGAAGTGTGACAAAAATTTTTATTGGAAAAAAAATGTGTGACTTTTCATGGTTTACAATCCAGAATTCATACTTATAAAAACTAAGAGTAGAAACAAATCAGAGCTATGCTGATGATAACCTTTTGCTTTGGATCCCACATGCATATTGTTTACATGGGGCTTCTCTCCCGCTGAGTTATGTCCTTTCAATCTCCTTGACATATGTAGGCATATTCTCCCAAGCCCAGATTAAGACCTCTTTGTCTTATATCTATGACTGCAAGATTTAACCTGCCTTATCATCATCCAAAATGTTGCCTGAGCATGTTTTCTAAACACTCCCATCATTTTTACTCCTGTGCTCAACACCATTCATTGATTTCCTCTTAACTACCCAAACCTTCTTCAGGGTATTCAGGACTCCCAATAGCCTAGGTCTTGCTTCCCATATATAACCACCTCCTGCAGCATCCTGGTTCCTACTATGTTGATCATGTGCTGTTGTGCAATTATGCAATTCTTTTACCCAGTTAAATGACCTTGATCACACTGTTTTCTCTATAGTAGAATATTCTTTCCCATAAACTTTTGCCTAAATAAATACATACTTGTCCTTAAACTGTCTACCAAGCATCACCCCTTGTTTGCAGCCTTCCCCTCTCAAGCTCCAACTTCAGCTAAGGCTGACCTAAGGCTGTTAAGTATTTGCTCTGCCTTACTCCTTTGAACCTCTTTATACTTGTAGTACAGCCCCCCAAGTGTTGTCTCATTGGAACTATCATTGTCTCATTGCCTTTCCACCACTCTGGAAGTTTCCATATGAGGTAGAAACCATATTTTCATTTTATTTATTTTTCTCATTTCTTGGGCCTAGGGCTATGCCTGGGACATAATAAAATATTTTATACATATTTGTTAAATGGGTAAATGGATGAGTGCATTAATGAGCAAGGTCTTTGCAAATAATGTGGTAAGTAGAAAGATATTAAATATATAATTATTAAATAAATATATGGATGCAAGGATGAATGAAGGCAAGAAAGATAGAGGTTCTTGATAAACAATATGGCAAATGAGTTTACCTTTACAAAATGTCCCAGGACAAAGGAAATAGCAGTGATTCAGCTGCCCTAGTGGGGAAGATGATGCTTGCATTGAATTCATTGTGCAATGGTGGAGGAAAGTCAAAGAGGAGACAGTTAACCAACATCTAGTGACCACCAGAAGCAAGGCCCAATGAAGATAAGGGAAGACTTTACGTTTTGCACAAGAATCTTCAGAACCTGACCTTTCTTGCTTCCCTCTGAATTGACTCAAGGTATGTCACACTGTAGACGTGTTCTTAGAGATAAACGGAGGTGAACAAAGACTTGACTTACAGCAATGCCCTCCTCTCCCAGGTAGCCTTCACTGCCTTTAACACCCGGGGATCCCTGAAAATAAGACCAGGGAGAAAACATTAGTACCTAGGGACCACAACCCACAGGTAACAAGCAAAATTCTTCAGCTTTATAGTTTTGCTTCATGTGGAATAGTAAAAGCTTAGAAAAACTAGCCCTTCCTCCCCAACCTAGACTGGTTTATATACATAAAAAGAAACAGAATTTTGTGACAAGTCTCCAGGTAACTCAAGGGTGTGTGTGCATGGGCGACCTTCATAATATTGTCCGTAACTCTCTCTGGGTTTATATATAGTGTTAGAGTTTCTTTCAAGACAAACATTCAAGCAAACACAGCTATATTTACCCTCGACAAACTAGAATTATCTTCTTTTCATTAAAAAAAAAATTTTTATGGTTTATGCTACACATAGAAAAAGAAACCACACACATTCCTTTCCATTTTTTTGTGAGCCCTGGTTTTTTTTTTAATTAAATAAAATCCTACCATTCTTATATGAAGCTGAAGCATTCAGGAAATAATTGGCCCCAAAACCTTATTCAGATACACAGCCCTGGTGATTTGGGAATTATAGTGCTATCTATAAATTACTCAAAATTCAAACACATACGTAAACAAGCAGTATTGAAATCATTATTGAAAATACCCATGGTATAATTATGCACATTTGAATATTTCTTAAAGTTTTAAATAATATGTTTATATAAGGGCATATAAGATTTCTTGGCTAGGAAATACAGGATCAGTATCATTGGTTACCATTTTTAATAAGTGGCCTGTACTGGAGCATGTTATCCATGATAACATTCAACCTGGCTAAAGCGGAATGAAACATTTGAACATATTTTTTGTTATGGGAGAATGCTCTCATCTAGTTCAACCTCCAGCAGACTATACAAAGCATCTTCTATTGGATTTTAATGACTCTGTCATCATTAATACTGATGAGATGATTATTAGTACTAAGGAGGCTTTCATTATTCAACATGGGAGATTCACAGCTGACTTTTCTGTGAATCATTGTCATCACTGCCATGACCCTGGATAATCAAGGATCTGGACAGTCATTTCTTCTGAGACTTTTGTAAAAACTTTTAAAAAGTTTCCAATTTAAAATACCAAGGAAAATCCATGACTGTGCACTTTAACATATAAAAAGAGGAGAATAATAAACCGTTACCTTAGTGACTCAATTTGAAAGTTAAAAATCACCCTTTATTTCTATCTAAACCCATGTCTGAAAGACATGCTGAATTCGAATAAAGTGAACCATAAGCCTGAACTAAAATCACCTTTTTCCCTGGTGTTCCCGAATCTCCCATGGAGCCATCTCCTCCAATACACTTGCAGAACAAACAGCAGCATGTCCTTTCAGCAACATTGACCTTGGGAGAGGGTGGGAAATACATTACATTTGGTGGCATTGCTTCCCAAATCATGTGTACAAGCTGAGCTCCCACCGTCTCGGAGGCCTGATCACAGTTAAAATGACTGCTGTGAAGGGAATGCATGAAGCATTCTTTTGCTTCTCATCTTTCCTTCTGCCATCTGGATTCTCCACCATTTGAGAAATTCCAGATAACTCAAAAAAGGTTTTGTGTTCTCAAAATGGCATCAGTTTAGCTATGAGCAACTCACTACAAACTGATTTATTGGTGTGGTTGCCTGTTCCTGCCCCACCCCACCCTGGCATCGATCATGGGATTGTTGATTACCCCCTATAATTCTGCCCAAAAAGCTTTGTTCAAATAAAATGAATATATGCTGTTTTTCTCCTTTCCCCATTTTGTGAAATTTTGGTACACTAGGGGATTTAGACTGTGCCCAATATAACACTGCTTGGAACGAAGTCCAATGGTAAACTCTTCCAGAACACTTTTGATAAGATTTCAGAAACAGCAATTACACGTCTAACATTTTGGAATCTCTTGCTGTAGAGGATGGGGGCATGGGCAGAATATTCCTCTTTATACTCTGGCCAAAAATAAAACATATTTTATATTTTTAAAATGTGAGTGAATTTCATCATGGACTTAGTCATCTCCTGAATAGATAACATATTCCATTACATTTTTACAGCTAACCCAGCAAACTTATTTTTAGGAAAATTCTATTTGTAGTAAGTATTATGCTTCATTTTAGTGGGGGTAGAATCAATATTGTATTGTGAAATTTCCCATTAAATGTCTAGTTCAATGCAAAATGAAAATTTTTACAATATATGGTTATAACATTTAGTGATTTTCTCCCTTTATTTCTTCTTACAGTGTTCTTTTGACATAAAATTCTTTTCCTGCAAATTTTAGAAAAAGCAATAAAACTGGAAACATGTGAAATCAAACAATAATAACAAAATGGATTCTTTTATTTCATATTAGGTAATATCAGTTTTCTTTGGATCACCAAAATCTACAGCACTAAATCTATTACTACCAGCATTAAAATGCATCCATTCCTAAAATTGATTGTGTTTCTCATTCAGCATTCTATTTATGTGATATCTAAAAACTGACAGGTTTGTTTTGAAGAACAACTTTTTTCCTCTGTGAATTACCAGTACAATTTTCTAAGAATAGTAGGCAGAAAGAAATACATTTTGTAAAATAAACACTGTCTTCCCACATAAAGAATTCCAGCAAAACTTACAGTCTTTAATTAATTTAACATAATTGCTACACTGACAAAACTTTAAATATTTATATATAAATTTGATAGGTGGGAAAAAAGCAGGAGCTAGCACTTCCTTGGAAAATGTTCTTGTCTGGTGATTAAAGATTTTATGAATTATAAGCTAAATATAAATCATTAGCCATTCATTATAGTAGCTTGGTAACTCTTTGCCACTGAAGTTTGAATTCTTGCATGTTACTTGAAGACATGATTGAAATACATCTATCAGCATGAGCTTCGAAACATAGAAGATAAGGGGAAAATCCCAGCTCACGACAACCCTTAAAAATCTTTCAGTAACACATGAGGGTTACTGTCACTAGTTTTTCCTCTAGCATTAGAGGAGATTGTTCATTATAATTAAACTCCGAATGCAATTAATTTGCTCTCATTTGTAGGCCATGTTGCAGGGAAAACACACACCTTAAACACTAGAATTATACTTGATGGGGTAAGCTGTTACGCCTAGGATTTACGAGGGAAAGAAAATAGGCAGGCCTAGGGACGAGCCAATCAATCTCAGATTGCCTTTGGCACTTACCTTCATTGACTCTAGTGTGGGCAGCATTGTAGGTGCTATTTAAACATTTTCCTTCTTTTTTCCTTTCTCTTCCTCCTTCTTTTCTTTTCTGTTTTGCCAAGCATGTACATTAAATGTGCTTTGACATGTTTATCACTATATTACTTTGCTTCCAAACACCCTCTTATTTGGGTTTTTCGCTAATTTAGAAAAGCCTTTCTTCCCTCCCAAACGTTATTCATTCAAATTCATAAGTATAAACATTAAACCTATATACAAAATAACTGAAAAGTTAAGCTCACCAGTCTGAGTAACTTACCAGCTGCTTTGACAGCCGGCTCCCAAGATCTCTCATGCCAATAGTGAGCTGTGTCCTGTACTCAAATCCTTTGCCAAATTCAATGTAGGGAAGGTCAGCCAAGTCTTTTGAACTGGCAGCTCCATCCAGAGCAACAGTTATGAGGGCATTCAGGCCTATTCAACACAATTGACAAATCTCCAGGTGAGGTAGATCTGGTTAATCTTTTTTGCAAATATAATTAAATTGTTATTCTCAGTTGTAAGAGGCACACTCATTTTATAGTCTACTTCCTCCAGCTACATGATGTAAATCTGACAAGCAACAGGACTATAATATAAGCACAAAGGAATTATATTTTTTAAAACTAATTAAATTGAAAATGGGAAATTATAATAGAAATTCCAGTTCCCTGATAATTTAAAGTGACACAGTGAGTTAAAAAAAGGTCCACAGCAGTTTGATGGAAGTATTTCAGATTGCATGTGAAAACCCCACACTGTACCCCAGAAGTGCATTAATGTACATAGTTACCATTCAATAAAAAAAGTAAACAGTAAACAAATATAGTGAATAGCTGTTTTTATAAATGATCCTAGTGACTAATGTGTGAACAAAGTCATCTTACAATAAGCTGTCATCAATAAAGAATTTTCCAATTGTCAAAAAAAAAAAAGGTCCACAGAACATGCTAAGAGCATGATGAAATACAGAGCAATTCATATATCAAGAAAGTAAATATAGGGGGCCAGGCCTGGTGGCTCATGCCTGTAATCCCAGCACTCTGGGAGGCCAAGGTGGGTGGATTGCCTGAGCCTCACAAGTTTGAGACCAGCCTGAGCCAGAGTGAGACCCCATCTTTTATAATAGCCACGCGTTGTGGCGGGCACGTAGTCCCAGCTACTTGGGAGGCTGAGGCAAAAGAATCGCTTGAGCCCAAGAGTTTGAGGTTGCTGTGAGCTATGTATTTTCCCAAGGGCAACAAAGTGAGACTCTGTCTCAAAAAAAAAAAAAAAAAGGAAGTAAATATTGTCACTCAGTGGAGGATCCTCAGTGGAGGATCCTTGGAGCAGTAGCACTGGCATCACCTGGGAACTTAGGAGAAATGCAGACTCACGGGCCCCTCCCACACTTTAAGAATCAGAATCTGCATTTTTAACACAGTACCCAGGTGGGTTTATATGCATGTTAAAATTTGAGAAGCAAAGCTCTAAATAACCCGATAAGGAATCAACAATTCACTTGGAATTATAAGTAGTAAAAGACAGTGACAGACCTATTGTCAGGTAATTAGAAACCAAGGACATAGTATCATCCAGAGCCGTGGCTTTAGGATTTTATGGATAAGATTATTTCAAAGAATAATATTAGAGACTAACATAGGGTTGCCAATGACTTATTTTACTAAGGAAAAACATTCAGTAATGATGGTTATAAACCCGGCAATCATCATGGTGGAGGAAGTAACCATGGAAGCAATGGTGCTATCATTTATTAATAGTCAACTGCGTACCAGGAAGCTAGTTAGGTGTTTTGCATGCATTATCTTACTTGTAAGATACAATTACAACAGTATAGGCACACATAATTATGGCTTTATTTTATTTTATTTTTTTGAGATAGAGTCTCACTATGTCACCCTTGGTAGGGTGCTGTGGCATCACAGCTCACAGCAACCTCAAACTCCTAGGCTTAGGCTATTCTCTTGCCTCAGCCTCCCAAGTAGCTGGGACTACAGGTGCTCACCACAAGGTCCAGCTATTTTTTTGTTGCAGTTGTCATTGTTGTTTAGCTGGCCCCGGCTGGGTTCGAACCTGCCAGCCTTGGTGTATGTGGCTGGTGCCATAACCACTGTGTTGTGGGCGCTGAGCTGATTATGGCTTTATTTTATAGACAAGCAAACTAAGGCTTGGAGAGGTTAAATGATTTGGCTCAAGTAATATTTTTAGGTTTTCACATAGCTCCATTTCAAAGCCTATGAAAGATAGTTTAAAAAAATACTAAGAATATAATCAGGGAATAAAGGGCAAGCCTAAAATTGAGCAAATTTAGCTTGATGCAAATCTGACTTCATTGGCATAGGTTTTCTTATTTTATTATGTATGGATAAAGGATTTTTTGGGTGGGATTTGGATACCATTGGACCAGAACAGATCAAGAAATATTCAGAGACTTTCCTGAGCATCAAGAATACCTTCTTAAATATGTTCATATGATGTGATTTTGAAAGTGAGCCACAGATGAGAGGGGAAGGAAAGGAATAAAGTTTCAAGGATATATTGGAGAGGCTCAAGATTTAGAAGACGTAAACAGAATGGTTGGCCGAAGTGCAATAAAGAAAGAACCACCAAAGAATAGGGTGACCTATTTGTCCTGGTTTGCCTGGAACTTTCCTGGTTCTAGTGCTGTAAGTCCCTGCCTTATACCAGGATAGTTAGTCATTCTGCTAGAATGGGAATGGGGGTCGGGTGAGGTTGTATGGTGAGCTGGGATCAGCAATGCTCTGTATATCAATTGGAGTTTAGCGATCAGAAGAAAGCATGCCAATGGGTCTATGTAGACACACATGCAAAATATGTATATATAGGGAAAAAATCTCACATCTCACATCTGATTTTTTTGGTAAGTTTCAGGAAATGTAAAAATTTCAGTGTTATGAGAATAATGAGCTTATTGGCTTGAGGAAATATGCATATTGCTATAATTTATTAGTGCTTTTCTCAGGATCCAGGGACTCCAAAAGACTCTACCTTTTAGACTCATCCAGTAAATGAGTCCTATGGTCTTAAATAAAACATATTCAATTTCTGAAAATGAATTAAGAAAGAAAAGATCATAAAAATTAGAATCACTGAGTAGGTCCTTGGGTATTATATTCTCAAAATAAGCTAATTGAAACCCCAGTCCACACAGACAAGCTATACAGCCACATCCACCATCAAGGATTCTCTTCTTGTCTCCTCTTGTTCAGTGATGATGGCACAGTTTACATGTATAGATGTCGGTATGGGATGTGGTTTAAGATCCTGTGTCATATCTATATATGCCTCAAATTAAGGAGGCTCTTTCAGGTTAATATAAAGAATAGACATAGGGCCCAGCATCAACTGAAATTGTGTATGTTTAGACATAGGAAGCCAGGGCTAGACATACTTCATGACTATCAAGAGAGTCAACTGACACTTCAAAGAACATTATGGCATGAGTTCTTTATCTCTTCCATTCTAAGATTCTAAATTTCTAAGGATAATATTAAAAAATCTAGCTTCTGAAAATTTGCTAATTTTTCAGTGAGAGTGGGAAGAAAGAAGATTGGTCTTAGATTTCTGGGTATTCCAAAGGATCTTCCTGGAAGAAATCCTCATGTCTGCAAGAGATACACCTTTTCCCCACAAAAGGAAAGCTGAAATATACCAAACCAAGGAAAACCAAACAAAAAAATAAAAAAAAAAAAACCTCCCCCAAACAAAGCAAAATAAATGCCTCACTCAAACTAAACACTCTAGGGCAGTGTTCTTAGTCCTAATTAAAATCTCTATTATGGATCAACAAAAGCCAAAACTTAATAGAATAAAAATGCAGATTTAGTAAAGAAAAGGTAAAATAAAACCCTTACTTTCCAGTGGTAAATTCATAGAGGTTTGCAATTTGTTTAAGATCAAGGAGAGAGGAAAAAACAGAAAAGACAATGTCCAGTCAGCCCTTCTTAGCTAACCAGAGAGGTAGATGTCTTGGACCTTGTTCCCTAAAAGCAGAGCCTTAAACAGAGATTTGGAGATGTTCAAATTGCTGGGGAAGCATGCTCAGAAGGAAAGGGGTAAGGGAAGTAAGAGAGGGCAGGAGAAATTTCTGAGAAAGACAGTGCTTCAGCTGGAATCTAGCCATAGCTTGATCCCAGGAAATTCTGGAGCATAAATTGCACCACAGCACTGGGGTGGGGAGTAACCTGTGAGGTGAGGTGGCTCCCACTGGCCAAGGGCAATTCTTCAGAGAAGGAATAAGCTATGAGTTGTCAGTAGCCAACACTCACCGCAGCTGGATGGGTGAGCCTGCCAGTAGAGGGGATCTGGGTGGGGCAACAATAGGACCCGCTTATGGGAGAGGATTTCTATTCTTAGTCAAGTCGGAACACATGGGTGTATTTTGCTTCCACTGATGCATATTTTAATAAGAACTGACAATAAATCAAACTGGTCTTGGTTCCAAAAGCCTGGTGCCAGAGCATTAAAAATTCATAAACTCCATGGTTGGTCCATCTGTGGTCTGAAGGAAGGAACTAATTAGAAAGCCCCACAACAAGAGGAACTTGTCCAACAATGCTTGCAACTCTGAAAACTTGAAGAGTGTTAGAAGAAAACTCTATAACTCTCCCATTCCTTGTTCAGGAGAAATATACTACTCTGCTGCCATTAAAAAAATAGCAATATTACACAATGCAGGCAAGAAAGAAAGGAACGTTCTCCAGGAAAGGTTAGGAGGAAGAAAGAGAGTAACAGGAGACAGAGGATAGGACTTTCTTTTCAGTGCTGTTTCTTGTACATAGAGCATGAAGGAAAAAGTAGATGTCAAAATATTCTGAGCTCATTTGCTTGGCTGGCCACAGAGTAGAGAGAATGAAAATTCAGGGTTATTTGAGTCCCTGGAAATTGAAGAGCTAGGACTGAGTTCTTAGATCATAAAATGAATAAGCACTCCCTTCCCACTCCCCACCCCGTGCTCAGTACCTTCCTTTCTAAGTTCGTCAGATTTCTGTTCAAGTTTTTCAATGTCATCATCCAATCCATCTGAAAATAAAAGGACCACCTAAGAAAGCATTCAAAAGAGAAAAATGAGTTAGAAGAGTTCATTGCAATCACAGACCAACAAAGAAGATGGTACCACGTTACCTTTCCTCGAGCAGCTGATTTATTCTGAAATGTATCCCACAGAGAACGCAAGAGGTTTGCATTCAGAAGAGATGGTCCGTTAACTGTTATGCCTTCCAAGCTGTTCAGTATATTTTCACTGTAGATCTCAAACTTGGGAGAGTACTTTTCCATGGCATTTGTCACTTGAAAAGCCACACTGACCTGAGTCTCCGTGCCCACCTCACAGCTGACCCCATTGAGGGAGCTGATGGCATGTAAGATGCCTTGAAGGTAGGTTTCCATCCAAGACTGACCTTCAAGCAAAGTCTGCCCTTTCTGCTGAGTGGAGAGATCAAATCCCACCACAACATCCACGAAGCAATCTAGGATTCAAGGAGAAAGCACGTCTTATTACATCAACACCTTTATTGGACTTGGATGCTATATCTGAATCAAGGGACTTAGAATTCTTATTTCTATTTCACTTAGAAAGTTGTAAAACAAGGAAGGGCATGAGTAATGGAAAAGGCTCAGAATCACCCTTTCAAAATCAGTAAAAGTATAAGTGCATGTTATTTTTTCCAGCTATTATAAAATCTGGATGATTCTATAACAGAGTTCTGAGAGATTTTGTTGCCACCATTGAAAAAGGCATGCAGAGGCATTTAAATATCTCCAAAGTACATTGTGGAAACCTTAATAGTCTCAAATAAGAAACTCATATCATGCCGCTTATCCATTGAGGCCACTCATCAAATATTACATTATAATAATTATAAGGGAAATGTAAGAACATTTGAATAGACAAAGTCATTTAGAAGAAAATCACAGAGGCCTTATCTAAGGAATGGTATCTATGGTTTGTCTTTCTAAATAGGGCCTTCGTTTCCTTCTTTGGTCTTCTAACATCTACTTGGGAAAGTACAAGTAAAAAGAAAACTAAAAGATCCAAGAGATCCCTTTGAGATCCTACTTGGTTTAAGTCTTATAAGTGAAGAAACTGGGAGCCAATTTATTCATATTTTACCGTGTTAAAAGTGGTGCTGCCTTCAGGAGCTGAGACATTTAGAAGCCAAGGACACTGACATTCTGCGATTCTAGAAATATCTAGAGAGGTGTTGCACTAAAGGACTTTGCTCTTATCCTTATTAACCTCAGGAAAATGTAAGCACTGGAAAAACTAGAGGGGGCTGGCTGGTTTAAGCTGAGTTTCTAACAGGCAGAAAATTAGAGGTTAAAATTATAGGACACATGCACTCTTCTTTCAAGAATTTTTAACTTGCCTAAAAACTTCAACCTTTTTTCACATAGCTTTCACAACCTTTTTTCACGCAATACACATAGCTTGCTTGATAAAACAAGGAGTGTTTAATTTGCTTTTTTCTATCAGCAGCTTTTTTTTTTTTTTTTTTAGACAGAATCTCACTACATTGCCCCGGGTAGAGTGCCACGGCATCACAGCTCACAGCAAGCTCAAACTCTTGGATTTAAGTGATTCTCTTGTTTCAGCCTCCCAAGTAGCTGGGACTACAGATGCCCGCCACAACGCCTGGCTATTTTTTTGTTGCAGTTGTCATTGTTGTTTAGCTGGCCTGGTCTGGGTTTGAACCCTCCAGTTTGGTTGTATGTGGCCGGCACCCTCACCACTGAGCTATGG
This sequence comes from Otolemur garnettii, assembly GCF_000181295.1. Taxonomy (NCBI): domain Eukaryota; kingdom Metazoa; phylum Chordata; class Mammalia; order Primates; family Galagidae; genus Otolemur; species Otolemur garnettii. Next base: position 32,171,780 of record NW_003852397.1, read on the forward strand.
GTGCCACCCGATCAGCTGTTTTTTAAGGTATTTGTTGTATGGGTAAATACTCGCCTAACTGTTGCCCAGACCCGCAGGTTAGGTGAATATTTGCAAGTCTTTGAGACTATGATGTTAATGTTAAATCTTAAAACAAGAGCTGGTGGGTGGCACCTGTGGCTCAGAGGAGTAGGGCGCCAGCCCCATATGCCAGAGGTGGCAG
>NW_003852397.1:32172028-32201601 GCF_000181295.1 Otolemur garnettii
AAAAAAAAAGAAGAACTGGTAACTTGGTTGATTTTGAATGAGAGAAGAGTTAGTTGAGGGAAGATAAAAATTTTATTTGAGAATCAATTTTCCGTACATTATTCAAGGAAAATTAATGTGTTGCCAAAACTTTTGAAAGGTTGGTTTTCTTATTTTTACTATATTTTACTAGAAAATCTCCTCTTGGATATTCAGTAAATGAGATACAGAGAAACTAATCAGAGGAAGCATCAACACCTGTCCTTTCCAAATCTTCTCAAATGTTTATCTCCTCATATCTGTTTTCAGATTGGAAGTTTCACTCAGATGAACATGGTTTTAACTTATGAACAGAAAGTCAGTAAAAAACAAGAGATATTACTGTCTTCAAGGAAGACAGAATCATGTGAAAAAACAAACTAGCAGAAATGCCAAAAAGCTATCAAGTGACTCTGGGAAGTATTTCCTACAGCTTTGAGTATTTTAATTGTTTTGTCTATGTTGCTGAAAGCACACACTTATTCAGTAAACAAGTTCCTTGTGTTTAGTTTAAATTGACAAATGATTCCATACTAACATGATCAAAGAAATTGAATTTGGTAAAAAAGTTCAGAGTTAGCAGCCATATGCTTAAGTATGATTAAAAGACCAGGCTGTACTGATCAAGAGGACTCTCATGTAATGAGATTAAAAACTTCACTGTGACAACTTTATTTAAGTCAGGCTCCTTTCAAAGTCCCATGACAGAGTTTGCATTTTAAAATTAATCTGGGGCGGTGCCTGTGGCTCAATGGAGTAGGGAGCCGGCCTCATATGCCGGAGGTGGCAGGTTCAAACCCAGTCCCGGCCAAAAACTGCAAAATAAATAAATAAATACATACATACATAAAATAAAATAAAACAAAATTAATCTGTGGGTATATAGCATACTTTCTGTGTCAGGGACATAGCTACAACTTAGACTTTGCCTTACAAATGCAAGCGATGTGGCCTAATTGTACACACCCTCATAATAATCAGAAAAAAAAATTGTCCCAAGAATATTAAGTTCTATTGCTTCTTGGACTTTTGGCTAAGATCAAGTGAAGACTATAAAGTCCACAGGTATGAATGTTAACAAAGAATGTGCCTGAACTATATAAATCAGTGGTTCTCAACTTGTGGGTTGCAACATTAAAGGGTTGTGGCATTAGGAAGGTTGAGAACCACTGATATAAATAAAATTATGAACTTAATTTAAAAGACACTAAGAATAAAAAAAAATGAGTCTGCCATTGGTGATTCAAATAAAGGGAAGGTAGGGTTAGAGAGAAGGCTAAAATTGAATTTCCAAAGCATCAGTGAAGACTACTATGTTCAATGAAGACATACTATGTGCACAGAAGTGAGAATAGGAAAGGGCCTATGAAAATGAAGAAGATGAGCACAGGTCTGGCCATCTAGGGTGATAAAAGAAATAGAAGCTGAGCCCGTGCCTGGCCCTCCAGACAGCAACATGGAAGGCTGGAGGGCAGGTCTTTGAGTGGGAAGACAAGCAGTTTAGTCTTAGTCATGCGCCAGTCACCACTCTGTTACTGCTAAACAACTTTGGCAGCTCTTTAACCTCTCTGGGCATTAATTTTCTTGTCTACAAAAATAAGGAGATTATATATTTCAAAATAAAAGACACAAAAGAACAGAAGAGAATGAACTGAGCAGAGATTTACAGTTTCAGGGGTCCCTGCCAAGCCCCAAAGCTGACTCTCATTATCTGATTCATAAAACAATTGGAATCGATGATGGTAGATTCTTAGTATTGTTGTTAAGGGGCTGGAGAGTATATTCATGAACTAAGAGGACTGAGATTCTTGAGAAAATCCTTTATAGGGAAAGTGATGTTACTGGTAGTTATTATCTGGGATAGAAGAGAAATTTGCTTGGGGAGTTGAAAGAAGAGGTATTTTAGATGAAAAAAGGAAAAGGATGACCTAGAAAACATAGTGTCATAAGAGACCCAGTTTATGTACCTCCCAGATTTGCTTCCTCCCCCTGCCCAGAACTTGCCCATTTGTCTCCTGGGGAACCCCAGCTGACACCATCATTTGGCCCCCTAACACTGTGGAGGTGGTGGCCAGGCTCTGACACAGCCCCCATTGTGTTAGCTGTGGAAGGGACACTGGACTCTGGTGCCACGTGTAATCTCCTGAACTCATGAGGCGCTAGGTCCTTCACCACTGCCAGGTCCTTCACACTGGGTCCCATACCTAGTTTCCCCAGCAGTGTCCCAAAGCAGCCGGATAACACAGCCTAGTAGGGTAGGTAAGTTAACTCTCCATGGGATAAACTCTGAGTACAAGAGGCAGGAGATGGAAAGCAATTGGCAGATAAATCCTCTCCTTTATTGCCCTTGCTGGACTGGTCTATGCACAGGTTCTCCAGGGCTTCTGTGGGGACTTTCTGCACAGCCAGTGAACCCCTCGTGCCTTGTTAAGAAGCTGTGGCTAGCTGAGTGCCATTCCACCTGGCATTCACTTCCCCTCCTTTCCTGAGTCACTCTTCTTCTGCTCATTCTTGCTTCTCAGGGGTTGCACTCCCAGTAAGGGATTAGCACATAAACTTTGCTTCAAGCACTGTTATCAGGGGAGCCCAGTTAAGTCAGGAACATAAAGATCTCTTTATCAAGAAAAGTTGGAACCTTTTCTATTGACCATCTATTTTTTTTCCTCATTGTTCTTCCATTTCTTGAGTCAAATCCTGCAGTTGTCTCTTACCTCAGCCTAAGCAGACTGGCCTTCTGCTTAATCTCATTTTTGAGTCATCTATCCCTGAGGAAAGATGAGAGGGATTTTTTTTTCCTACCTAATCATGATGCCACCTATTTCATGATGACTTCCTTATCCTGAAAATTGCCCAAAGTCTTCTCTGGACACAGCAGCCAGGTTCAAGGAAAAATCGGAAAGTCAGCATGTTAGAAAACAGACTTTGGGGTCCAGGTGCTTAAGAAAATCTGATGTACATTGAGATATTACATTTGGATATAGCTTTAAAATATCACTGAAATAGTTCCTAAACCAAGGAACTCTTGGTAAACTGTTCGTCCCTGCACTAACCTCATGAATTTCCATTTATAAAAGCACTTACAAGGATACCTCAGCCACATGTCACGATACTAATAAATACTCAATGTACATTTACCATTAACTTCCCATTCATTATCTCACTTGTCTTTATGAAACATAAAATACGTATTAATAGGAACTCTTAAAATATGCATTTTGCTGATGAGGAAGCCATGACTTAGAGAAGCTTGGCAAAGGTCTCACTTTGGGTCCTGTGGATATCTCATGTGGGATTCCAATCCAGGCTTCTCTGGAATCTGTCTGCTGAACCGCCAGTGATGACAGGTCATACAGGTCCCTAGCTCTGCTCCTAGCTTGTGTTATGGGAAGAGACAGCTCAGCAGCAAGTGGTTTCCTGATAGAGCAGCAAATTAGGACAATGATTTCCAAGAGATAAACCCCAAGGTCTTACTAAGCTCCTGGTATTAATTGTTGAAGGCCAACATTTAGATGCCAGTTCTTTATGTTATCAGCTTAATTGAACCAAAATGGGGGAAGTTAGAGTCACACAAACCTAATCTTCAAAACGTGCTTGGTCTGGGTGGCGCCTGTGCCTCAAAGAAGTAGGGCGCCGGCCCCATATGCCAGAGGTGGCGGGTTCAAGCCCAGCCCCAGCCCCAGCCAAAAACTGCAAAAACAAAAGTGCTTGGTCTATTACTTCCTACAAGTTATAATCTGGACTACATTACCAATATTCCTCTGAGCCCCAGTTTCCACATTCACAAAAGAAAATAAAAATATAAAGCACATATTGGGAGAATTAAATGAGATAATGCACTTAAAGTGCTTAGAGCATCAGGCTCAACCCCTCATAGAAGTTCAAAAAACACTGATTCCTACTCACCTCCCTCTCATCTCCACACAGCTGACTTTCCTTTCACATGTACTAAATTATAGCCCTACAGAGGACTGAGATCTCTGAACAGAAAACTAAGACTCAGAAAAGGTAATGACTTCTCCAAAATTGTGCATATTTTAAGAAGAAGCAGAGCACATGTTCAGGCTCTAAGTTCAATTTGTTTTGAGCCACACCCAGCTACTGTCCAATTTCCTTAATTTGGGGATTTATAGTTTGGGAAGAACTGGCACGTCCTAATACATTTGCGCATGCCTTTGAAGCTTTATCAATGTTCATTCCAGCTTCATCAGTCCTCAGCTCACAGCTTGGCTACAGAGGCCTCACATTCTTGCTTGCTGCAGTAATAGCCTCAAGTTTATCTTAATCTAGAGTATTTATTTAATTAAATTTTTTTTTTTGCATTCATGACTATTTCCTTTAAGGATAATTCACTGGCTACTTGGAGTTCATACTCCTGCTTTTGACTTTCAACACTGTTTTCTTCCCTGCACTCAAATAGAAACTAGATGGTTCCAAGATAACTTTCTGCCTAATAATTGGAAATAGGTATTTCATGTGAAATAGGAAATTAATGTGGAAGGTCTGGCTGAAGCAATCAGACACATTCCAAAGTATGGGGAAACCATGAAGTAGGATTGACACAGCCAGTAGTCCCTAAATCTTAACCTTTAACCTGCATGTTAAGCATTGTAAAAGGTTTGAGATTGGGGTTTGGAAGTGCATGCTTAGAGCACGCTGATGATGAAAGTGAATTCTCCCACTACACATGTGTGTGCTCACATACACACACACATACATAAAAGATAATTTCCTCTTCAAGTTAAGAGAGGGACTTTAAGAGAACTTAATCCTGGAATCTAATCTAAAAAAATGATACACAGGATAGCACGTTGCTCTCACTACAAAGGAGAGGCTTCTATCCACATTGGAGGGCTGTGATTCCTTGTGTTTACTGGGGCAACTGGTATGTTACCGTATCCCATGGAGCTGATATGGCCAAGTGTATGAAAGGGCTGCTGTGGGCTTCTCTGATCTCATATCCAGAAGCCCACCTGGAGGGGGCAGAGAGACCTCAGCAGAATAAAGCTGTAGGTATCACCAGATACTCAGGGGCTGAGGAAGGTATAAGAGACCATCTGGGATTGAGACATACCTATCCTCTTCAGAGGAACCATGACTGGGAGGTTCCCTGACAAATATGCTTCGGTGGGGGCAGAGGTGGCCTGGCACAGGGAAAATCTTTCAAGGACTCATGAATGGACCGAGCTGTAAACACGGGCAGTCATCCGAGAAAACCAATTCCTGACAAGGGCCATTGAATAAAAACTTTCTTGTACCCCTTCAGTTCTTCTCCCTCTGCAAGCCAATTCTGGAGAGGCCAGAAACCATGAATATCAAGAGGTGAGCAGGATGGAAGCAGGGGTAGCAGTGAAAGGGGGGCGGGTGTGAGCAACAGGTGAAAGGCCAACCACACACCGTCTCCTCCCTCTTGGTGAGAAGCCTGCAGAGGGTTGGAAAGTGGAGTAACCTTCAATGAGGTTTATACTTTTAATAGTTATACTGGGATGGATATGAATCACCAAGAAGAGGTTCATTTATTTCCTGGAAGTAATATGAAAGAGCTAGCCCCCATAAATAAACTTAATGGGCCTGTGGTATAGACAAAAATGAAGTGACTGAATAAGTATGAAACTTGGAGTATTGTGAAGTTAAAGCATGCATTTTCTCATTGAATCCTCACAGTGATCTTTGGAACTAGGGGCTGTTATCATTCACATTTCCTAGGTGAGAGAAATGAAACTTAGGAAGTTAAGCAACTTGTCTAAGAAAAAAATGGTCACAGATCTGTAGTCAGTTCATCTGTCTCCAGAGCTTTCTCTTAACAACTTTGTAGGCTTCCTTTTTTTTGGTAGAAACCTGGGGTTAATGCTTACCCTGGGAAGTTATACAGAATCATAGACAACCTATCAGGTGTCTTTATAATAGAAAAAGTTACCACTTCTTTAAGATACTTTGACATTTTTTCCCAACAGTCAGAAGTAAAATGTGCTGATTTCTAAGAAGATATTTACTAACTTCTGCAGTGAATTTTCATGGTAGAGATATAAACCTCTGGCTATGTCCCCTACCTGCCCGTACCATAGCACTGGGGCACTTGGCAGCCCTGTCTGGCCTATTGCCAGGCAACCCAAATACGTCAAATCGTTTTTTTTCTTTGAGACATGTTCTTCAACCTCCAAAACCAGCCAGATTGTAAACAGTGGGCTTTTTCTCACATCTTGTCAAGTTGAGGCATTTTTCCCTTCCCAAAGGGGCAACTTCCCCCAGAAGAGAGGAAGGAAAAAAGGCACAAGATCTCAAACACCATTTCTGAATCCACAAGTCACAAAAAATACTTGATAACTGTGAAAAGTTCAATTTGAAATCCCGAGGCACAAATCCTAATTTTCTCCCCAGCCCCACGGGGTGTACACGCAGCCTGAGGAAAATGTCAGGGAAGACAGTGGGGGGAATAAATATGAAGAACTCATTAAATACTCACTGCTCTCACCCCCCGAGGTACAGATGTGACGAACAATCCTCTTTTTGACCTTTTTGAGTTCATCAAAGTTCTCAACTGTCAGTTTTTTATGTGCGGTCCCGGTGATCTGAATGAGCTGCTGGTCGTCCACATCCCCGATGCCCACAGAGTAGATGTCGATGCCTTTGTGTCTCAGGGTTTCTGCAGCCTGTGCCACCTCGTCTTGGGATCGACCATCTGTAAGGACTAGCAATACCTGTGGGGTACCTGTGTTTATCCTGCTGCCCATGTTTGGCTGGAAGTAACTCCCCACCTGCTGGAGGGCGGCACCGATATGAGTGTATCCAAAGATCTGCTGGATTTTGTCAATCTGCAATGATATCTCCTTTTCACCTATGTAAGTCCCCAACTGAAACTCTGCCCTATAGGTATCGCTAAACTGGGCTGCTCCTATGCGCACTCTGTTGAGGTTGACATCAAAGTCTTGAACCACAGATGCCAAAAATTCCTTCATCTTCTTGAAGTCACTTGGATCGATGCTATTTGAACCATCCATGAGGAAAACAAGATCTACTTTATCAATTTCACAATCTATAGGAAGGAGAAAGAGAACACAAAACCCCACAGATTGTTATTCTTTCTTTAGTTCACCAAGAGTAAAGTGTTCGCGGCTATACAAGAATGATATTTCGCTAAGTGGTTTCTTATGCTACCCTGTGGTCACATTAACTGGAGAGGAAAGAAAAACACATGATAAGTTCACAAAGTCAGCACCCGGCATGAACCACTCATACATTTTTTTATGCTTCTTTTGGCGTGTCTATTTGGTCTTGTCCCATTTTCTCTTCTGATACGCTAACAGAACTGGGGGTGGTGCTGTAGATGGTGTTCTTACCTGCAATCTTAACTCTTCCACAAAGCCCAATAACAGTAGTAGCATGGTGAGAAAAAACAAAATAACACGTGTCTATTTGGAGTTTCAAACAAAGAAACAGATGGTTTGTATTATTGACTTGGCCTCCCTGGGCATTTGCGCTAATAAATATTTTTCTGGTTTATTAGGGCAAATTAGAGGAAAGGTTTTTAAAATGTGCCTTCTGGTCTACATCTACTTGGTTTTTCCTTTTTATCATCCCCCTTTCTGGTATATATAGGTAAAAATATATCCTTGAGGAAAAGTATATATTTTTTAGGTTATACTGATTGCATTTATTAGATAAGGTCCCTCTTATGATTGTGTCCCACCCCCCAGAGGTGTGCCATACACCGTAACCCCATTCCCCTCCCACCTCCCCTCTCCTCATTCCCTCATTCCCCTACCCCACTCCTTGTATTAGTTCATCTACTGCCTTCATATTAGAATTGCGTACATTGGATTCCTGCTTGAGAAAAATATTTTTGAACAAACAATGTGATATAGAGATGTTTCACTTGTATTAAGACAGCAAATACAAAACAAAAAGAATATGAGAGGCTATTGCCAATGAATGAGTTATGCTTGGCACATACTCATGTGTGTTCCTTAGGTTTCTGGTAAGCATTCTCATTTCTTTGAATTCCCCAGTGATTCCACCACTGTCCTAACTTAATTAATCCTCATGATAGCCTTAAAAAAGATTAAAGGGTATCTCAGATTCCTAAAGTCCAGATAAGTAAGGAAGAGATAAAAAGAAATACAATAAACAGATCCTTCAGAAATTTGTTAACTCATTATATTCCCTCGTTTCATATTCCAGTAAAGGAAATTAAGTATAGGTTTTCTGCACAAAGGAGAACTGACAATATGAAAATGCCAAGTCAACTTCTACAGTGGACTTGAGTAGGAATGATCAAATTTTAGGCATTGGCTACAGGGAGAGAAGAGGTGTGTCCTACTTTTCAGAAAGACTTTGTCAGTTTTGAGAAAAAAAAAGATAGTAGCAGGAAAAAGTTAAAAAAAAAAAAAGAGAGAGTAGTTGCATTCTAAGGAGGCAAGGCATATGAAAACCTGAAAAGTTAAATGATCTTTTAAAAGGACTACATCCAGATGTTGGAATCATGGATTAAAAACAATTCATCTACTAAAAGTACTATTTTTAGTAAAATAATCTTGGAAAAAATACATTGGAATTTTAATAGGCACAATCTCTCCACATTAAAAGTGTAAAATGGCAGCTGAATGAAGGGATCATACACACACAGAACTACCCAACCGAAGCTGCAATCTCCAGCTGTTGGACCGGAAGCCCAGCCTCTAGGACAAAGGAATTCCCACTGTACTCTGTCCTGGAGATATCTGAGGCTGGAACACAGTGTCTGAGACTGGGCTCCACATATTAAATGAGCTTGTGCCATTATAGAAGTGGCGAAAGAAACTAGCCAGAAGGGAAGAAAACTTGAGGCAACTATAGCTAATTCTTAGGAGAAGAATTTCATTTCTCGTGTAAAGATCAGGAAAAAGAACTAGTGGGTAGGAAAACGTGTAAGCAAATTTGTGTTCTAAAAATAAAGCCTGTTAAAAATGTGAATGACTCATCATGAGAGGAGGTTAGGAGGACGAGCGTGATGTGTATAGGGATGTCATAGAAAGTATTTTTCTTTGGGGAGAGAAGGCTGGATGAAATGTCCTTGAGGTCTTTCCAACCCTAAGGTTCTATAATGCGGGAAGTCCTACGAAACGATGAAGACTTCTCTTCTTCTCTCTGGAAAATTTGTTCCTTCTCTCTCTCATATGTCTATTATTACGTAGGGAAAACTGAATTGAAAAGCCTTACCTACTTTTGAAGAGTTACAGACCCTGTCTGACACGTCTGAAAATATCCCCTTTAGGCCTCCAAAAGTCTCCACAAAGAACTGCTTGTCACTGGATCCTGCCATGGCTAACAGCTCCTCGCGATTGGCACCATCAATCCCCACAGCCAGGACAAGAATGCCTTTGTCCCGCAAGGCCTTTGCTGTGGCATTGAGTTTATCGGCGTCGTGAGATTCCCCATCCGTGATCACGATGAGGACTTGAGGGACTCCCTTGTGCAGGCGGCTGCCCTGGGCTTCGGTGAACATGTGGTCTGAGAAGCCCAGGGCCTCAGCTGTGTATGTGTTGCCCCCCATGGGCTGGTCTTTCTGGAGCACTGAAATCACCTCGGATTTTGTGTCAAAGTCATCCAGATAAAACAGTACCTCTGGGTCGTCAGCATACTTCAGAGCCCCGAACCGGACCTGATTCTTGCCAACATCAGCTTTTTTCACTAAGCCAGTCATGAAATCCTTCATGATATTATATTCATTCTGGTCAATGCTGCCGGAGCTATCGATCACAAACACAACATCCAGAACCTCAATCCTCTTGCATTCTGAAAGAGGAAGAGAAAGGAAAAGCAGATGAGGTTAGCTTTGGACCACAGGGGCGATCCCCAACCTTTTATAAAATTGCTGGTGTTTTCTCTCCAGGGGATCACGCGGCACATTAGAATGTCAGGCCCCTGGGTAACATACATTTGTGCCACCAGCACGTAGTTCATAGTCACTGAGGGGAGCTTTTAGGGTGAGGGAGTGTGAGGGAAAACCTACTGAGGAGTGAGAGGGGCAAGTGACGACCACAGGATCATCAGAAAATTCCAAAAACCTTTGGACTTAAAAAAAAAGATCACAATTCTGTTAAATGTTCCCATTAAACATGTGCTTTCATTTACACAAATTTGAAACTTGTCCTTTGAAGCCACAAGGACCTTGAGATTTTATACTGAAAGTAAACTTTGGGAAAACGACCAAATGAAAATGAATTTGGCACCGCTGTTTATTCTTTTCATGGTTCTACGATGGCTGATTTTTCCTGGTTACAGTTTCTCCTTTTTTGGCTTTTTTGAAGCATTATCTATTTTCCTTATTGGGCCTCATCATAGATAGAAGCCTATATCTCACTTGGCCCAACTAAACTGTTCTTAGCATGACACACTTAGTAACTTTTTAAACTGGAGGTCAATGCTATGGAAAAAAATAAAGCAAGAAAAACCCAGTTAGTGCTTAATCCACATGTAGCACGTTCCCTGTAAAGGCGTGGTGTTCCAAACTCTAACTCATCCATTCTGGAGAAGTGGAATTGGAAGATGGTTGGTTATTAGTCCCTACACAGCACATTCTCTCTATAGGCCTTGGAAAGGTGTGATCCAAACGTTAACTCATCCATTCTTGAGAAACGGAATTGTGAGAAAGTACCCCCTCCTCAGAGGCTCTGGGAATTTCCTTCTTTTGCCAGCCACTCACTGGCTCTGTGAGGGTTGTTGAAAACCCTACAGTGTGCTCACCCCACTGGAGGCCATGTGGACACAGCCAGGAACCAAATTCCCGAGAAGAGCTGGCTCCGCTAAAGAAGGAGGCGTGCCCCTCTGGCCTTCAGCTGCCTGCAAGTCCCACTTGGATTACCCAAGGGGTAGGGATAGATTGCTCAATGTTGGAACCCTTTAGAGAGTTCATGTTCATCTTGGCTGTAAGTACCAGGAAACACAGACCAGGTGTACTTCTTTTTCTACGGTGGGAATGTAGCAGGATTATTATATGAATAAGGAAGCAATGTTCCTCTCTTCCTTTAAAATTCTTTCAAAATCTATCTCCTTCACAGGACTTTTCAGAATGCCTCTGTCATTCAGCCCCATGGGCCCCAGTAGAAATCAGCCCTTTATATTTACTAAGCTTTTGGCTGACTGCTGTTACTCTGCTGTTCCATGGGAAGAGGCTGGGGACTATGCCCTTTGCTTCCTCTGAAGAATCCATCACTCAAGTTCCTTGTTACAGTCCTCCTTTATAAAATTAAATAAATACCAGAGTGTTTTCACAAATAATTGATACAAGTATTGGTCTTGAGAAACTGCAAAAATAAATCCCATATATAGCAGATGGCTAGGCCAAAGGGAAGCCACCGTTGCCAGGTGATGCCCTTGGGTGACCTCAGCAGCCCTCATGCAGCCCAGTGAGATGGAACGTACAAGGCTGAGCCCTGTGTCTCAAGGTAGAACCAAATCAGGGGTGTGATTCATGCTCTAGAGCTGCCCATGGGATCAGGCTGAAATGAGACTCCAGCCAAGATGACCTCCTCACTCATCTCCTACCCATGCCCTGGCCTGCTTTTCCTACTCCCTTCTGAAAATACCTCCTCAATAAATCAGTTCCCCAAGAGCTCCTGACACAACGTCCTGCTTCCAGGGAATCTGATCTAAGACTTGGTATGACACTACTTTTCTTAAATGGAGGATCCCACCCTAATGCTATTCGCCTACAAATAGGAATGAACAGAATCCTTCCTTGCTGTCTGATTAATTTGACAGGTCAAAGCCACTAGGATAAACATTTCAAATAAACAGAAAGTTTACAATGTTCAAATAGAACTGTACTTAATTTAAGAAATAATAATTAACATAGGCTTCTGGTATTTGGATAGTCCTGCCACTGAACAGTCCCATGCTTACCTTCACGGGGGCTGCATATTCCAAACACAAGATCATCTTCAATACGCTGCAGAATATCAAAATTCTCAACATAGAAAACCATCTCGGGCCTCCCACTGATCTCCTCAAGCTGAGTGACATTGGAGCCAAACACTCCCACAGAGTAGATGATGATGCCTTTTTGCCGAAGAGCTACTGCTGGGTCCTTCACTATGTCGTGAGCTTCGCCATCTGTGATGAGGATGAGAAACTTCCTGACGTTGGGCCGGGCCCCCTTGGAGGGGGTAAAGTACTGGGACACGAAGGTCAGGGCACTACCGGTCATGGTGGTTTCTCCAATATGAGGCATTTGGTCTATTGCATTTGAAATGTCACTTTGGGACATGAATGCGTTGAGCTGAAACTCCTCCTTATTGACATCACTGAACTGGACCACGCCAATTTGCACCCTATCTGCCCCAATCTGAGATTTGCTCACCAAGTTTTTCATAAATGTTTTCATTTTGTCGAAGTTTTCAAGTCCTATACTGCCAGAACTGTCCACCAGAAACATGATGTCAGCTTTCATCTCTTTGCAGGCTGCACAGGAGAAATTAGGATATTTAAGTCAGCTACATGTAAAAAATTAAAAGTGAATGGGAGAATACAAAACAAATAATTTATATTGAAGACAAGTGTGTGCTTGGTAGGGTTAGTTGGTAAATAAAACACTGAAGGCAATACAAGTGAGAAGGTTCTATTTGCTATTTAGTAATTTGCTAACATACATAACTCAGGGTTTTTCAATCTCAGCATTATTGACATTTTGGGCCAAATCATCTTTATTGAGGTAGGAAATCTGTGCATTGCAGATACTGGAGCATGTTCAGCAGAATCCCTGACCTCTACCTCTTAGATGTCAGGAGAACTCCCCAGTTATGACAACCAAAAATGTTCCCAGACATTGACAAATAGCCCCTAACGGGGCAAATCACTTTTGGTTGAAAACTGTTGATATGGCTCTAAAAGATTTCATAAATGTTTTATAAAAAAGAAATTCAAATAAGTTTGAGGTAGTCCTTAAAATCTAAAACCATTTGATCATATTATACATTTGGTGTCTAATAATATATCTACCCTAGTAGGGATTTCTGGAGAAAGCTAATTAATATTTGTTAGAGAGAATCCCTCCAAATGTCTTTCTTATGGGTCAGATATCAATTAGAATACTATAATGGGCTCTTACCTTTGTTCTGGAGAACCAAGACAGTTACACCAGTCAGTAAACCTCAACTTAGAAATTGACATTGTTTCTGTAAATCAGCAACATCAAATAGTGCCAAGAAAGTGATCTGTAAGTGGAAGCCCAGAAGTAAAACCACCACTTCTCTCACCTTCTTCTGCACAGATTTCTTGAACAACTTGGTTTCTTATGTTTTTCAAAGCATCGAAGTCATGCACATAGTACACTTGCTTTTCCTCGCCTGCGATTTCTCTCAGCTGTGTGTGGTTCGCCTCCTTGACACCGATGGCATGGACACGGACGTGCTCTTCTCTCAGTCTGTCCGCAGGCTTTAAGACACTATCCATGGATGTGCCCGTCGTCAGGACAACAAGGTGACGTGGCACTTTCTTTCCTCGCTGCTCTTTTGCTTTTTGCAACAGACTCAGCGTGAAATTCAGGGCTGCGCCTGTGTTTGTATTCCCACCCATTTGCCTTATGTTCTCAATGGCCTTTCCCAGATCCTGTCTGTTTGGGTATTTATTGATCTCAAATTCCAAGTCCCAGCTGTCAGCATACTGAACGGCCCCGACCCTCACCTTATGGGGACCGATATTGAACATGCCCACCATCTCTGACAGGAAGGTCTTCATTTCTTGGAAATCTGTGGCCTGGGTGCTCCCTGAACCATCGATGAGCAGATAGATATCAGCTTCCTCAGTGTCCACACAACCTATAATGAATCCAAAAAAAGTTAAATGTGGCATTTGGGGTAAGTGTGAAGAAGACATGGTAGCAGATGGAAGAACAAATATGAACCTTTTCAGATACAAATGTTGGAAAACACTTTCTCTAGCTTAAAATGGGGGAATCTTAGCATCATTTGGGCCAAACGAATTGCTTCTGACATTTTAAGATTATTATCCTAATTCTCTGCCATGAATCAGGGTAAATCTGAATAGAGCAAAAAGTTAGAAAAGCCTGAAGCTGCTATTTATAAGTCATTTCTACCGTGAGTATATAATTGCTTAGCAAATAATCAGGTGATGGGTTAGGAAGTGGAGAGGCATTTCTCTGGATATTGTGGACATGTGAATTTTCCTTCTTGAAATCTTGGACAAATTATTTACCCCTTACCCACTTCTGGTCAACTGAGTAAACTAGAGATATTGGTGACCTTATGTGTGTTATATATAGGCAGTTCCTGAGTTACAAACATTCGACTGATGTACAACTTGTACTTACAGATGAAAACTATTATTGGTAAGAGGTAAATGAACCTGTCCCAACTTACATACAAATTCAACTTAAGAACCTATTTTGTTCATAACCTGAGACTGCCTACAATGACACTTTTATACCAAATAAGCTATAAATATTTGTTTGTTGAAGAACATACACATGTATACATATTTGTAGACCTATACATAAAAATATTTATAAAGCCCACATGTACATGTATGAAATGTATAAAATACATTTCTTCTCCTCTCTCCCTAAATTCGCAGATGCTAGAATGGTAGTAAATTAATGTAATCAGCAAATTATATAATTACCTTATTTTCCATCCAAATCATATTTCCTATCTATTCTCTAAATTGGAAAGAGGGGATGAGGGAAAAAGAGAAGGAAAAGTCAAAAAAAAAAGAATCAGGAAAGAAAGGAAAGATCAGGGAACATGAGTGGCAGAGGAGCGAATGAAAAAAGAGAAGGGAGAAAAATAGCAAAGGAAGGTATTCTGGGGCCTGCGTGAATAACGAACCCCATCAAAGCTGCACAGGGAAGTAAAATGGAAACTTTGCCCCATGTCAACATCTCATTAACTTTTATTCCCCCCAAACTGGATTTCAGATTATCTAAAGTAAAAAATCACAAACTTATTCCCCTTCCCATATCCTACCCCACCAATCCCTATTGCACATATCATTATTCAAAAGACAAAAAAGACAAGAAAAAACAAAGAGAATGTGAATAATACTCTCAGCAAAAGACTTTACCAGATTTGAGCGTTTCGGTCCGTTCTGAAAAGACAGAGACGGTGTGTGTTATTTGTTTCCGCAGCTTCTTCAGAAATGTCTGGTTGTGAGCAGCTAGGTCAGAGAAGGTCTCTAATTTGGAGACATACTGCTCAGCAGGGTGAGAGGCTATCTTTTCCAACTGTGCGTCACTGGCCCCCTCGATGCCCAAGGTGAAGATGGTCACACCCTCGCGCCGGAGGTTAAGGGCTGCCTTAGTCACATTGTCTTCTGAAGCTCTGTGGGTCACAAGCACTGCAATCTGAGGCACCCCCTGATTCTTCCGACTGCCATTCTGTGCTCTGAAGATTTCCTTCTTGATCTTTCTGAGGGCTGCTCCAATATAGGCCTTCCCAGCCTGGGGAGATAGGTTCTGTATATTCTGGAGAACCTCGGACTTATTTATGCCCAAGCTCAGTGAGTTTATCACCTTTGTCTCATTGCTATAAGCTACAAGACCAATCCTCATGCAATTTTCCTTTATGTCAAGGGCAGATACACTTTCTTCCAGGAAATCTTTGAGGGAGTCAAAGTTCTCCCGGCTCCCATTGATTGACACATCAAACAGGAACACAACATCGGCCACAGAAGGGCCTTGGCAAACTGTGTGGGCAAGGAATGAACAAGCACCATGTTAGTTGGAGATTCAGCATCTCTGCTCAGCACTAGAAGGCATGAAGAACATATTCTGGAGCTCTTAAAGAAAGGAGGAGGATACAAAATAATTATGAACCTGAGATCTGGGTTCAAATACCAGGTCTCAGCTAACCTCCTTCAACTTCCTTATCTATAAAATGAAGATAATAATATTTCTCTTATAGAATATTAATATTTCTCTTATAGAATTGTTATGGTGATTAAATGATATATCAAGCATGGAGCCTGGTACATAAGAATCCCTCAGTGAGCAGAAGCGCTTGCTATCAAATAAAATCATTTAATCATCATGTTATAATCAACAGCTATAGTCCAAATATTGCTAAGGAATGGTAATGAAATAGCACCTGCACTTTCGATCATTCTGTTGGGGAAAGATGCTAGTAAAAGGATTCATATTTTCATAAACTACCAAGAAAATCTAAATATATACTTTATGCTATTCAAACTGATTTACTAGAAATAATATAAGTTTTCTACGTTACTTATTTTGACGTATATGCTTTGAACAATTTTTTTTTTTTTTTGCAGTTTTTGGCCAGGGCTAGGTTTGAACCTGCCACCTCTGGTATATGGGGCCAGTGCCCTACTCCTTTGAGCCACAGGCACTGCTCTGAACAATTTGGTTTTTACTAGCTATCCCTGGCCCCTCCCTTGAATGATGTTCATAAACTCTTGGTTATTCTTGTTACTAGAGTAATAAAAGAGCACGGAACAGGACAAAGGTTGGCTATGGAGCAGGGAAGGCAATTCAGAACAGAGCAGCAGGAAGAGCGTCAGTGCAGGGCTGCAGCTGCATGGGCAGGAATCAGCAGCCTGGACTTGGGGCTGGCATGTCACATCTAAGGACACCCGCAAGGCCCTCTTTGCTGAAAAGGGGGTTTGGACTATCAGAAGTTGTTTCTAGCTCTCACGTTCTATGCTTGTGTTATAAGTCTTCAAAAGTCAAGGATTTGTTTAGAAGCAATTCATCGTTTAAATGAACAAGTAATAAAACTACATTACAACCTAAAACCCAGCAAGAAGGTATCTGTCCCTGAGTTTGAAAAAGTCTCTGAATGACTAGCCACATGGAGAAGTGAAATGTGGAAAACCAAGGTTTCTGGTGTTCACTGAGTTTTGAACGGTCATAATCATTGAACCCTCTTGAACATCTGGACAGATAACATCTAAAAATATAGTCCATTTGGGGGATAGGGAGAGTCTCAATCCCCACATTGATTTTTCTAAAGCATTGTACATGTATTATCATTCTTTTTTTTTATTATTAAATCATAGCTGTGTACATTAATGTAAGTATGGGGTACAATGTGCTGGTTTCATGTTATGTACATCCTGAGCCTACCTTCTACAATGATATCATCAGCCGCTGCTTCCTTGTGCTTTGTTACATCCTTGATAATCTGCGTCATGTTTTGGGAAAACATGCTGAGGTCTCTGGCTGTCCGAAGGTTGAAATGAAACTGGGACGTGGCCATGGCCTTCAGGTTTTCCTCTGATGCTTTCTGCATCCCCACGGAGATGATTTTCACTCCATCTTTCTGCAGGGCCTTTGAAGCCTCTTCCACGTCATCCTCAGACTCGGCCGAAGCCAGGACCACCAAAATAGGGGGAAACTGCTTCTTGTCTCTCCCGTTTGTGGGTGCAGAGAAGTAAGTCCTGTGAGCCTCCTGGAGAGCATTTCCAATCTTCAGGGACCCACCAATGAACCCGAAGTTCTTCTTGAGGTGGTTCAGCATGGGGCTTCTGCTCTTGAAGGTGCTCAGCTGGAATTCACTGTGGAGCTTGTCACTGTACTGGGCCAAGGCCACCCGGTATTTGTCAGCCTCTATGGGGAGACTGTTGAGCATTTTGTTGATGAAAATCTTTACAAATGGGAAGGACTTAATTCCCAGGTGATCAGAGCTGTCCACCAGGAACACCACATCTGCATACTCAGGGTCTATAAAACCACAAACAAAGTAAATTAAAAATGTACTGCCGTGTTTAATGCCAACTATATGAGGGAAGAGTACTTTCCTTTTCATTTTTTTAATACCTTCCCGATGAACTGAAAATAATCTAAAATTACACATTCTCTTAAGAAAAAAAAATATTTGTCTCCTGGGATAAGTCTTTTATAGAATCTCTTATTTGAACTGATCACAAACTTAAGCATCACTTTTTTAAGGAATTAGTTCATCAGACATAGGGAAATTTAGAGAAGCATAACTTTTGGGGGTTTTGGTGGATAATTGCCACTTATAAATTTTTGTTTTCAGAATTTGATCTCAATATCAACAAGATAAAAATTTTAATTAAGAACCAAACTTCTTCCTCAAATTGGTTTGAATAGTGCCATCTGAAAATGAACCTTTCATTCCCATTTCAGCAATGCAACTGGTGATCTGATTAACACAGGAGCATATTAGTTTTGTATTCAATATGTCCAACTGGTGAAATTTAAAAAACACTTTCAAGTCATAAAATAGGGGATTACTGTAATGTATTTTAAAGTTATTTGTAATATTTTTTGACTAATCATATGAGTGAGCATTGTAACTGGTGAATTTATTCTCCCATATGCCAAATGTTGTAGAATTAATATTTACATTTAATTTCTATTAAAAACATAGAATATATAAAATATATAGGAACATAATCTTTTACTAAACTTCTAAAGTTTTATTCAATGCTAGATTCAACACTGGCATTCCAGGTATCTAGAATTATAGTTTTACCTGACAGCGTGTCACTGGATTAAAATATTAAATGCTGATTACTATTGATCTGCTGTTTTGGGCTCAGAGCTCTCACTACCCTAGCATAAGATCCATTTCTTGTCTGGGGAAGGGAAGAAAGTATGTGTGTGGTGCATGTTTTAAAAAGAGTACAGTGTAATTGAATAAGTAACGTAGCCTTGACTTAGCTGTCAGCTACCTCTATTAGCTCTGTGAAGCTTTTCGATATACTTGGGCCTTAGTTTCCTCTGCCATAAAATTAGTAGATTCAACCAGAAAATATGTAAGGCACCACCTCACTTTGAGAGTCTGGGGTTAGTAGATAAATTCTAATCAAATTCAAGTGACTTCAAATTTTTGCTTTCTACAACTGCTAGAAAATGAGCTTTGGCACCCGTGTGTGCTATTTCATTCTTTTTATACCAGTCTGATGAAGGAAAAGTGGATAAAATAATCTTTTCTAATCATTTAAAGACCCTAATTCCAACAAATCTGAGATTCCTTTCATGATTACACAGTCAGCAGCATCTTGGGGGAAGAAGTAAAGGAGGGTGAACCTTCCTTCCTCCAGGGCTGGAACCCACAGGAAGGCTGTCTGGTGAGCCCTGCCCAGGAGAACTAGACTTATGACCAATAGCGACCTCTCCACTTACAAACAAACTCCTTTATATCTTGTGTGGAGAGAAGCAATGTAGATGATGGGCACACGCTGTGGACTCAGGGTCCTGATGAGGTCCATCTCTATGTCTGAGCCATGAATGACTAGAGGAAAACCACTGCCTCTTCTTGAAAAGCTTAAGACCCAGTGAGACCCATCAGAGGACAGCAATACCCTGTCCCTACTGTACTAAACTAGGGTAAAGTCTAGTTTATCTCTTCATAAAATTACTTCCAAGATCACAGTCCTAGAGAAACCACAAAAGCCAATATAGATGGTCCTAGATATGAACTGACTGGTACAAGAACCAATTATTTAAGAGGTGGTAGATGTGGTGAAGGGTGACCCCAGTGTTGGGACTTTAAGTCCACTGGACATAGATTGCTAGAGACAGTAAACAGTGCTACAAAGCTTTCTCTCCATGGCAAAAGCACTTTCTTCTTCACCGTAAGAAGACAGTTAAATTGAAACAAAATCTAGACATTTAACTGAGACAACAAATCATTAACAAATGATTTAGAAAGAGACATTTCAAATTGTCTAGGTCTGAACCAATATTAATAGATCAAATTTTACTGTGACATCCTAGAAGACGTACTGGGGGTTGAAACTAAGGTTAAAATGATAGCTTTCAGACCTTTCCATCATTAACAAGGAATGAAGTCCCAGAAACAAATGTTCAAAGAAGCACAGGGCAACCTCAGAAAGAAATTAACTTACCATTGCCACCCTCATTACTATCATAATCAAAACAAAGTGAAACAAAACTCTTAATTTTTAAGTAGCTCAAACTCACATATTATCTATTGTCCATAATGAAAATTAAGGAAAAAAATTCTTTTCATTTTTTTCTTACCAGGATTTTGGTTCATAGAAATATGAGAACAAATCATTACGAGGAACAAAATCAGCAGCATTTTCATATTATGATCTGAAAAGTCTTCAATCTGAAATCGAAAAGGCAAAAATACAAACATCTAAAATTATTGTGAATATTATTTGGAAGTAAGACTCACATAAAGAAGAGCACATGAAATTATGTAATAAATTGGGAACAACAGAGAACAAGGAATTTTTGAGGTTCACTGACCTTCTAATCTGTGAATTGCCTTGGAGAAAAGCAAACCATCAACATTTACAGAATCATGTGAGTTTCTCTTGGGCCACAGACCCTGTAGAAATGTGAAATTTTAGACAATCAAATAGAGGTAGCCATTATTATTTTAGTCATAACAATGTACATTCCAATTAATTATTTTCCTATACCCTAGGGTCCTACTGTACCCACTCATTGCCAAGACAATTCAGAGGTCACAGTTGCAATCTGGTCTAAGACCTATATTTTAACCTCATCATCATGAACATGTAGGTGTGTTTCATCCTTGAATAATAATTATTTCTAAGCCAGGCACAATAGCTCATGCCTGTAATTGCAGTGTTTTGGGAGGCCAATGTGGGAGGATTGCTTAAGGATAGGAGTTCAAGACCACCCTGAGAAACACAGGGAAACTCTGTCTCTACAAAATAATAATAGTAATTTAAAAAGTTAGGGCAGCCCCTGTGGCTCAAAGGAGTAGGTCGCCTTCCCCATATACTGGAGGTGGTGGGTTCAAACCCAGCCCCAGCCAAAAACTGCAAAAAAAAAAAAAAAAAAAAAAGTTAGCTGGGTGTGGTAGAACAACTGTAGACACACCTACTTGGAAGGCTGAGGCAGGAAGATCACTTGAGCCCGGAGTTCAGGCTTGCAGGGAGCTATGATCATGCCACTGCAGTCCAGCACTGGTGAAAGAGCAATACCCTGTCCCTTAAAAATAAATAAATAAATAAAAATAAAAAAATAAATATATATATATACACACACACACACATAAATATATTTATACATACATTTCTAGTATGGCCAAGGTTAACTATTTTCCTTTATCCTTAAATTTGAGAAAAGACATAAAAACATTTTACAAAGAGTGACTCAGAATGACCATCTCAGGTATACAATGTTGAAGCCCAGTGAAGAGTTCTCTTGAGGTGCTATGTGCCCTGCTCTGTGTGTGTGTATGTGTGTGGGGGGTGGGGTGGGGGGGGAGGGTAAGTTCATGCTTGGGAGGCAGGCAGAATGGGCTCCTTTTGCCACATCAAAGCATGATTGAAGTGCCTATAATCTGTATGCTGTTCTACCACCAGATTAGATCAGGATTTTCATACCCAAATTTTTAAAATATTTGATCACCTGAAGACATGATAGGGGAGAATGAAGGAGATATTTAAAGTAATCAACATAAAATTAAAATTCATGGTAAGCTCCATCTTAATAAAAGTGAGACTGATTGCTTTTCCTTATGGAAAGACTCTCAGAAAGGGACATCTCTATAATCTGAATTATGCTGCATTCCATTCATTCTGAATCAAGTTAGCTAAGACCAATAGATCTTATTTGGAAGTCACATGCTACATGGGTATTTCTGAAAGTTTTGAGACAGACTGTGTTATGTGTTATTTATTTCACTTCCAAGAAACCCAATTGACAACATCCTTTCTGATTCACTGGTACAAGTTTCTACTTGCTTGGTTTATCAGTGTTGCTGGGTGGGCTTCATTTATTTCTGTCCTCATGGATTTTACATTTCTTGACTTTTGTACATCTCAAAATTTTCATAATGACTCACATATAAAGTCTCTTTTAAAAATCTGGATCTCTATAAACTTGAATGTTTCTAATCTAAACTATAGTTACAAAAGAAACATAGCCACCCAAGCCTTGGCTTCAAACTCAAAATGTTTAGAACTTGTACAACACCTCTCTTGAGGCTGTTAAGAACCAAGAGTTTCAGAGACTTCTGCACCATTCATAATCCAGATTACATATTTGGAAAAAAGTTAATAACCCAAAAGGAATACAAAAGAAATGTCAGCAAAATTAAGATGAATGCCACTTCTTTCCTTTAAAAATGAAACATGAAGGATATATTATTTCTTTTTCTTTTCTTTTCTTTTTTTTTTAATTTGAGACAGAGTCTCACTATGTCTTCCTTAGTAGAGTGCTATGGAAGCACAGCTCACAGCAACCTCAACTCTTGGGCTTAATTGATTTTCTTGCCTCAGCCTCCCAAGCAGCTGGGAATATAGGCACCCACCACAATGCCTGGCTATTTTTGGGTTGCAGTTGTCACTGTTTAGCAGGCCCAGGCCAGGTTGGAACCCACCTTGGTGTATGTGGTTGGCGCCCTAACCACTGAGCACAGGTGCCAAACCAAAACATGCAGGATACATTATGTCTAAGTACAGATTTTACTTTTTATCAGAAATGAGATTATCTTCTGCTTCACTGTAGGAAACCACACAGAGTTTTTGTCACGGTATTAAAGGTAAATGAATTGTGTTGCAACAAACATTCTGGTACATGTATCTTTGTTATAATGTGATTTTTGGTCTTCCGGATATATACCAAGTAGAGAGGAATTGTAGGATCGAATGGCAGGTCTATTTTTAGATCTCTAAGTGTTTTCTGAACATCTTTCCTAAAGGAATGTATTAGTTTGCATTCCCACCAAGCAATGTAGAAGTGTTCCCTTTTCTCTACATCCACACTAACATCTCTGGATTGGGGATTTTGTGATGTGGGCTAATCTTACTGGAGTTAGATGATGTCTCAAAGTAGTTTTGACTTGCATTTCTCTGATGATTAAGGATGGTGAGCATTTTTTCTTATGTCTGTAGGCTGTGCGCCTGCCTTCTTCAGAGAAGTTTCTCTTCAAGTCCCTTGCCCACCCTGAGATGGGATCACTTGTTCTTTTCTTGCTAATACATTTGAGTTCTCTGAAGGGGAAAGAGGAGAGGGAGGGGAGGGGGGAGGATGGGTGGAGGGAGATTAATTGATGGGGCCACATCTACAGTACATCTTAAAATTGCACCTATGGTACATGTGAAATTTATTAGGTGTAGAATATAAATGTCTTAACACAACTAAGAAAATGCCATGAAGGCTATATTGACCAGTTTGATGAAAGCATTTCAGATTGTGTGTAAAACTAGCACATTGTACCTCATGATTGCATTAATGAACACAGCTACGATTTAATAAAAAAAAAAAAAGGTAAATGATTGTTTGCTTATTTAACCCCTGATGTCTTCATTATTTCCTTTCCTCCAACCATTCTACTCAGAAGTCAAAAAAAAAAAATAGTAGAAAGAAATATATTTCAACTAAGAATCAAGTTCATATTAAAATACTGCAATAGAAACCCTGGATATACAATAGGGACAAAAAAATGTCGAATCATTGATGGTATGGAAAACAAACTACACAAGCATTTGTGGTGTAAGGAAATTACACAGTTTTCACTTTTCCCCAATTGCATTTTCTGGAATCACAAAAAGAGGCTGTATTTGTTAATCATATTTGAACAAGGTCATACAGATGACCCTGCTACTTTGTAAGATGAACATTCTTCTGTGTTGAGGCACTTGGCTGAGTAGAAGGAGCACAGGCGATAAAGCCTCATGACTCGCATTCCACTCTATTTGTAAACTGTTGTGTGATCTTAGACAACACCACTTCACTTCCCTTGGTCCCTAATCTAAAGTACAAGGGGTTATAGTCTAAGTTCAAGCAATTTACCGTTTTTTAATCTCACAAATACAACTTTAAAAAAATGAACAATTAAGAGCACATTTGAACATGGAGCTTAAAACCTAGCAAATTAGGAATAAAAGAAAACATATTTAATCTAATCTAACAAAAGATAGATTTTAAAAATCTAAACTGTATATCATCCTAATGGGGAAATATTAGAAATTAAATGAAAAATAAAAGAAGGTCCACTTTTATTTTCCCATTATTATTATTTTTGAGACAGAGTCTCACTATGTCACCCTTGGTAGAGTGCGTGGTGTTACAGCTCACAATAACTGCAAACTCTTGGGCTTAAGCAATTCTCTTGCCTCAGCCTCCCAAGTAGCTGGGACTACAGGCACCTGCCACAATGCCTGGCTATTTTTTGTTGCAATTGTCATTGTTGTTTAGCAGGCCCGGGCCGGTTTTGAACCCATCAGCCTTCATGTATATGGCTGGCTCTGTAACCACTGTGCTATGAGTGCCGAGCCACATGGTCCACTTTTACTTCTTCTAGGTTTTAGTAAAATAAAAGCCACAAAGATTAGAAAAAACCAAGTACATAAAGCTGTCATTGTTTGCAAATGACATGATTGTTTATAGACAAATAATTAAAGATCAGGAGAGTATTCAAGGTATCCCCACATAACAACAAGATATGATCAATTACATTTCCATATATTCTCAACATGTAACTCGAATATGTAACAGTCTTCTAGAAGAGTCAAGTTAAAATAGTGTCAACATATCAAATATCAAGAAATGAACACTGAAATAGGTAAAGGACTGATAAAAAATATAAAACTTAAAAAAATAATAAAATCAAATCATACACACACACAAAAAAAATATATAAAATTTTATTAAAGGACAATATGTGACTAAAGGCCTGGGAAGAGAGTTCAGAGATACAGATGCATAGGTGTCATGCTGGGTCGGTGGGGGGAGTGGTTATTCACAAGGAAACAGGTGAAATTGGGTCTGTATGATTTATATACACAGATGTCAGTTAAGATGGGAAAAGTTCTTAAATATTTTACCTAAAATATTAAGTAAAAAACATTGCCAGGTGGTGCCTGTGGCTCTAAGGAGTAGGGTGCTGGCCCCGTATATCAGAGGTGGCAGGTGCAATCCCAGCCCTGGCCAAAAACTGCAAAAAAAAAAAAAGAAAGAAAGAAAATGGTGGATATGTTTCTCACGTTAGGTAGGGGACAGGGAAGAATTTAATATATAGAAAGTGTTTAATTTGACATATTAAATGTCATATAAACATAAAACATTGACATTAAATGTCATATAAACATAAAACATATAGAAATGTTTAAATTTGACATATTAAACTAGAAATTTGTGTTCAAATTTTCCTTAAAAAAAGTAGAAAATCAAGTTACTTATTAGAAAAAGCGTCACAATTCTGACAAAGCATTGGCATAAAAAATACATAAATATTCCTAGAATTTCTAGAAATAAATAACTTAAAAATGGACAAGAGACTCAAGAATAGGTATTTTATGGTACTAAACATGTGAAGAAATATTCAAATTTATTTGTAATAAGGAAATAAAAATAAAGATTATGCTGAGATATTTTTTACAGCCATTCACTTAAAAATCTGACAAAATTGAGTATCTACAGCAGTGATTTTCAACTGATGTACTGTAGCAGGGGATCTCGGGTGTATTGCAAAAAGTTTTAAAAATCATTAATTAAATTATTTTCAAAAGAAGTTTAAAGTATATTAAGTATATTTTTAACTCTTTTATTTGGTTCAACATAATTTAAGCGTGCCACAGAAGTTTAAATATAGATTCAAGTGTGCGGTGAGATAAAAAGAAGAAAAGGTTGAAAAACACATGATTTATACTATATAAATAAACAGAATTTTATTGGCACTGCTGGGGGGAGTATAAAATGGTACCATCACTCTGGAAAACAGTTTGGCACTATCTCATAAAATTGAAGTCTCATGACCTACTGACTCTACTCCTAGGAGTCTCTTGCAAATATATACCATGAGATGTGCTCAAGAATTTTCATGGTAGCACTGATTGTAATGGCATAAACCTGGAAACAACCCAAGAAGTTATCAGCAGGAAAAATGAATAATTCAGTGAAGCAGAATTACAGAAAGGAATCTTATACATAAATCAAGTTAACTACAACTAGGTACAAAAAAGGTGAATGAATCTTAGCAATACAGAGGGTATTGCTAAGAAAAAATAAGGCCCAGAAAATCACACGCAGTATGATATTCTTTTTATAGGATTAAAAAACTAAGTTACATAGTTTTAAAGAAATATAAATGTAATAACACTGTATTTTCAAAGAGATAGTTTTTAGCCCAGCATGTAAGAAGCTTGGAAGTCATCATTCTATCCCAACAAGTAAGAAGATGAACAAATTGAAAAATAAACCATCCTGAAGTGAGGTCAGAAAGAAAACAATTGCACCCCAATTTGGAGAGACTTATAGGCAAATATGGAGAATCAAAACTTACCAGAGCAGAAATCTATGAGCTAAAGCCCCTGTGTGGATCTATGCTAGGATAGGAAAACTTGAACTATAATTAATAAATTGCTAGAGGCTCAGAGCGTACACGTCTGAGAGGTAGAACTCCAGGGACCCAGTCATGAGGGACCCTTCACTTTTGTAAATTTTACTTCCTGGAGCCTAACCAGGTCCTCACAGTGAATATGGGAGAAAAATACCCTATGCTTCTGGTAGGAGAAGGAAAAAGAGGAACCACTATAAGATACGCCAGAGCATTTTCCTCTTTTTACAAGGACTGCCGTCAAGGGAAACTTGTTAACTAGAGCCTGACTATCTGGGGTTTTATCAGCACCTAACTGACCTGGGAGGAAGAGAAATATCCAAGTCCTACTCCCTTTACCCTTCTGTGGAGAAAGGAAATACCCGACTTCAGCCCACTCTATCTATCCTGTCCCACCAAAGGGGAGGGAGGGGCTAAGAAGCATGTGTGAAGTTCACAGTCCTGACACAGGCTCACTACAAGATGGACCCCTACTTGTAGGACTATAGAACACTTCCCCTTCCTTTGCACCTTACCACCACATTACTGAAGGTCTATTTTTAGTACTTCTTTTTACCCAGTACAAAAATCCAGTTATTAAGAAAAATATTCTGAGCCATATTAAAAGAGAGAAAAAAATCACAGTCTGAAGGGACATGGCAAATATGTTTGAATTATCATACCAGGAATTTAAAACAACTATGATCAGTATGCTAAGGTCTCTCATGGATGAAGTAGACAGCATGGAATAATAGATGGCCTAAATAAGAAGAGAAAGGGAAATTCTAAGAAAGAACCAAAAAGAAAAAAATGCTAGTGATCAAAACACTGTGGCAGAAATAAGAATGTCTTTGATGGGTTTATAGGAAGACTGGACACATGGCAGAGGAGAGAATGTCTGAGCCTTGGGATATCTCAATAGACACCTCCAAAACTGAAAAGTAAAAAAGAAAAATGATGGGGAAAAAAAAGAGAGAGAGAACAGAATATCCAGGAACTGTGGGACAACTACAAAAGTAATACCACGTGCACAATGAAATATCAGGAGGAGAAAGAGGAAAGAACAGAAGAAATATCTGAAATAAATATGACTAAGAATTTCCCCAAGTTAACGTCAGACATCAAACCAAAGATACAGGAAGCTCAGAGAATACCAAGGAGAATAAACGCCCCCCAAATTACACCTCTATGTAGCACTTTCAAACCATAGAAAATCAAAGATGAAGAACAAATTCTGAAAGAAGCAAGTGAGGAAAAGAAAATCATTCAACTATGCAGGAGATACAGGAGCGAAGATAAGAATTATATTCAACTTCTCCTCAGAACCAAAGCAATCTACAGATTTTTTTTAAATTAAATCATAGCTGTGTACATTAATGCAGTTGTGGGGTACAGTGGGCTAGCGTTATATACAATTTGAAATATTTTCATCAAACTGGTTAACATAGCCTTCATGTTCAAAACTAAACATTTTCTTAGTTATTGTGTTAAAGACATTTATATTCTGCATTTGGAAAGATTCACAAGTACCCTTGTAAGATGGACCATAGGTGTGGTCCCACCAATCACCCTCCCCCTATTCATCCTCGCCCCTCCCCTCCCCTCCCTCTCCCCCGTCCCCATATTCTTGGGCTATAATTGGGCTATAGCTTTCGTATGGAAGCTATAAACTAGTTTCGTAGTAGGGCTGAATACATTGGATACTTTTTCTTCCATTCTTGAGATACTTTGCTAAGAAGAATATGTTCCAGCTCCATCCATGTAAACATGAAGGAGGTAAAGTCTCCATCTTTCTTTAAGGCTGCATAATATTCCATGGTGTACATATATCACAGTTTGTTGATCCATTTGTGGATAGATGGGCACTTGGGCTTCTTCCATGATTTAGCAATTATGAATTGGGCTGCAATAAACATTCTGGTACAAATATCTTTGTTGTAATATGATTTTTAGTCTTCTGAATATATACTTAGTAGAGGAATTGCAGGATCAAATGGCAGGTCTATTTTTAGTTCTCTAAGTGTTCTCCAAACATCTTTCCAAAAGGGACATATTAGTTTGTATTCCCACCAGCAGTATAGAAGTGTTCCCCTTTTTCCACATCCATGCCAGCATCTCTGGTTTTGGGATTTCTGATATGGGCTGGAGTTAGATGATATCTCAAACAGTAAGATGATCTTACTGAAGTTACATGATATCTCAAAGTAGTTTTGATTTGCATCTCTCTGATGATTAATGATAATGAGTACTTTTTCATATGTCTGTAGGCCATTTGCCTGTCTTCTTCAGAGAAGTTTCTCTTCAAGTCCCTTGCCCACCCTGAGATGGGATCACTTGTTCTTTTCTTGCTAATATGCTTGAGTTCTCTGTGGATTCTGGATATTAAACCTTTGTTAGAGACATAACCTGCAAATATCTTCTCCCATTCTGAGGGCTGTCTGCTTGCCTTACTCACTGTGTTCTTGGTTGTGCAGAAGCTTTTTAGTTTGATCAGGTCCCAGTAGTGTATTTCTGATGTTGCTTCGATTGACTGAGGGGGCCTCCTTATAAAATTCTCACCCAGGCCGATTCCTTCAAGTGTTTTCCTTATACTTTCTTCTAATACTTTTATAGTTTCATGTCTTAAGTTTAAATCTTTAATCCAGTGAAAGTCTATCTTACTTAATGGTGAAAGGTGTGGGTCCAGTTTCAATCTTCTACAGGTCACCAGCCAGTTTGCCCAGCACCATTTGTTAAATAAGGAATCTTTTCCCCACTCAATGTTTTTAATTGGCTTGTCAAAGATCAGATAATGGTAAGTAGCTGGGTTCATCTCTTGGTTCTCTATTCTGTTCCATGCATCTACCTCTCTGTTTTTGTGCCAATACCATGCTGTTTTGATCACTAACGATTTATAGTATAGTCTGAGTTCTGATAGCATGATTCCTCCAGCTTTGTTTTTGATTCTGAGTAATGTCTTGGCTATTTGAGGTTTTTTCTGATTCCATATAAAATGCAGTATTATTTTTTTTGAGATCTTTAAAGTATGACAGTGGGGCTTTAATAGGGATTGCATTAAAATTGTGTATTGCTTCAGGTAGTATGGACATTTTATTTTTATTTTTATTTTTTTATTGAATGGTAACTATGTACATTAATGCACTTTTGGGGTACAGTGTGGGGTTTTCACACACAATCTGAAACACTTCCATCAAACTGGTTAACATAGCCTTCATGTCATTTTCTTAGTTATTATTTTAAAATGTTCACATTCTGCTCTTAGAAAGATTCACTTGTACCCTTGTAAGATAAACCTCAGAAGTGATCCCT
>NW_003852397.1:32202836-32258141 GCF_000181295.1 Otolemur garnettii
TTTCTTTTCTTCTGCTGGGTTTGGGATTGGAATGTTCTTCCTTTTCCAGTTGTTTGAGATGTACCATTAAGTTGTTAACTTCCTCTGTTTCTGTTCTCTTGAGGAAGGCTTGAAATGCTATAAATTTCCTTCTTAGGACTACCTTAGTGGTATTCCAGAGGTTCTGATAATTCATGTCTTCATTATTGTTCCAAAAATTTGGTAATTTTCTTCTTAATCTCATCTCTGACCCACCTATCATTCAGCATAAGGATATTTAGCTTTCATGTTTTTGTATGAGTCTGCAGATTCCTACTGTTACTGAGTTCAACTTTTATTCCATGAAGCCCCGAGAAGATGCAAGGAATAATTCTATTCTTTTAAATTTGCTGAGGTTAGAATTGTGACCTAAGATGTGATCAATTTTGGAGTATGTTCCATGAGCTGATGAGAAAAATGTGTATTCAGTTTTGTTAGGATGAAATGTTCTGTAGATATCTGTTAAATCCAAATGTTGGATGGTTAAGTTTAAATCTAAGATTTTTTTTGCTCAGCTTCTTATTGGAGGATCTATCCAACACTGCTAAAGGAGTGCTAAAATCTCCGACTATGATGGAGTTGGGAGAGATCGAGTTGCTCATGCCAATTAGAGTATCTTTTATAAATTGATATGCATTCTTGTTGGGTATGTAAATATTGGTAATTGAGATTTCATCATATTGAGTATTGCCCTTAACAAATATAAAGTGGCCATCTTTATCCTTCCTTACTTTTGTTAGTTTAAAACCTATCGTATCTGTGAATAAAATTGCAACACCTGCATTTTTCTGCTTTCCATTTGCCTGGAATATAGATGATCATCCCTTCACCCTGAGTCTATATTTATCTTTTAATGTAAGGTGAGTTCTTGTATGCAGCAGATATCTGGCCTGAGTTTTTGTATCCAGTCAGCCAACCTGTGCCTCTTTAGAGGACAATTTAAGCCATTCGCATTAATTGAGAATATTGATAAGCCTGGTAAAATTTTGGGTTTTGAGTTTTTCTAAACTCCAGTGGACATTTTTAATCCTTTCACCACTGTGGAAGTTGGAATTTGATCAAAAGTTTCTGAGTGAGGTTACTTTTGTGGTGGAGGATTGCACTGGTCATTATGGAGAATAGGTCTGAGAGTTTCCTGGAGAGCTGGTTTAGTTATGGCAAATTTCTTCAGCACGTGAATGTCATTAAAGTATTTAATTTCTCCATCATAGATGAAACTCAGTTTAGCTGGATACAGGATCCTGCATTGAAAGTTGTTTTGTTTTAGGAGGTTGAAGGTCAATGACCACCCTCTTCTAGCCTGAAAGGTTTCAGCAGAGAGATCTGCAGCCATTCTAATATTCTTCCCCTTGTAGGTTATGGTTTTTAGTTTTTATACATCTTGCTGCTTTTAAAATTTTCTCTTTCATATTAACTTTAGTGAAGTTAATTATGATGTGCCTGGGGGATGTCTTATTCAGGTTGAGTCATGCTGGGGTTCTAAAACTGTCTGCTATCTGAATTTCAGAATCTTTTAGCATATCTGGAAAGTTCTCTTTCATAATTTCATGAAGAAGAACCTCTGTGTTTTGTGAAGCAACTTCATCGCCTTCAGGGATTCCTATAAGGAAAATATTAGTTTTCTTTGAATTATCCCAGAGCTCTCTGAGAGAATGATCCATTTTTGCTCACCATTTCTCTTCCTTTTGAGCAGTTGGATATGTTCAAAAGCTTTATCTTCAATGTCAGACATCCTTTCTTCTGCCTGCTCCATTCTGTTAGCAAGGGATTCTACCATATTTTTCAGATCTTTGAGGCCTGCAAACTCTTGCCTCAATGTGTCCAAATCTTTGGTCATTTTAATCTTTGAAAGCATTGAATTCTTGAGACATCTTTTGAATAATTTGAAATTCTGATTCCTTCCTTTCCTCCATTCTGTTGATCTTATTTGCTATCCAGACTCTGAACTCGATTTCTGACATCTCAGCTGTCTGTTTATGGATGGGGTCTTCAGTTGCATCTGCCATGTCCTTCCTTGGGGGGGTGGTTTTGATCTACTCTGGTTATTCATGTTACCAGAGTTTCTCTGCTGATTCTGCCCCATGCTTAATTTATACCATTTGGCTTTTCTCCTAGAGCTTTGCCAAGGACCCGTACGGTGTTATGGCCTGAGAAACTGGGGGCCTCCTTGGTTTGGTGGGGCTAAGTTGCTCTGTCTTGTTTTCAGCTGGTCTCTATTTTACCTTAGTAAATCAGTTACTTTGGGTTGAAGTCTTAGCTGTGAAGAAATACCAGCAATTAAGTCACCCTGTCCTCCTCAGACAACAATTAGAAAGCCACACACCCAGGGCAGCACTCTGGATAGTCCTCAGGTGATTGTCCCAGTTCAAGAGTTCCAAATCAATTGTCCCAGTCAGAACTGGTCTCAGGTGGGGGAGTTCAAAAGGTCTCTGGAAACTAGATAGCAGGGGTCTGCTGGCAGCTCAGATATGACTGCCTCCAGTGCTCCATGAGGTCAGAAGGACCAACCCAGCAAATAAATTAGTCTGGGTAGGTTGATTCCTCCTTCCCCAACTTGTACCTCTGTCACACCCAGTCACTGGTAACCCCAGTGGTGCTGGGGTTGTGACCCAGTTCACCCAAATAAGCAGATGCCCCAGGCATTTATGCCTGTCTGGGTCAGAGAGAGATCTATGTCTCCTCAGCCAGGTCTCTGCCACTATCTGGCAGGGGGAGGTGAGGCCTGACAACTTAAGGTGCTTAATGGACGCTGGGGCAGTTCACTCAGTTCCAGCTCCACCCCTGATTAATGTTGCTGGCAGAACAGCACAACTTTGCAGAGTTTGTTTCTGTCCTGGTTATCAGACGCTGTTTGAGGTGACAGAGTTAAGGACTCAGTTCTGGGCAGTGGCAAGCAGTTGGAGCTCACACTGAGCTGTCAGTTCCTGCTTCTGCCTGCCTGCCTTTATCTCAGCTATGCTCCCCTGGGGGCCAGGTGTGTCTCAGCCTCAGTAAAGCAGACCTCTGGCTTGGCCCCTCCCAAGAAGTCTGACAGCTCTGCGAGAGCATATTCTAGTCCCCACGCTACTTTACTTACATCCCAGATCCATCTGCCAGTAGCTGTCACCAGATAAGGTGCCTGGCTTCCTCTGGTTGCCCAGAGAGACAGGGTGAGTCTGTCCGGGATAGCCACCCCAGGGCCGTGAGCCTTATTGTTCCTGCTGTTGCTGTTCTTCTATGCCTGGGGGCACCACCACCACTCATGTATGGTTCCCTCTCAGCTGACCATCCTCTACTTACTCCCGTGCCACAGCACAGCCGAGCCAGGGCCCTTCCCCTGTCCACACCTCTCTTGAGAAAATGCCCAAGAATATGGACTCCATGGGGGATAGGCTTCCAGACATTGGGGTGAGAGTGGAGGGAAGTTCTGGGAGTTCAGAGTTGCAGGTAGAGAATATATACAGTTTTATGCCTGGCAGGAGCATAAAACTAGTATGGGTAGGAGGTCCAGTTTTTAGAGGGTCTCTCCCATGGGATGGAATGGGAAGACATTTGAACTCTGATTGCTTGTTTGTATGGAGTTTACTGCAAGCTCTTCTCATGGTGGAGGGGATTCCCATCCGCCTGGGGATGGATTCAATACCTTTTGTTTGTATCTTTGCTGTCACGGCTTGCTTCAGCAGGGTTGATATGCGTTCTTCAACCTTCTCTCTTGGCTCAGCTCCAAACCATTGGCTTACTTGTTAAATTTCTGTCTTTTAACTCTCCTTCTGGATGGGAGCCTCTGTGGAAAGCTGGCTGCAGTCTGCAGTCTTACTTCCACCCCCCTCCACACTAAGACTTCTTAAAAGGAGAGCAAAACTAAAGACTCCAGCCAACTTTCAGAAGGCTTGAGGGTTCACATTTCACGCTTACTTCCCCAATCTACAGATTTAATGCAATCCCTGTCAAAGCACCAGCTTCATACTTTGAAGAACTTGAAAAAATAACACTTTGTTTCACATGGAACCAGAAAAAACCCTGAATAGCCCCATAAACGCATTAATGTATACAAGAAAAAAAAAAAAGAAAGAAAAACAAATCTGGAGGCACAAATACTACACGTATAGTACTGGCACAAAAATAGAGCTATAGATCTATGGAATAGAATAGTGAACCCAGAGATGAACCCAGCCACCTAGCACCATTTGATCTTTAATAAACCAAACAAAAGCACACACTGGGGAAAAGAATCGCTATTTAATAAATGGTGCTGGAAGAACTGGTTAACCACATGTATAAGAAATAATTTAAATAATAGATTTAAATGTAAGACAAAACAATAAAAATTCTAAAAGATAGTGTGGGAAAAACTCTTGACAAGATTGGCTTGGGAAACTATTTTATGAGGAAGATCCTCCCTGTTAATTGCAGCAATATCAAAAATAAATAAATGAAACATAATCAAGATAAAAAGTTTCTGCACAGCTGAGGGTACCACAACTAAAGCAAATAGATATCCATCAGAATGGGAGAAGATTTCTGCATGCTATGAATCTGACAAAGCACTAAATAACTAGAATCCACAGAGAACTCAGATTAACTAATAAGAAAAGAGCAAACAACCCCATGAATAAGAGGGTGAAGAGACTTGAACAGAAATTTCTCCTTTAGAAGACAGACAAATGGCCAAGAAAAACATAAAAAAATGCTCATCATCTCTAATCATCAGAGAAATGCAAATAAAAACCACTCTGAGATACGACCTAAACCCCCGTGAGAATAGCCCACATCACAAAATCCCACATCTGCAGATCCTGGCATGGATATAGAGAGAAGGAAACATTATTGCACTGTTGGTACGACTGCAAACTAATATAACTTCTATGGACAAAAAGTATGGAGAATTTTCAAAGAACTAAAAGTAGACTTTCCATTTGATCCTATAATCCCATTACCAGGTATGTACCCAGAAAAAAAATTACCAGAAGGACATTTGCACTAGAATGTTTATTGCAACTCAATTCACAATTGCCAAGACATGGAAGCAACCCAAGCGCCCATCAACTCATGAATGGATTAACAAACTGTAGTATATGTATACCGTGGAGTACTATTCAGCAATAAAAAGGATACAGACTTTACATCTTTTGTATTTACTTAGATGCAGTTGAAACACATTCTTCTTAGTAAAGTATCAAAAGAATGGAAAAGCAAGTATCCAATGTACCCAATACAAATAGGAAACCAATATATAAACAACTACACATCCACATGAAAGAAAAATGCAAGTATATTATAGTGAGGGGAAGAGGAGAGGAGAGAATGGGGAAAGGGGAGGAGAGAGCGTGATTGGCAAGTTCTTACCTAATGTGCAAAATGTTAGGGTATATAGCACACCATTGGGTGAAGGGCTCAACTACAATGTGAACTTTACCTTAGCAATGAAAACAGTGTAACCTAAACATTTGTACCCTCATATCAATTTGAAATTTTAAAAAAAGACTGCAGTGAAATATTTAAAATGTTGAGAGAATTTGTATCAGAAAAACCATCATTGAAAAGTGAAAGAGAGGAAGCCAGAGACACAATAGGGAAAAAATAGTCTCTTCAATAAATGGTGCTGGGGAAATGGAATACCCACATACAAAAGATCAAAATTAGACACCACATACCATGCACAAAAATTAACTTGGACAGAAAATTTACATGTAAGAATTGAAACCACAAAACTCCTTAAAGAAAACTTAGGAGAAAAACTCCTTGTCATTGGACTTGACAACGATTTTTGGATATCATGATAAAAGCTCAGGAAAAATGCAAAAGCAGAAAAAATATATAGGACTACATCAAACTAAAAGGTTTCTGTTCACTCAGAACAAGGCTTCAGGGCAAGAAAATGTACATAAAAGTCTTCTGCGCAACACAGGAAACAATCAACAAAATGAATGAAAAGGCAACTTCCAAATTCAAAGGAAATATTTTCAAACTGTATATTGGAGAAGTTAATATCAGAAAAGTAAAGAAGTTACGTATCTCAATAGTAGAAAAATAAATAAACTGATTAAAAATAGGCAAGAGACTTGAATAGAAATTTCTGCAAAGACAACATAAAAAGGACCAACAGGTATATGAAAAGGTGTCCAACATCATGAATTATCAGGGAAATGCAAATCAAACCCACAATGAGGCATCACTCCTATCTGTTAGGATGGCTATTATCCAAAAGACTAGATATAACATGTGTTCACAAAGGCGAAGGCAAAAAGAAACTCTTTTACTCTGTTGGTGGGAATGCAGGTTCATGCAGCCACTATGGAAAACAGTATGGAAGTTTCTAAAGAAATTAAAAATAGATCTACAATATTGCCCAGCAATCTCTTTCTGGCTATATATCCAAAGGAAATGAACTAAACACCTCATAAGGATATGTACAGTCATGTTCATTGCTGCATTCTTCATAAAATCAAACATAAACAAATAACTATCAATAAAAACATAAACAAGTATCTATCAATGGATAAATGGCTAAAGAAATTGTGAGATATTAAAGGAATATTATTCAGCCTTAAAAAGGAGATCTGAACCTTGGCCACAATATGGATGACAGTGGAGGACTTTCCCTTAGTGACATAAGCCAGAAATAGAGAAAAAGATTACATGATCTTACTTATATATGGAATCTAAAAAGGAAAGTTGAATACATAGAGAATAAAATGGTGATTCCTAAGGGGAAGGGGAAAGAAATGGAAATGGGGAGAGAAAGGTCAAAGGATACAAAGTTACAAATATGTGAGATAAATCAATCTAGGGATTTAATGTATATGAGGACTACAATTAATAACAATATATAGCATTCAGGATTTTTGCTGAGAGAGTAGATTTGGGGTCTTCTTGCTGTGAAAAAGGGTAACTATGTAAGATGATGACTATGTTAATTTTCTTGACTATGATAACCATTTCACTACATATGTCAAAACATATTGTACACTTTAAATATGTACAATAAAAAGATATAAGAGAAATAAGCCTTTCTCAAACAAACAAAAATCGAGGGAGGAAATTTTCTGTTAGTAGATCTGCCTTATAAGACATATTGAAGGTTCCTTAGAGAGAAGGAAAATGATAAAGTCAGAAACTCAAATCTGCATAAAGAAAAAGCATCAGAGAAAGAATAAGTGAAAGTAAAATAAAATCTTTTTTATTCTTAATTGATCTAATGGATAATAGTTTGTTGAAAATAATAGCAATAATGTATTTAATTATGTATTCTATATATTTGTGCTCATATATGCCTATATATGTGCAAAATTAATGACAACAATGTTACAACACATGAGAGGGAGGAATAAGGATTATTTGTTATTATAAGATACTTGTACTTTACATGAAGCAGTACCGTATTATTTGAAAGTAGACTTGGATTAGTTTTAAACATATATTGCAAACTTCAGGGCAATTTACTAATTTTACTAAAAATAGCAAAAAACCTTACTTTTTAGTCTAACAGTTAAGCTAAGAAAGGAGAAAATATGTAATTATGTCATAAAATGCTCAATTAAAATCAGAGAAGGCAGAAAATGAATGGAAGATAAAAATAAGAACAAAAAACCAGGGCATCAAATAGAAACAAGTAACAAATATGATAGATGTTAATGCAACTACGTCAATAATCACTCTGAATGTTAATGGTCTAAATTCACCAATTAAAAGATAGAAATTGTCAGAGCAGATCAAAAAACAAGACCCAACTAAATGTTCTCTACAAGAAACCCACTATAAAGACACATATAGATTAAGAATAAATGGATGGGTGAAGATGTACGATGTTAATAGTAACCAAAAGAAAACTTAAGTAGCTATATTAATTTTGGACAGAAAAAAACTTCAGAGTAGTGAAAATTATCAGGAATAAATAGTGGCCTTATGTAATGATAAAAGGTCAATTCTTCAAGAAGACATAATAATCCTTAATATGTATGTACCTAAAATCACATGAGACAAAAATACATGAGAAAAAACTGGTAGAATTATTGAGCAGTAAAGGTAAGAACCCATTCAGCTTCTTCTCATAGTCATAAGTAGGTAAATCCACTAATACAGTTGGACACTCTAATATCCCCCCTATCAAAAATGGACAGATCTGGCAGGCAGAAAATCAGTAAGGACACAGTTGAATGCAACACCATCAAACAACTGTATATAATGGACAATTGTAGACTACTTTATCTGATGACAGCAGAATACACATTCTTCTAATGAAATATAACTAACAAATTTAAAAGAACAGAAATTACATAATGTTTGCTCTTGGATGACAATGGAATTAAACTAGAAATCAATAACAAAAAGATTAGATTACAAAACAATAACAAATACATGAGATTAAAAAATATACTTCTAAATAACACATAAGTTAAAGGGCAGCACCTGTGGCTCAAAAGGGTATGGTGCCAGCCCCATACACTGAAGGTGGCGGGGTCAAATCCAGCCCCAGCCAAAAACTGCAAAAACAAACAAACAAAAAACCACATAAGTTAAAAAAGAAATCTCATGACAAATTTAAAGACACTTTGAACTAAATAAAAACAAAGATGCACTTATTAAAATTTGTGGGATGCAGTGAAGGCACTGCTTAGATTTAAATTAACACTGAATGATATATCAAAAAAGAAGAAAGATCTAAAATCAGTCATTTAAAGCTTCTAATTTCAGAACCAAGAAAAAAAGAGCACATTAAATCTAAAGTAAACGAAATAATAAATATTCATTTATTATTAGAGGATAAAATGATCAAAGAAAGTAAAGAAAAGAAATCAATAGAAAAAAATCAGTAAGACCAAAAGATTTTTAATTGAAAAGATCAAATTGATAAGCCTCTAGTCAGGCAATCTAAGGAAATAGAGAGGACACAAGTTACTAATGTTAGGAATGAAAGAGGGGATACCACTACAGATCCTGTGACAGTAACAGGCTAATCAAGGAATATCATCAACAACTCTGTGCCCCCAAATTTGACAACCTAGATGAAATAGACCAATTCCTTGAAAGACGTAATAAAGTAAAAACTCATACAAAAAGAAATAGATAATTTGAGTAGGCCTATAGCTATTAAAGAAATTAAATCAATAATTGATAACATGAAGAAAGTACCAGAGCTAGATGTATTCATGGGTGGACTCTACCAAACATTTCAAAAGAAATTAAATATTTCCTCATTATGAGGCCAGTACTATTCTAATACCAAAATTCAACAATAACATATCAAAAAAACTATAGATCAATGTCTCATAAACATAAATGTCTCATGTCGCAAAAATCCTCAACATAAAAATACTAGCAAATCACATCTAACATTGTATGAAAAGAATTATACATCATAACCAAGTGGGATTTGTCATGCATGTATATGCAAAGCTGGTTTTATATATTTTGAGACAGAGTCTCACTATGTCACCCTCAGTAGTGTGTTGTGGTGTCATATCTCACAGCAACCTCAAATTCTTGGGCTTAAGTGATTCTCTTGCTTCAGCCTCCCAAGTAGCTGGGACTACAGGCGCCCACCACAACGCCTGGCTATCTTTTTGTTTTTACTGTTGTTGTCATTGTTGTTTAGCAGGCCTGTGCCAGGTTTGAACCTGCCGGCCCTGATGTATGTGGCTGGCACCCTAACCCCTGACCTACGGGTGCTGAGCAAGGTTGGTTTAATATTTAAAACCATGTAATGTAATTTATCAACAGAAGAAAGAGAAATGTCACATCATCATAGCAATAGAGGCAGAAAAAATCTGACAAAATTCAGCATTCATTTATAATAAAAATGTTCAGTAAAATTAAAATTTTCTGTGAAAAACACTACAAAGAGAATCAAAAGAAAAGGATTGAGAGAAAATATCTGTCTGATAAAGGACTGTTATCCAAAATACACAAAGAATTTTTAAAACATAATAAGAAGATAAATAGCCCAATTAAAAAATGAGCCATATTTAATATACACCTATCAAAGAAGCTACACAGATGGCATAAGCATGTGGAAAGATGATCTACATCATATGTCATTAGGGAAATGCAAATTAAAACAAGGTTTCACTATACACCTCTTAGAATGACTAAAGTCCGGAACACTGACAGTAGCAAATTATGGGTAGGATGTTGAACAACAGAATTCTCATTCCTTGCTGTGGGAATGCAAAATGGCAAGTCATTTAGGAAGAAAGGTTGGCTGTTTCTTACAAACTAAATGTATTCTTTTCTTTTTTTTTTTTTTTTTTGCAGTTTTTTTGGCCAGGGCTGGGTTTGAACCCACCATCTCCAGCTTATGGGGCTGGCACCCTACTCCTTGAGCCACAGGTGCCACCCCTAAATGTATTCTTAATATAATATCCAGCAATCACACTCATTGGCATTCACTCAAATGAGTTGAAAACTTATATCCACAGAAAAACCTGCATATTGATGTTTCTAACAGTAATTGCCAAAAACTTGGAAGCAACCAAGATATCCAGGAGGTAAATGAATAAAGAAACAATGGTACACTCAGACAATGGAATATTATTCATCAATGAAAATAAATGAGCTATGAAGCAATGAAAAGATATGGAGGAAACTGAAGTGTCTACTACTGTGTACAAGAAGCTGATCTGAAAAAGCTACATACTATATGATTCTTTATTACATTCTGAAAAAGACAAAACTATGAAGACAGCAAAAAGAACAGTGGTTTCCAGAGGGAAAGCCTAAATAGGAAGATTAGAAAGGATCTTTAGGGCAGTGAGAACACTCCAATGGTGGATACATGTCAGTATAAATGTGCCTAATGTTTAGATTGTACAAAACTAAGAGTTAATCCTTACATAAACCACCGATTTGGGGTGATAATGATATACTAACATAGGCAGGTTTATCAATTATAACAATTCCACTTTGATAGAGGATATTGATAAAGAAGGAGACTATATATGAGGGGGAAATGTGAAAAATTATTATATGTGAGAAATCTCTGTACCTTCAGCTCAATTTTGTTGTGATACTAAATGTGCTCTGAAAAACAAAGTCTACTTAAAAAAAACAAAAGCAAAGAGATAATAAACATAAAGTCCAGGATAGTGGTTACATAGAAAGTAGGAGGCAGGGAGATGGTACTGGGAGAAAATTCATTGCAGTTATGTTATTGTCATTGTCATATAGTTTTCATATCAGTAGAGGTTCATGGTTAATTTTGTTATTAACAAATAAGCAAATAAATAGAACTTTTTGCCAAAGCCTGTGGATGATAGCATGTAATAAACTGAAGGTTAGGATTAGCCCAGTTCTATGTACTTGAAATGCAATAAATTTATATAACAGTAGTGAAAAAAATTAAGTCAAATACTCTTAGAGGAAAGAAAAAGATCAGGCAATTAAGCCAAGAGCCCATTGAAAAGGTGAGAGCAGGTTTGGAACAGTCACAGGGAAAATCTGTCCCACTGAGACTGCTACATATAGTAAGTCGTGTACTACCATAACAGGAAACAGGGAAGTAGGTGATATGTTTTACCAAATAAAACTTCCCCCTAGTCCATAACCCTCCACTGCATACTATGAGACCCAATTAAAGAAACTCAAAGAAATAAAGTTTCAAGAATGAAAAACCACCCGCAGTAATCGTGATCCCTGTGGCAGACATATCTAGCTGTTCACTGAAAATTTGTGAATTATTGAAATGAAAACATTACTTAAAATAGTATCAAACATGAAAAATTTATGGCAAATCTGACAAAAATGTGGACCATTTGTACACTAAAAATTGTAGAATATTTGAGACAGAGTTTTTTAAAAGACCTAAATATTGTTATGATGTCTGTTCTCTTTGCTGATCTATAGACTAGAGAGAAAACATAGGGAGGGAATCAGATATGCCACCCCAAAATGTCACTTTGGCATAGGGATTATTTTAAGGCTTTTGAAGACAAGGAAAAGCCCCTTAGGTGTTGCTTAGTTGTCACACCACAGCTGCCAGAAGAGGGACTACATTTCCCAGCCCTTTCTTGGAAAGGCTAAGTGACAGAGTGCCAGCCAATCGAATTCAGAGACAGTTCTATAGGAAGTGTCTCCATCTTTCTTTCCCTTCTGATTGGCTAGAACAGAGACACTCTCAGGTGCCAAATGTTAAAGAGGGCATGGCTACCCTCAGCTTGGGGACCTGAATGACTGTATGGACAAGGGTGGTGCCGTGAATGTGTTTATCCACCTACCTCTGTTAAATAATTTACCTCAGTAATAATTTAATTTAATATTGTTTGTGCAGCATGTGTTACCCAAACCCATGTAGCCTGTAATACCTGTAATTGTAGGATAGCATAAAACACACGTAGTAGGGACAGGAGGGAAATTGTGAGCAGGCAATAGGAGGAGTGGAACAAACTCCTGAGATGCCAGGGAAGTAACTTCACTGAAAATGTTTTGGCAAACCCCAACACTAAAGTCACACCCCAATCACACTTCATAGGATCTAGCTATAAAGCTATGATGCATTAAACTCACAAGTTCTAGCATCAACCTGATTAAAATCCTGGTTCTGTAGACCACAAACTGAATGGACCAGTAATTTAATCACTTAGAGCTTGTTTCTCTTCTATAAAATGGTATTAGTAGTCATGTGGGTGTTAAATGAAAAGATGTATGCAAGAGTTGGCACCAGCACCTGCTTTGCAGTAGGTATTAAATATTAGCTATTACTAGTTTTATTCTGGTTATTGCTATTTTTACAATAAGACAGTTTGTAAGTAACCTAGAAAAGACACTAGTTAAAGAATACCTTGCACAGGAACTTTATTTACTCCCTCTCCTAAAGTCTTCCCCATTGAACACATGTTCAAACCTTAACACACCAATAGGCTTGTATAGCATTTTGCACTTTTCCCATTTCTTTCATAATCATTATTTCCCTGAACCCTGACAGCATCCCTGTAAAGGAATAGGAATTAGTATTCTCTTTTTACAAAGGAAATATTTGAGACTTGCCAAGGCTGAGCATTTCCTCTGGTCACAGCCAACCCTGGTAATCTGAGCCCAATGCTTTTT
Organism: Otolemur garnettii; assembly: GCF_000181295.1. Classification (NCBI taxonomy): domain Eukaryota; kingdom Metazoa; phylum Chordata; class Mammalia; order Primates; family Galagidae; genus Otolemur; species Otolemur garnettii. Next base: position 32,215,875 of record NW_003852397.1, read on the forward strand.
CCACTGTATCATGTTGCTTTTCCAGAGGCAAAGCTTTGCATGATATCCAGTTCTCTGCAGATGTAGGAATTTTATTTAACACATTAGAATGTTCCAGATAATCTATGCTTGTAATTACTTTTTATTGAAAATTATTAAGTTATCTTCTTTCTCAATAAATGGGTACCAACAGCTGTAAATTTCTGCTGTTAAAAGTTGATCCGATTAAATCTGAATAGAGTTGGCTTGGGGCCTGTAGCTTATGGTGCCAGCCATATACACCAGAGCTGATGGATTCGAATCCAGCCTGGGCCTGCCAAACAACAATGACAACTACAATCAAAAAATAGCCGGGCATTGTGGCAGGTGCTGGTAGTCCCAGCTACTTGGGAGGCCAGAATCACTTAAGCCCAGGTGTTGGAGATTGCTGTGTGCTATGATGCCATAGCACTCTACCCAGGGTGACAGCTTGAGGCTCTGTCTCAAAAAAAAAAAAAAAAAAAAAAAAAAAAATAGAAAAGAAAAGTAAAGAAAAATGAATAAATAAATCTGAATAGAGGCTATCTCCAAGTTACTGTTTTTCTGTCTTTGGCTAATAATACAAGAGGGATGCCATAGTGACCCAATTCACAAAAGCCAACAATGACATCAGCTAATCTGAAATCTGTCCAGCAAGACCCAGGAGGACCAGAGCAGTAACAAAGTACATTTGGTCACAGTGAAAAATATTTATTCACTGTAGCTAAATAAAAAAAAAAAAAAGCATGGCTTAGTATAACAGAAATGAGAACTGGATCTAACCGGTCCTCTTTAATATCCTAGCAGACAAGCCCAAGGTAGGCATTCAATAAATATCTGCTAATTGTTGGCCTCCTAAGTTTCAGGGTTGGAAAAGCAAAAAGCCACTCAAGAGATTCAACATGGAGTGGAATTTTTATACCAGCATGGATTTTCTGTCAGCTCAAGGATTTGGTACCTTTGAAACATATTGTGACCTTCCATTGAGCAAACTAAGAAGAGAGTAACTCATAAGATTCCTGTTTGACTGAATGCAGTGGGTGGGGTGTGGATATGTTTCTTAAAAGAATAATAAGAGCTAATACTGAGCACTTAGTCTGTACTATGCATTGTTTTAAGGGCCACACGCAATTCTCTCAAAACCCAGTGAGTATTAGTAATTACTAGATCCATTTTGTAGATGAGATTGACTTAGAGGGTTAAGTAGCTTGTCAAAAGTCACAGAGCTATTAATTGATAGAGATGGAATCAACTAATCAATTAAATGTGAACATAGTGTTTCCAACTGTGTTTGTCTATGTTAAGGGAAATAGGAGACTTAAAATCTAATTGTTAAAGCTGTAACAACTATGGAAGATAATTAAAGAATAATTAGCTTTTCAATTACACAACATTGAATATAACTTCCATCTCAGTAAATGGTACCATTATTTACCAAGTTTCCCAGGCTAATCTGATAGATAGATAGGCACAATCATTGATTTTACTTCCTTTCATCCTTCAAAGTCAAAGTCAAACTCAAGCATCATTTTCATGAGACCGTCTGTCCTTTTGGAGTCGCATTCCTCTATAATCCATTTATTAGCTGACTTGTTCACTCACGTACCACAATGGGTCAGGCACTGTTCCAGACACTAAGATGCAACATATAAAGGGACAAGCCCCTGACAATTTGATGAGAAAATTGACCATAAACAAGGAAAAATATTTGGGTACAGTACCAATTAGCTTATGTGCAGAAGAAAGCAGGAAAGAATTTGAGTTTCATTCATCCCTGGACAAATAGTGTTGGTTTTACTTTTAAAAAAAATTAGATCTCAGGTCTAATTGCCAGTGCTCCAGGGGAGAGAGACAAGACCACTCCCACACATTAAGCTGAACAGGGAATGCCAGAGGTTTCCCCAATGAACATGCTGTGCATCCCCAGGTGGAGGAGTTCACAGATAGGCCAGAGCAAACCAGCCTGACATTCAGAACAGTGACAAGTCTACCATGTTTCATGAGCAGGGCATCACCATGGGATGCTGGGACATGTACCACCATGACATCGACTGCCATTGGATCAACATTACCGATGTATCCCCTGGATAATACCTGTTTCAAGTTTTAATTAACTCCAACTATGAGGTTGTGGAATGTGATTACTCTAACATCATGAAGTGCAGGAGCCACTGCAATGGCCACCACATCTGGATATGCAACTGCCACATGAGTGGTTCCCTCAGTGAAGAGACAGAAAAAAAGTTTGAGCAATTCAGTGGACTCCTAAATAACCAGCTCTCCCTTGGTAAAGAAGGCTCTATGGGCTGGGGCACTGTGGCTCATGCCTGGAACCCCAGCATTTTGGGAGGTTGAGGCTGGAAGATCACTGGAGGCCAGTAGTTCAAGATCAGCCTGAGCAACAGTAAAATCCCATCTATACAGAAAAAAAAAAAAAAGTTGGGGCATGATGGTACACACCTGTGGTCCCAGCTGCTTGGGAGGCAGAGGCAGGAGGATTGCTTGAGCTCAGAACAAAGCCTTGTCTCAAAAAACAAATAAACAAACAAAAAGAATGAAAAATCAGTCTCTGTGATCGCTTCCTGTCTTTGGCCTATACCACATCTAACCTGGGAATTCCCCCAACAACTAAGGCTGACCTATTGCCCCATCTGGACTCCCATGATGGCTATCTCCAAGCTTAGAAAGCAGGGGACCTTCCCATCACTTGCTAGCTTCTGCCTGTCTTTTAAGCCCTGGGTAGGCCTCTGGTGTCTAGGGCTTGTCCACAGGCTGTGGGAATAGCACCAAGAGCTAGCCTTGTTCAAGACCCCAGACCCACACACAGGTTGTCATCAGCCTGTCCCATCCAAGCCACCAAGCTCACCACAAGTAATGTTAGCCTGTCCTCAAGTAACATGTGGGAAGATGTGAGTTTATTGACATATATTATTGATGCTGCCATGCTTTCAGATTACTACTCATAGCAATTCTATGAAATAAGTTGTCTCAGCATCCCCATTTTACAGATGAGGAATTGAGACTCAGAGAAACTGGCAAAGCCCCATAGAAGAATAATTAAAATGGGATTTGAGCCCAAGGATTTTCCTGTCAGCCTCAAGACCTTATTATAATATGATGTTACACTGGAACTTTATATTAAAAATGAGTTATCAGTAACAAAGAAACATAAGTCTGGTGAAAAGTAGGCAGATCTTTAAAATACAAAACACAAATGGTACAGAAACCCCAAACTAAGGAATTAGTGCAAAAACTTGGTTCAACCTTGGAACTCCAAGGCTACTGCAGAAGCAAAAAAACTGCTCTTTAGGAACATTTTCACCACTTTAGTTTGGTACCCAGGAATCTCTCATACACATAATAATAGCCACTGGTGAAGATGAGATCATAGAAAAAAATTACAACCATGAAAGCAAATGAATCACTCTGAAAGGGAGGCAGAAGTTTCTAAAAGAGATATGACATCCAAGAACATGAAATGATAAAATAATTCAAAAGAGATTGTAAAACAAATATGTTAAAAGTACTTAAGGAGATGACAGAAAGCATAGATGCCACAGTGAAATAGCAGAGAGGCATACAGCAGCTGGAACACAAAGGCTATTAAACAAAACATGGATTCGAAAAACAAACTACCAAAATATCTACCAATGGTAAATATTTGTTCACTGGAATGAAAATGGATCAATTAAACATTGTATTTTAATTAGAAAACTTTAAAACAAGAATGAGTTACGCAGAGCAGAGCAAAGAACAATAAAGAGACAGGATATATGTCAGGAAAGTTAAAAGCATGGAGAGGGAACTGGCATAGGTCTATAGAAATTCTTGGGGTGGGGGTAGACAATGAGAAAGAATAACTGAAGAGGTGATGAGAACCTTCTGTAATTGAAGGGAAATAAGAGTACTCTTAGGGGGAGAAGACCAAGACTTGATTTGAGGATGAAAAATAAATCAATAGATGAGTGAGATTTATCGAACAGACTTCCTATTTGCATCAACAGGTATCAGACAATAGGTCTTCAAAGTAATAGGAATATCCCAACACTCAGGTAACTTATAATTCCAAAAACGAGAACGAAATAAGATACTCAACAACAACAAAAAAAACCTGCTTCTAGATTTTAGCCTAAAATATTACTAGAGGATGTATTTCAGTAAACACTTGAAGATTAAACTTTGAAAGAAAAAAAATGCAGGAAGCAATTATGAGAAAATGATGTGAATATATTTAGGTAAATATAAATAAGGACTGACTATGGAAAAGTAATAAATAATTAAGGTATTTTAGAATAAAGTATAACTAAAATATTCAACAACAACACTGTAGATTATAGGAAGGGGAAAAATCAAGGAAAATAGGTTCTGAGGTCCTTGTAGTATTTAAGAAAAGTATAGCTATTTATTAAGATAAAATTCTTTTAATCTTTAGATAAACTTTTAGATACACTTGATCTTAGCCAAAAGGCCAAGAAGCAATGATAAACTTTTAGATAAACTAAATTGCTGATAAATCTTTAAAGGCACTGTAATAAAATACAAATCAAAGCCATTATGACTTTGGAAAAAGATTCTTAAAGAAGACAAAGTGCAGACCTAAAGGAAAAGATTGGTGAATGTAAGTACATGAAAATGTTATGTTGACGAAAGACGCCATAAATAAGAAACGAGCTTAGACTAGAGAGATGACATATTTAATCAACAAAAATTAATATTCAGAATATAGGAAGTATAGCTATAACTCAATAAGAAACCGCTGAACTAACAGAAGAATGGACAATGGATATGAACATGTAATTCACAACAGAGATAATCAGAATGGTCAATAGACACATGTAAAGTTCCCTAAACTAATCAGCAACAGAGAAATTCATATAGAAACAATAATAAGATAACATTTTCCTCCTTTTAGATTAAAAACCAGTTTGACAATACCAATTGTTAACAAGGATGCAGGGAAATTGGAACTCATGGTCATGGCTGGTAGGAATATAGTAATTTGATATACTTAACATTGGAGAGCAATTTGGCAATTATTTAATAAAATTAACAACCCACCAATTTCACTTAAAACAGATGAGAAACTGATACATGGCACAAGACAATATACGAATGTTTGTAAAAATTGCAGACTAACTTCAATTAGAGGCAATTTGTAGTAGCAAAAGGAGTAATCTAATGGGTGCATATACGTGGGAATATTCAAACATCAAATGGATAATTTAGGTCTATATGCATCAATAAGAATAAATCTCAAAGCATAGTAAAGGAAAAACTGTAATAGTTGTAGGTTGATATAACCTACCCACAGAAGAGCTCCTATCTTTGGATGAGAGCCTCAGGGAAAATATTTCAGAAGTATAGTGTCATCCATATAACATATCTAACCTCCAAGGACACATCAAGCCTCAGGGTAAAGGGTTGGAAAGCAACATTTCAGCCAAGTGGAAATCAAAAGAAAGTGGGCACTGTCATCCTCTTTAAAAATACACTTGGCCTTAAAACAACAAAAATAAGGAAAGATAAAAATGGACAAGAGAACAATACAAGACTTTTTGATTCTAACAAACATAATATGCTAGAATTTCTAACATAAATGCTCCCAGATTTATGAACAATGTCACTAACAACATTATAATAGAGACTTCAACACCGCACCAACAGAACTGAACAGATTCTCCAAGCAGAAGTAAAGAAATGGACTTAAACATGATTCTAGAATAACTGGGCTTAACAGACATCTACAGAACATTTTATGCCAACACTACTGAATATACGTTCTTCTCATAAGCTCATGGATCACTCTCCAAGATTGACTACATAATAGGACACAAACAAAGCCTCAATAAATTTAAACAAAAATAGAAAATATGCCTTGTATGTTTATAGACCACAATGGAATAAAAGTAGAACCATTATATGACCTAATGGTTTGTACTCTCATTTTAATCTGGAATTTTTTTTAAAGGGTTCTACATCAGAAAAAAATAAAAATAGTCAAGTACACCAAAATCCTACATGTAAGCAAATGTACATAAAAGCAAAGTTGGAATGACACAAATCAGTTTAAGAACAGGGGTTCCCTCTGGATAAGAAAAGTGGAAAACTGGACCAGGCAAGAGGAACAAAGGTACTTTAACCCCATCTGTAATATTTTATTTCTTTAAAATATATGAATGTTACAATGGTAGCATTACATCTGGGTAGGGAACATTTATTATGTTATTCACTATGTTTTTCTGTATATTTGAAAGAAATTATCAGTCAAGAAGGAAAAAGGAATGCTAAATGATGTAATACAGGAAGTAAAAAGGAACCAAAAGTTCTTGAAGAGAAAAGTGTGTTCATGTCATATGAAAATCAACTTGGTAGGGGGTTGTAGGTTAAAAGAGAAAGCAGCAGGTGATGAAGTGATGGAATCTATTGTCAATAAACTAGGTAGAGCACTTGTGTTTGACACTAAGTTTAAAAAAAAATTCCTGGGATGGAGGATTATGAAAGTATTGACAGAGGTGACAAGTTTGTAAGGCACTTATTAGAAAAATAGTTTGCTACTTCTCCCATTGAGATTCCCCTTCTCTTGAATCTGTGTTAGTTACCTTTAGTGACTTACTTGAGTACTAGAATTTGGCAGAAGTGATGTGTTGCAAGTCTCAATACTAGTCATCAGAAAGTCTTGCAGCTTCCACTTGAGCTCTTAGAGAGCGCTTTCTCTGGGCCAAGTCAGCCACCGTATAGGGAGTTTCACTTTCCTAAGTCCACCGTACTATGAAGAAACCCTAGCTATCACTGTGGAGAGACTATGTGAAGAGGTCAGGAGAGATGCCTGATCAGCTTCCAGATGATCCATCCAGCCCTTCCCAGGTGCCAAACATATGACTGACTGAAAAACCTCTCAATGACTCCAGCATCAGCCACTATCTGACCAAAAGGCCAAGCAAGACCTGCCCAGCAACCCAGTCAACCCAAAGAGTCATGATAAATGGTAAACTATTGTTTTTTAGGCCACTATTCTTTGGAATGGTTTGTTTTGCAAAATTAGACAACTGATACATGAAAAAAGATTCAGGTTTAGTTCCTACAAATGCTAAGTTGGAGGCATTCACATGTCATGAAAGTGAACAGATCCCACAAGCAGACCCATAGCATGGGAACATTAGGAAATAGTTGTCATATTCATGAATATAGTCACCCACTCTAGCCAACAATCCCTGAGAACACAGAATCCAGCAAACACAGCCCTGGGTCTCATGAACTCAGAGTCTGATAGGGTAGGTAAGGGAAGCCCTGTGCTATGATACAAGTGGGCAAACTGAAGGTGGGGGTAGAAGATCAGAAAAGAGGTGTCTCAGTGTCCTGGAGGGGAGGTGATAAAGGCACAGAAATTATTAATATACAAAGTGACTGCTTCAATTAAGTTTTGAAGGAAAATTAATATCAAACACAGGTGCTCCTCAAGAGAATAAAGGCCTTAACAATGGGGATAGAGAGAGGTATTGATGAATGCCATCATTTCCAGGAACTTGAAGTCAGTCACCAGGCAAATTGCATTGCCTTGGCAACTTCCCCATTAGGCAATTTAGACATTAATCTCAGAAAGACTTAAAAACACCCTGCGTACTTACTTCAAAAGCTATCAGAAGAAATAAAGATGCAAGATAGGTTAAGCAGATTTAAGCATTCATTTGTTCATCTGGCATATTTTAAAGGTCATATTTCATTCTAAGCCCTCTCCCCAAACCTCTTTCCCCACATTGGCTATTCTTTATAACACACATACATACACGCCAGGGTTTGCCTTTTTTTATTTTTTATTTTTTTTAGGAAAAGGCCTATACAGTATTTGTGTAGTTCATAAATTGCCTTTACTTTATAATTATTCTATGATGTAGATACAACCATTCTCACTTTACAGATACTAATACTGAAACTCAGGAAGAATATGGAACTGTACCAAGGTCACAGGCTGGTAAACAGTAGGATGTGGACTCACATCAAATGATCTGCTTCTTTCTCAGGGCTGGCCCTCTCTGAGGAAGTTCAACAGAGATAGACAAATCACAGCCCTATGTGACTATGAGATCACTGTGAAAAGACAGGCAGGATAGTGGGAGCTGAACAGCCACCTTTAGTGGCAGTGGTTTTGAGCTACACTTTGTGGAAAGTGATCAGTGTGTTTTGACAAGGGGAGGGAAGATCATGTGGCCTATCTGGATAGTAGAGCAGTGCTGCTGGTTCATTTAGGAGTGAACTAGAGGGAAAGGCCCCAGCGTTTTTATAGGCATTTATGCCACAGGTGATTTTCTATCCCCAGAGAACATTTGAAAGTATTTGGAGATATTTTTGATTTTTGCTGCTGAGGTGGGGATAGAGGCCCAAGATGCTGCTAAACATCCCCCAATGCATGAAATGGTCCCCACAGCAAGGAATCATTCATTGGAAACATCAATAGCTGAGAAACTATATAGGTTGGCACACCTTGACCTAAACATATTTAGCAATCTATGGGGGTTCTCTGGAGAATCAGAACCAATAGGATACAGTGAAAGTACATGTGCGTAGAGGAGGGGGAGGAAAGGAGAGAGAGAGAGAATTTGTGATTTAGCAATTGGCTCTTGTGATTATGGGGTTGGCAATCCCAGATTTGTAGGACATGCCAGCAGGTTGGAGTTGGTGTTGCAGTTAAAGTCTCCCCACATTATAATGGCTGATTTGCTTTGCTCAAAATCTACTGAAATAAATCTTACATCTAAAAAATACCTTCAGAACAACATCCAGACTGGTGTTGGATCATCTAGATTAGGCAGCCTACCATTTACCTTTCAAAACCCTGTGACACAGATCTTATCTGTGTTTTAAAGGCAAAGGAAATAAAACTCAGAGGAGTTGATGAATTTTGCCATTGTTGCACAGTTAATAACACTATCAGTTGACCTATTATGACCACTTTGAGCAGGTACTCTATGCTGTTTATCTCATTTAAACATTTAAGCCAATTGAGGTAGCTACTATTATTCTTATTACCTCCATTTTATAGATGAGAACATTGAAATACAAAACGTGGTGTAAATTCCTTAGAGCCCAACATGTTATAAGCCTCAAAGCCAGGATATGAAGGCTGGAAGTCTGGCCCCAGGGTCCTTACCTTAACCTATGGTCCTCAATCTGGAGTGAGCATCAGAATCCCCAGGAGGGCTATCTGAGCACAGATTGCTGGGCAACACCCCAGGGAACTGCCTCAGTAGGTCTGGGATAGACCCAAGGATTTGTATGTCTAACAACATGTCAGGTGATGCTACTGGGGCATATCTGAGAATCACACTTTGAGAATTACCTTCTAAACCACTGTGAAGCCCTCTGCTGAACAGGAGAGAGCCAAAGTGGATGAAATCCATAAAGATTTACTGAGCCCCTGCTATACACTGGGTGCTGCTTCCAAGAGGGGAGCAACAAACAAGGGAAAAATAAGTCTGGAAGTAACTTTATGGAAAACAATAAATTACTATGCAGACTAGGGCAGATGTAGCATAGAGGGTCCTGGATGATGAGCAGTTAGGTTATATTTAATTCCCTGTTTCTGTATTCCAGGGCTAAATATTAGTATTCAGTCACACAGAAAGGTCGAAACACTTTGGTAAACCTCTGCAGAGCAAAGATCCAATTTTACCAGCTGTTCACTAAATGAAATATCCATACACACACACACACACACACACACATATATATCTCAGGAATTTAATTAGAAAGGCAGAGGGCCAAGGATGTGATCACTGCTTGGGAAAGTTATATTTCAAGCAGCTTTCCTCTTCCAAGAGAACAGAAAAGATTCTTAATTGCATTCTATTCTCTATTCTCTCTTAATTACAGCTTGCCTCAACTGAGTATTTCAAAATGCCCATAGAGGGGGGGACTGAACATTTTTGAATGCCAGTCTTCTAATATGAAGATTAAGCACACCAGCTGCTCTTGTCTGAAGATCCATAGTGTCTTTCAAAACAGGACAGAAGTCATATGGCTTAGGGTGACCTCCTTTGGGTCCTAGGTATAACACCAATAGTGAGATAAAATCTATGATCTTTACTGAATAAGGAAACAAATTCAAAGAACAACAACAACAAAAAAGGGCGGGTGAGTGGGTGGGTGGAGGCAAAATGGCCGATTGGAGCCAGCTTTCCACAGAAGCTCCCATCCAGAAGAAGAGTTAAAGGACAGAAATTTAGTAAGTAAGCTGATGGTTTGTAGCTGAGCCAAGAGAGAAGGTTGAAGAACGCACATCAACCCTGCTGAGGCGAACTGTGACTCCAAGGAAACAAACAATAGGTACAAAATCCATGCCAAGCAGACAGGTGTCCTCTCTCCCATGAGAAGAGCTTGCAGGATATGCTATATAAACAAATGAGCAGAGTTCAGATCCCCTTCTATTTTGTCCCACGAAAGAGACCCTCTAAAAACTGGAACTCCTTCACTAGAGAGGACTTACAAATGTGCCATGGCACTCTCCCACCAGGCATAAAACTGTGTAAAACTGTATATATTCTCTACATGCAATTCTGAACTCCCAACACACCCCTCCACTCTCACCCCAAGGTCTAAAAGTCTGTCCCCCATGGAGTCCAGATTCTTGGGCATTTTCTCAAGAGGTGTGGACAAGGAGTGGGCTGTTGCTGGTCTGTGCTGATTCTGCAGCATGGGAGTAAGGAGAAGATGTTGAACTGAGGGAACCATATGGGATAGGGAGAGGCGGTGCCCCAGGGCACAGACCAACAGTGGCAGTGGTGGGAACAATAGGGCTCACACACCTGGGGATATTTTGGAGAGACACTCCCTGCCTCTGTAGGCAACCAAAGGAAGGTGGGCATCTTCTCTGGTGGCAGCTACTGGTGCACAGGTCTGGTACAGAAACACAGGCCCTGTGAGTAAAGGGTATGCCTTAGGCGGTACCTACCTGGGTGGGGCGTGGAGGGGCCGGAGACCAGAATATGTGTGCACAGAGATGGCATACTCCCAGGGTGGGGCTGAGTCAGAAGGACTGCTTTAGTGAGCCTAAGAAGCACCTGGTCCTCAGGGGATCATAGCTGAGACAAAGGCAGGTGGGCAGAGGCTGGAAATGACAGCTGAGTGTGAGTTTTAACTGTGCCCACCCCAATACAGACTGCAGCTGAGACAGACAAGCCAGCTCCAGGCAGAAGCACAGACTAGGTCTAAGTTGCACTTTCTGTGGATTCAAACAGCATCTGGTCCTCAGGGGAATATCGCTGGGACAGAAACAAATTCTCTGAAATTTTTCTGTTCTGTCAGCAACATCAATCAGGGGCGGGGCTGGAACTGAGTGAACTGCCCCAGCATCTATTAAGCACCCTAGGTTGTCAGGCCTCAGCTCCCCCTGCCAGATAGTGGTAGAGAGCAGCAGCCTGGCTGAGGAGACATATATCTCCCTATGGCTCAGGCAGGTGCAAATCCCTGGAGCATCTGCTCATTGGAGGCAACTGGGTAACAGCCCTGTGGGGTTATGAGTGACTGGATGTGACGGAGGTGCAAGGTGGGGAAGGAGGCATAAACCTTCCCAAACTAATTTATTTGCTGGGGGATCCTTCTGACCTTAGGGAGCACCAGAGCAAGTCATACTTGAGCTGCCAACAGACCCCTGCTATCTAGTTGCTGGAGACCTTTTGAACTTTCCCATCTGAGACCAGTGCTGACTAGGACAATTGATTTGAACCTCTTAAACTGGGCCAATCACCCAAGGACTATCCCAGGATATGTGTGTCTAACAACATGTCAGGTGATGCTACTGGGGCATATCCCAGGGTAATGGTACCCTGGGTGTGTGGTTGTGGGAAGGTTTTTTTTTTTTTTTTTTGAGACAGAGCCTCAAGCTGTCCCCCTGGGTAGAGTGCCATGGCATTACAGCTCACAGCAACCTCCAACTCCTGGGCTCAAGTGAGTCTCCTGCCTCCGCCTCCCAAGTAGCTGGGACCACAGGCGCCCACCACAACGCCCGGCTATTTTTTGGTTGCAGCCATCATTGTTGTTTGGCGGGTCCGGGCTGGGGATTCGAACCCACCACCTTAGGTGTACGTGGCTGGCGCCTTAGCTGGTTGAGCCATAGGCACCGAGCCTGGGAAGGTTTGATTTTCCTTCTCCAGTTGTTGCCAGTGGGGAGTGGGATGACTTAATTGCTGGTATTTCTCCACAACTGAGACTTCAACCCACAGTAACTGATTCACTAGGGTAGGACAGAGATCAGCTGAAAAAAAGACAGAGACACTTAGCCCCACCTCACCAAGTAGGTCACAGTATCTCAGGCAATAGCACTGTATGGGTCCTTTGCAAAGCTCTAGGGGAAAAGGTACAGACACCAGTCCCAGCTCTTGGGCAAAGGGCTGGTTAATCACCACTCCAGGAGCCCCCAACCCAATTTCACCTTATTTGCTCATCTAGCCAAATGGTGTAAAATAATCATGGGGTGGAATCAGTGGGAAAACTCTGGTAACATGAATAACTAGAGAAGATCAATTCCCCCAAGGAATAATATGGTGGACACAACTGAAGATCTCATTCATAAGCAAATGGCTGAGATGTCAGAAATCAAATCCAGAATTTGGATTACAAATTAGATTAATAGAATGGAGGTAAAGTTGGAATTAGAAATTCAAGGAGCATTTCAAAAGTTATCTCAAGAATTTAATAAATTCAAAGACAAAACCACCAAAGATTTTGACACATTGAGACAAGAACTTGGAGCCTTCAAAGATCTGAGAAATACAGTAGAATCCCTCAGTAACAAAATGAAGCAGGCAGAAGAAAGGATTTCTGACATTGAAGACAAAGCTTTAGAATTCTGAAAGCAGCCAGACATAGGAAAACCATAACCTATGAGGGGAAGAATATTAGAATGACTGCAGATCTCTCTGCTGAAATCTTTCAAGCTAGAAGAGGGTAGTCATTGACTTTTAATCTCCTAAAACAAAATAACTTTCAACCCAGAATCCTGTGTCCAGCTAAACTGAGTTTCATTTATGATGGAGAAATTAAATACTTTAATGACATTCACATGTTGAAGAAATTTGCCATAACTAAACCAGCTCTCCAGAATGTTCTTAGACCTATCCTCCATAATGACCAGCACAATTCTCCACCACAAAAGTAAACTCACTCAGAAACTTTTGATCAAATTACAACTTCCACAGTGGTAAAAGGTTTAAAAATGTCCACTGGAGTTAAGAAAAACTCAATACCCAAAATTCTACCAGGCTTATCAATATTTACAATTAATGTGAATGGCTTAAATTGCTCTCTCAAGAGGCACAGGTTGGCTGAGTGGATACAAAAACTCAGGCCAGAGTATTTTGAATATAAGAATCTCATCTTATCTTAAAAGATAAATATAGTGTCAGGGTGAAGGGATAGTCATCTATATTTCAGGCAAATGGAAATCAGAAAGAAGCAGGTGTTGCAATTTTATTCCCAGATTCAATAGGTTTTAAAACAACAGAAGTAAGGAAAGATAAGGATGGTCACTTCATATTTGTTAAGGGTAACACTCAATATGATGAGATTTCAATTATTAACATTTATGCACCCAACTAGAATTCCCCTCAATTTATAAGAAAGATTCTAACAGACACGGGCAACTTGATTTCCTCCAGCACCATAATAGTTGGAGATTTTAATGCTCCTTTGGCAGTGTTGGATAGACCCTCCAAAAGAAGCTAAGCAAAGAAATTTTAGATTAAATTTAACCATTCAACAATTGCATTTAACAGATTCTACAGAACATCTCATCCTAGCAAAACTGAATACACATTCTTCTCATCAGCCCATGGAACATCCTCCAAAATTGATCACATCTTAGGTCACAAGTCTAACCTCAGCAAATTTAAAAGAATAGAAATGATTCCTGGGTTTTATCCCAGGGTCTCAAGGCTGGTTCAATATACATAAATCTATAAATATAATTCAGCACATAAACAAATTGAAAAACAAAGACTGTATGATTCTCTCAATTGATGCAGAAAAAGCTTTTGACAATATCCAGCATCCTTTCATGATCAAAACACTTAAGAAAACGGGTATAGGACAGACATTTCTTAAACTGATAAAGGCCATATACAGCAAATCCACAGCTATGAATGGAGTTAAATTGAAATCATTTCCACTCAGATCAGTAACCAGGTAAGGTTGCCCATTGTCTCCACTGCTCTTTAACATTGTAATAGAACTCTCAGCCATCACAATCAGGGAAGAAAAGGCAATCAAGGGTATATACATAGGGTTAGAGGAGATCAAACTTTCATTCTTCGCAGATGATATGATCGTATATCTTGAAAACAACTACAAAACTCTTAGAAGTGATCAAGGAATACAATAGCATCTCAGGTTACAAAATCAACACTCAAAATCGGTAGCCTTTCTATATACCAACAATAGTCAAGCTGAAAAAACAGTTAAGGATTCTATTCCGTTCACAGAAGTGCCAAAGAAGATGAAATATTTGGGAGTTTACCTAACAAAGGATGTGAAAGATCTCTATAAAGAGAACTATGAAACTCTAAGAAATAGCTGAAGATGTTAACAAATGGAAAAGCATACCATGCTCATGGCTGGGAAGAATCAACATTGTTAAAATGTCCATACTTCCCAAAGCAATATACAATTTTAATGCAATCCCTATTAAAGTTCCACTGTCATACTTTAAAGATCTCAAAAAAATAATACTTCATCTTATGTGGAATATGAAAAAAACCTCGAATAGCCAAGACATTATTCAGAAATAAAAACAAAGCAGGAGGAATCACACTATCATAACTCAGACTATACTATATAGTATGGTACAGGCACAAAAAACAGAGAGGTAGATGTATGGAACAGAATAGAGAACCAAGAGATGAACCCAGCTACTTACCATTATCTGATTTTTTGACAAGCCAATTAAAAATACTGAGTGGGGAAATGATTCCCTATTTAACAAATGGTGCTGGATGAATTGGCCGACAATCTGTAAAAGACTAAAACTGGACCCATACCTTTCACCATTAACTAAGATAGACTCTCACTGGATTAAGATTCAAACTTAAGACATGAAACTATAAAAATACTAGAAGAAAGTGTAAGGAAAACATGTGAAGAAATCGGCCTGGGCGAACATATTATGAGGGGGACCCCCTGGGCAATTGAAACAGCATCAAAAATACACTACTGGGATCTGATCAAACTAAAAAGCTTCTACACAGCCAAGAACGCAGTAAGTAAAGAAAGAGACAACCCTCAGAATTGGAGAATATATTTGTAGGTTATGTCTTCAACAAAAGTTTAATAACCAGAATTCACAGAGAACTCAAAGGTATTAGCAAGAAAAAAAACAAGTGATTCCATCTCAGATTGGGCAATGGACCTGAAGAGAAACTTCTCTGAAGAAGACAGGTGCACAGCCTCCAGACATATGAAAAAAACAATGCTCATCATCCTTAATCATCAGAGAAATGAAAATCAAAACTACTTTGAGATATCATATAACTCCAGTAAGATTAGCTCATGTCACAAAATCCCAAAACCATAGATGTTGGCATGGATGTAGAGAAAAGGGAACACTTCTACAGTGGTGGTGGGAATGCAAACTAATATATTCCTTTTGGAAAGATGTTTGGAGAACACTTAGAGATCTAAAAATAGACCTGCCATTCAATCCTACAATTCCTCTACTAGGTATATATCCAGAAGACCAAAAATCACATTATAACAAAGATATATGTACCAGAATGTTTATTGTAGCCCAATTCATAATTGCTAAGTCATGGAAGAAGCCCAGGTGTCCATCAACCCACAAATGGATTAATAAATTGTGGTATATGTACCACCATGGAATATTATGCAGCCTTAAAGACAGATGGAGACTTTACCTCTTTCATGTTTACATGGATGGAGCTGGAACATATTCTTCTTAGCAAAGTATCTCAATAATGGAAGAAAAAGTATCCAATGTACTCAGCTCTACTACGAAACCAAATTTATAGCTTTCATATGAAAGTTATAACCCAATTATAGCCGAAGAATATGGGGAAAGAGGCGAGTGAGGGGAGGGGAGGGAGGAGGATGGGTAGAGGGAGAGTAATTGGTTGTACCACACCTATGGTGCATCTTACAGGGGTACATGTGACATTTACTAGGTGTAGAATATAAATGTCTTAACACAATAACTAAGAAAATTCCGTCAAGGCTATGCTAACCAGTTTGATGAAAATATTTCAAATTGTATATAGAACCAGCACATTGTATCCTATGATTGCATTAAGTACACAGCTATGACTTAGTAAAAAAAAAAAAAGTCACAGACCCAAGGTACATCAACAGAGCCCCAATGGTGATTAGAATATTTCAGACTACCATTTGTGTGTGCATAGATAAACAGACAAGTATTTGAAATATATTTGGTAAGTCTTCCTTACCCTCAATAAAAAGGTATGGGGTTGAAAGGGGCTTCCCCACAAAAGTGGCCTGAAAGAAGAGTGTGGAGTCATGGGTTCTTGTCTGAGCTGAGAGTCATCAGGCTAATCCTTCAAACTCTCAGAGACTCATTTTCCCCATCTGTAAAATAAGGTGGCTTTAGGTTCTGTATTTATCCATTCACTTATTCAGTCATGTTTTCATCTGAGCTATATTTTCTGAGCATCTATCATAGGGTAGGCATGGTGTTAGGCAGCAGGGATGACCGGACACAGTCTTTGGTCTCTGTCCTCATGGAGCTTATAGCCCTTTGAGGGAATGAGGTATCCATGAAAGAATTACATTAACAATGGTAAAGTTGCAACTGTTGTACATGTCAAGAAGAGATTTCTCTGAAACACCACAGCCAATCTATCTGCAAGTCTCATCAAGAGCATCTTAAAAACATGTTCCAAAAATCACTAACTGCCAACTGCACCCCTGCCACTGTTGTTTCTTGGCTGGCTTATTACATGGACTGAACTCCTTGACTCCTGTCCTTCTTCATATATTCCTTGTACAGCAATTAGATTAATAGCTCCATGTTTAAAATCCCCAGTGATTTTTCATCAGGCTTAGACTAAATTCCATTTCCAATACCTGGTCTACAAGGCTTTATATGATATAGGCACACTGGTGTGCTATGAGAAGATCTTAGATAGGTTAAGAAAAATTTTAAAGATCATTAAATTATTTCCCAAGGGAGTTCAAAGCACAATAAATAATTTTTTTACTCATTTTTGGATCAACATAATTTAAGTGCACTGTGGAAGTTTATGGTTCAAGTGTGCTATGAGGAAAAAAAGGTTGAAAACACTGATATAGACTATACCCATGTGATTTTTGATTTCTACTTCTTATTCTCCAATTCCCTCCACTTCAGCCACTCTGGCCTCCCTGCTATTCCACAAACATGCCAAAGTGGGTCCTGTCTGGAAATGTTCTTCTTCCACAGATAGCCTCATGTTTTGCTCTTAGATTTACTCAGGTCTCTACTCAAATGTCACCTCCCCAAGAGGGCTTCCTGACCACCCCCCTCCAAAATAGCCTCTTACCCTCTTATGTTATAGTTAATCAATTTCTTCATTAATCTTTAATTAGGGTAGTATTTAATACCCCCAGAAGTTATTTTTTGACTTCTGTAGTGTATCATACCTGGAGGTAGAAATTTGTTCATCTGTCTTCCAGCACCTAGGTGGGGTTTGTACATAAAAAAGTGCTTGAAAGTATTTGTTACATTATTACATATGTGATGACATAAGTCACTACATAATAAGGAGTGTTGGTTAACTCAGGGAGGTCAGGGAAGGCTTCCATGAAAAAATGCTGTTTGAGCTAGTATTGAAGGAAAATGGTTAAAATACCAGGAATGCTGAGGCCAAGAGGCATGTGGTGTTCTAAGAGGGGACAACATAGCTCATGCAAAGGTCCTGTGGCAGGAAGAGAAACACAGAGTTTAGGAAAGCATGAGATTGAATGATATTGGAAAAGAGGAAGCGTCCAAACCATTCATGCATTGCAGGACCTATTAATAATACGATTTTTGTCTTTTCCCCACAATTAAGACAAAATCACTAAAAATAGGCTTGGTGCCTGTAGCTCAGTGGCTAGGGTACCAGCCACATACACTGGGGCTGGTAGGTTTGAACCCAGCCCAGACCTGCCAAACAATAATGACAACTACAACAACAACAAAATAGCCAGGCATTGTGGTGGGTGCCTGTAGCCCAGCCACTTGGAAGACTGAGGCAAGAGAATTGCTTAAGCCCAAGAGTTCTACATTGCTGTGAGCTGTGATGCCACAGCACTCTACTGAGAGCAACATAGTGAGACTCTGTCTCAAAAAGAAATCACTAAAAATATTTTAATTGTAGGGAAGGGTAAAGGATAAACACAATCCCTTTTGCTTATAAAAAAATACTTGAAATAATTTGTAAGATCCATTTCTGTTCTGAAATTCTAGGGTTCTATAAAAGTTCAAACAGCAAAATGAGAATGAACTTTTGCAAATATCAACCAATGTCAATTTCAATGAGAGAGATTCGAGCTACTGAGTTTTGTGGCTTCTCAAACATCATCACTTTATGTCCACATTAAGTTTCACAGTCTCCCTTTTTTCTCTCTTCTAAAAAAATTGAATCAAAATTTCCTCTTACCATGAAAAATATGACTCCTGAACTATTAGTCAAACTATGCAAGCATCTAAATTGAAGGTCACCTTTAGAAGTTCCTAGTCTTTTGAAGCATACATTTTCCAGCTTACCCAGCAGAATAAGCAGGTAGCAGTGTCAAGACCTGGGTCTTGTCACCTCCTGAATTCAAATCTCCCCCACCTGTGATCTTGAACAACTGATGCAGCCTAATACCCTGAAACATCATTTGTGGAAGGAGGATAATGATTTAATCAGTATTTTCTTTACTGAGCTCTTGTGAGGGTTAAGTATGACAATGTATATAATGTGCTTAATAAGTGTTCAGTTAATTATTGACATTGACATAGAAAACTCCCTGGATTGGAGCATTAAAAGATCCACTTGGTGAAGACCTGGAATCCTCCAGTCAACCATCTCCTTCTCTCCAAGTACTTCCAGCCCAGCCACCTTTTACATAGTGGTTGCAGCCAGTGGCATGGTTATAGCTCTTCATCCACAGCAAACATCTTCTTTCTCAGTAGAGAGTTTAGAAGGAACGTAGAGTCAGGCAGTTGATACTCAATGCACTATCCCACACAATAACTTTTGCTGCTAATTGAGATGACAGGGGAACATCTATGCCTAATTGTCACTTTCCCTATGGAGAAATCAAAATACCTGATGGATCACCAAGAAATAGAAACATATGAAGATAAATTTAAAGTATTTTTCATTTAAGAATACATAGTTATGGATTTATCTATTCAAGTCTATCCAAGAAAATGAGGTGGGTTTCCAAGATAGACAACACCATTAACCAGCATTTTACCTATTTTTCTAAAGGTAGTGACTGTTAATTACCAGTGAATATATATTCCAAAATTGTTGAGCAAAGGGGATTTATGAACTTTGTGTGTCTGGGATGGAGTGGGGTCCCCCTAGCCTAGTGAGCTTGAAGACATTATGAGGTTTCCAAGGTAGTAACTTACCAAATAGTCCTTTAAAGTCCTTAAAATGTGTGGACAACTCCTTGAGGAGCTATTTTCCCAATTTCCACCCTAATTATTTAGTTAACTCACTCCCAATACCAAAATCTAAAAAGTTCTTTGCTTTACTGATTTAGCAGTTCGAGCCCATGAATTTGTCTGATGCTTGGCTCCATCCACCCAGTTAAATCACCTATAATTGTTCATCTTGGCTGGTGAGCATTTCAGTGACAGTTCCCTGGAGGCCCAACAATTAGGTGCTTAATGGGGCTGTTTCAGGTTGATGACAACAATTATGGAGAAAAAACAAACAAACAAACAAAAAGAGGAACCACAGTGGTTCAACAATTTATTGAAGCAAAACTCTTGGAAAACTGGATGAATGGTATCAACTCAAGAAATGCAGATGTTGAAATTTGAAGAGAAGAAGGATTGCTTGGAAGAAACTGCATGAGGGAATTAGATGCCATCCAATGTTATTTCATAGTTTACATTTCCAAAAACACACACCTCATGCAGGTTTTAGCGGGCATTGGAAAAATAGAAAGCACTTAGCTAAATGACACTTTCTTCCTTCTGGGTTCCACCTGGACCCACTATATTAAAGTGCCCCTTTATCTTATACCTCTTGTCTCAAAGCATCACAAGGTCAAGTCAAGCATAGCCCTATCTTGTTGAATCCAAAAAGAACTGTTCTTTATGGGGCACCAACTATGTGTCAGTAATCCTAAATCTATAATTTCATCAAATCTTCTCAGTAACCCTGCGCCTGGATGTTATTTCTATTTAAACAACAAAACTAAAGTTCAGAGAGGTTATATGACTTTTCTGTGGTCATTAGCTAGTAAAAAAATCTGATTTCAGTTTATTTATTCATACACAGATAGGGAAAAGGACAGGCCTTCAAGCCAACTTTAGGGTTTTCAGACTGGGCCACTGGGTTGTGCCTCTCACAGAAGAGGCACAGCCTTGTGGGGAAGGTAATGAGAGAGACTTGGGAGGTTATGGTGCAAGAATTCAAGTGCTTTTCAGGCCGTTAGATATCTGGGTCTGGAGCTATCAGAAAAGGACTACCCTAGGGGTGTGGATTAGCAAGAGACTGGTAAGTAACCAAACCTGGAGAAGGGATAGCAATAGCTACCCCACTTTCCATAACTAGTAGAATGTGTTCTTTGTGCTAGTTCTCTAATTATGGGCTCACACCAAGTCCTCACTGATAATCTGCCTGCATGTCCATGCAATAGTTTCCAAAGAGCTGATGGGAATTTAAGATCTGGTTATGACCAACAAACTGACCCAGACATAGTAAAACATAAGTGACTATAGAAAAAAAAATCTATTCTACACTTTGGAAAATAAGAATTCCATTCTTGATTTAATTTTTGGTTAGTATAGCATCTATAGTCTATGTAAGGATAAGTTATATTGCTGCATATAGCTTATGAAAATGTAAATATAATCCATGGTATTCATATACCACAATTTGTTAATCCATTCATGGGTGATGGGCACTTGGGCTGTTTCCATGTCTTGGCTATTATGAATTGGGCTGCAATAAACATTCTGGTGCAAATGTCTTTGTTGTAAAATAATTTTTGATCATCTGGGTATATACCTAGTAGAGGAATTGCAAGATCAAACAGTAGGTCTACTTTTAATTCCTTAAGTATTCTCTAAACTACTCTTCAAAAAGGTCATATTAGCTTGCATTCCCACCAGTAGTGTAGAAGCATTCCCTTCTCTCTGCATCCATGCCAACACATGT
Organism: Otolemur garnettii; assembly: GCF_000181295.1. NCBI lineage: Eukaryota > Metazoa > Chordata > Mammalia > Primates > Galagidae > Otolemur > Otolemur garnettii. Next base: position 32,237,237 of record NW_003852397.1, read on the forward strand.
AGTTTTGGGATTTTGTGATGTGGGCTAATCTTACTGGAGTTAGATGATAGCTCAAAGTGGTTTTGATTTTCATTTCTCTGATGATTAAGGATGATGAGCATTTTTTCATGTATGTGTAGGCCATACACCTGTCTTCATCAGAGAAGTTTCTGTTCAAGTCTCTTGCACATAGAAATGGGGTTATTTGTTCTTTTCTTATTGATTAGTTTGAGTTCTCTGTAGATTCTAGTTATCAGACCTTTGTCAGAATCATAACCTGCAAAAATCTTCTCCCATTCTAAACATTGTCTGTTTGTTTTACTTGCTGTGCTCTTGGCTGTGCAGAAGCTTTTTAATTTGGTCAGATCCCAGTAATGTATTTTTGGTGTTGATTGCCTGGGGGGGTCCTCCTCATAAAATATTCTCCCAGGCCCATTTCTTCAAGTGTTTTTCCTGCACTCTCTTCTAGTGTTTTTATAGTTTCATGTCTTAAGTTTAAATCTTATCCAGTGAGAGTCAACTTTTGTTAATGGTGAAAGGCGGGGGTCCCATTTCAGTCTTCTACAGGTCACCAGCCAGTTCACCCAGCACTATTTGTTATATAAGGAGTCTTTCCCCCACTGAATATTTTTGATAATCTTGTCAAAAATTAAATGATGATAAGTAGCTGGGTTCATCTCTTGGTTCTCTATTCTGTTCCACAAATCTACCGCTCTTTTAAGTATCCAATGTACTCAATACTACTATGAAATCAATATACAACCACCTACACACTCATACAAATGGCCAAACATAACTATAGTCCAGAAAGCAGAAGGGAAGAGGAGAGAGAGGGGAGGGATATGGGAGGAGGGAGAGTATTTGGGGGGATCTCACCTAATGTGCATGATGCAATAGAACAGTTCAAAGCTGTTAAGAAATGAGCATAATTGTGATGGATGTGTTACTTAGTTCAGTGTACGCATTTCAGATTGCATATTGAAGCAGTATCCTAAACCCCATAAATGCATCAATGTACAAAGTTATGATTTAATAAAAAATAATTTTGAAAATAAAGGTAAGTTACACTTAGTTTACTGCAAGGTAACCTATACTGTATTCATTACAATAGCTAACTAACCTGTGGTAGTTTATGTCCTCCCTGCCCCCGTCCCCCAAAGCAGATCCTGGACAATAATTCGTAGTTAGCCTGTTTGGATGGTAATTCCTGGAGGCTGTGGTAGAATAGTTTGGGGGGGGTGAGATAGGGAAGGGAAGGAAGGCTATGATAATAAGCAGGTAGGTTACTACAGTGAGAAACTAGTGCTCAGTTCCATTGGGTACCTCTGTGAGAAGGTATGATTGTACCTCAAGAGTTGCCTCCTCCAAGGTGTGAGAAAATGGGCTATTTACTCACCAACTTTCACCTATTTGAGGGTAAGGGGTTTTTCCCAGGGGTGTTAACACCCAGACCCTTCTGGCCTAACCTGTGGGTGCGGCATGCTCCCAAGGCCAAAGTCCTCAGGCAGAGCCATGGGCTAAAATAGTGAATGCAGAGGGAATGTGGGCCAGGCTCTGATATCATCTGCTAGCTGGCAGAGAAGAGAAAAGACTAGACAGTGAGGGAATCTGCTATAATGTGTGTCGTCATCTTTTTCATATTATATTATAGATTTTAACTGTCCCAGAGAAAAAGTGGAAGTAAATGAGATTTTATAACTCTTATAAACTTAACTACACAGGCTGGCTTGGGGTGAGGCCAGTGTACCAAAATATGATACACGGACTATTTGACACACTACAGGATTTTTTTCCACCAAACATTAATAGCCAAATATGACTATAACTTGCTTATGATCTTCAAAGTGCTATTGTATTTGGACTCATATAATGGAGACTTTCAGTCAGAATTTCTTGCCAAACATTAATCAAGTTGTTTTTAAAAGACCCAATAAGTGATTAGCTTATGGTTTTTCAAGCCAACATAAATGCCTTTGCCAACTAACTTTGGCAAAGTCTTTCCTCTCTAAAGTGTGGGATGCAGTGCTTAGAGCATTATAAAAACATCTTAGAGTCAAGTCGATGTCCAAATCCTTAAATGAAAATGGTTAAAGAATAGTTAAATGTATATTTATTTAAGGAAAACTTAAGGAGAATATTGAGGTTTACATTCATAAGACTAAGTTGATTTGTATGTTCCAGTTTTCTTCACATTTGGGGAAAAATGTTCTCATCACGCCAAAATTAAATCATTACATTTTCTTAGACTTGTTATTTGGAACTGGAAAAAACTATTAAGGGTTATCTTAGTCAGACAAAATAGTTCATAAAGGTAAGACTTAGAGTCAGTAATGATAGACCAAATATTTCTTGTTTCAGCCAAACTGAACTACAGATTCATAGTGAATCTGCCCTGAGATTGCGTATGTTATGGATTTTCCCTGAGATTTTTCATGTTATTGGGTTTTCAAAGTATAACTGCTCCACCTTTATGTGAGAAGCACATGTCAGCCAGACTTTTGAAATTTTAACAGTTATTCACTGATCACATACAGGGTGTCCGTAAAGTTCATGTGCAATTGCATGAACACCCTGTATTTCTTGAGTGGGAAGCATTAGAGATATGATACACATAAGAGATCTTTTCTTTTGCACATGACTTAGATTAGGTAATGGTGTCTATTTTCACTTGTGGCAATCTCTTCCAAAGTCCTATGCCAGGGCCTTGGAGTCACCCCAAGAATAAGACCAGTTTGGGGAGGACAGTGAAGAACCAGAAGATGGAGTGAGACTAAGACTCTATTATGTTTTTCATTTAGAAAGTTTGGCCTTTCATTAGCCACTGTTTTGTAGAGGATCTTTTATGCCTTTTTAATTCTCCTTTGAATAACTCAGGGTTGCTTTGGAGGACTTTGTTTTAAAATTATGAAAATGTAAATATAATACCCTTCTGCTGCAAATAAATTAATCATAAACCATTATCCAAAGAAACTAAAACAATGAATGCACTTTTTAAAGCCTCCTACCTGCAGGAACTATTTGGCTGCTCTGGGAAAAATTGCCGCAAACTATTGAGTCTAAGATATTAAGAGATATGTAATCAGAACAACCCCAAACATCTCTTTCAGAATATCAGCATGCTTGATATTTCCTGAAATTATCTCTGCAACCTGGAACATTTCCAGAGAAAAAGGGAGAATACAATGTTTGGCAAATTATTTGATTCTGTTAATCATGTGTTATACTCCATGGAAACAAGGTATTTCAGTTAGGTCGGAACATTGAATAAAATTGGACTCAGCATTAACTGAATTACTGAGAATACTTCTATTTTCCTGATCTTTACGCTTTACCAGAACCATCACCCCATCACAATTATCCTCATTTATTGAGCCCTTGTGCTTGGCATTTTATAAGGATTTTCCTGTGTTTTCACATTTATCCCTGAAGTAGGTAGATAGCACTGCTCCCCATAACAGGTGAGATAAATAAGACAGAGGTTAAGTGAATTGTCCAAGGTCATCTGTAACTTGATTCTAGGTCTGTTTAAGTGCAGAACTAAACCTCCTATTTTAAGCAACAACAAGGGAGAAAAAATAATTTGGCCAATTTGATCATCCTGAAAAAAAATCTTATGATTCTTGTAGAAGCATTGGAAAGCAGAAGCATAGAAAATCTAATTTTATACTTATTTCTTAGGACTGGAGATTCTTTTATAGCAAACACATACTTTTTAGTCAGAACCGCTTTTATTTATGACACATTTTTAAGAATTTCTTAGGGCGGGAGATAGTTACTTGCTGACAGAGTAGTTCTTTTTAGTCATTTTTAAGACCATTAGTGGCACTGCATTGTATTCTCTGCATATAGATTAATAAAAAATTCAATTCTATTCACAATTCTTATAACCTGACCTTAATTATGCTTCTCTTGGTAATGTCTATGCAAAGAAATCTTTTTATATTAATATTCCAATCATTCAAACATTCTGAAATTCAGACCATCTGAAAATAAAGGAAAAACTTGGAATTGCAAGTATATTGTACTTCACAATACTATTTTTGGAAAATCGTTTCATGAGAAGATTTAGCAAAATTAAAAGGTTTCGTTCCTCAAAAAAGAAAAGCTAAAGGTGATTCTGCAGTAAGTACTTAACATAAAAACCTCTTATGAATGTCATAAGATTTGAATTTACATGTCACAATATCCTAAATACACCTACCTTTGAGTGAAAGACAACATTTTATTGTTTTTCAGGTTTGCCTCTTCACTTCTAATATTTTGAAATAAAATGAAGTAGGAGGGAGGGAAATGACAATTTTTTTTTAAATGGTAAAAACTTTTAAGGCTATTTTAAAGCACTTTATTTAGAAGTGTCAGGATTTTTGTGTGAGTGACCCCATTTATAAGATACTAAACAGTAAAGATTGTAGGCACACCCGAAAATTTTATATTAAAATACGACTTATCAAAAAAAGCAACATAACTTCTGAATTCTGTAATTATAGAAAGAAATTCTTGAAAAACCTCTAGTACCCTTCCTGTCTCAAGTATTCTGATGTTTACCATCCCGAGTATTCCCAGTCAATATCACCGCCACTTGCCCTATGAAGCCACCCCCTCCACCCACAAAGGTTCTCTTCAAATGTCTCCATAGAGAAGCCTTAAAAGAGAAGTGAAAAATAATTATCACAAAAGGACACAGGAGCATGCAAATCACTTCTTAATTTCAATATTTTTTCCTCTTTAACCTGCTTCTTCCCCTCATCAGATTTATCTGCACAGCAGATACTGAGCCAGGTCGTTGGGCTGCACTCACAGCAGAACGTTATGGGGAATTGATGAAATGGGGCCTTTTCTCCGCTTTTGGCCCTTTCCTCAGATAGCAATAAAAACCCAGCTGTCTTTAATACCCTTGAGGCGGGGGAAGCAAAACTGCAGACTAGTTATACACACAGGCTTGGGGGTGACTCTTCCTGATTCACACTGCTAACCTTATCCATTCGTGCCCTAGTGGTCCTGTGCTGGGCGTAGGGCAGAGTTGAGCGAGGCACCCCTCCGCCCTCAAGGCAGCCAGGTGAGATGGGGTCAGGGAGCCCCCAGCACAGAATGACAACAGAGGGAGCGCGCTGTAGATTCTCCAGCAGTCGAATGTGGAAGACTAAAAGACGAGGAGAGAGCCGCCACCTCTGCCTGGAAGAAGTCAAAACCCAAAGGAGGCGATTTTGACCTTCTGAAAGTAACTTCTTGCCTTCCACCTCAGTCCTTCTCGTGCAGCCCTCTCTTTTCTGGCTAGCCTTTCCCATCCAGCTCCTGATCACGTGTAAACCTACTTCTGGCTTGTGCCACTCCAGCGGACTTCAGTTCCTGAACTTACCTCGGGGAAACTTTCACGTAGCCCCCAGACTCGCACTTCCCAAGCCCGGGGCGGGTTCCCTCCGGGCGCGCAAAGCGCGGGCAGAGCTCACCTCTGGGAGCGCAGCGCTTGGTGCCACCAGGTGCCGGGAGATTGGAAGGGACGGGAGGACCGGCGGCGGCATCTGCAGCCTGTTAACTCCGGAATCCCGCCGGCAAGCGGGCGGCAGCTCCCACGCCCCTCGCCGATATATAGACGCTTCTCCCCGCCCCGAGCCCGACCCTTCCCCGCCCCGGCGGCCCCGGGCCCAGCGCACGTCCCTCGGGAGGGGGGCGCAGACCTGGGGAGATGACAGAAGCGAGAGTTGGGGGATTTCCAGGGCAGTAACAACCCGACAGTCGTCGCCCCTCATGGAGTTCAGGCCCTCTGGACCGTGGGGAGGAAATTGAAAGCGGGAAAATTGGGGTGTTTGTGATGTGTGCCTTTGCGCTGGGCGGACAGGCAGGACGTGCAGATAGGGGCGGACAGAAGGCAATAGCTCGGCTCCTGCTGTTGAAACGGCTGTCCTTTGGCGGTTTTGCCTATGTTCTGAGGTCTTTTTGCAGAAGACAGAGTCTAGTAAAGGGCCCCGAGAGTATTGGGCTAGTGAGGACTCCCTTTTGCCTGGGAATGGGGACCCCAGTGATTTAGATGACGGCCAATGCCCATTTATCCCCCTCCTCCGAATTTAGGAGTCAGAGGAGAATATTCTTGACTCGTTGCGGGCCTTTTTCTCTTCTGACTATCTGTCCATTCATCTATCCATATTTTCGTTTCATGCATGTTTGAGCACCTACTATGCACTACTAAGGTGCTTGGAATAAAACGCCAGAGAAGTTGGGTTGGGGAGACAAACATGGAAACGGAAAACGGGGTGGCAATTGGTGTTTGGAGTAAATGGTGTGTGGTGGGGGTTCACAAAAAGGGAATCCTGAATACATTCAGGGAAAAGAAGGGCCCAGGCAAATGAAACAGCCGCTGGGAAGACAAGGGGAGCATTGCCTCTCTCCAGGGGAGCCAAAAGTTTGTTTGACTTTTAAAATTCTCTATTTGTTGTGATCCTAAGTAAAGAAAATTTTAATGACAGATAAACTTGTAAGTGGGAGAACTGGGATCTGAATGCAGGCAGCCTCACTTTGGGGTATGTGTTTACCCACTGTAACGCACTAGCATGGAATGTGCACTTGGCCAATGCCAAGTTCAAAACAGAGACTGTTCACCTCTGGAATCCAGGATATAATGTCAGGTCTCAGCTAGACCACCCACCAGCTGCAACTTTGGACAAGTCCTTCACCTCACTTTCTTTCTCAGTGGAGTGTAAATGGAGACAATGCTCTTTAGTGTGCCTCCTGGAGTGTCCTGGAGTATGAGGCTTCATGTTTCGGTTCATAGACTTGGTGCAACCACACCAGGATTTCAAAATAGTGATTCACATGTGAATTCCTTGGCTTTGCACAGGAAGGTTGGGAGAACACTGGAACAACAACAGCAAAAAAAAAAAAAACATGAGAGCATCTCAAATTATTATTGACTTTACCTAGAATGATTAAAATTAAGAAATTCAAGTTTTCAGATTCTCATGTTATTTTTAAAAATACAGCTTATAACACCAGTATATTTTCCTCATTCCAGAGTCATTATTGAAAGAGGCAGATGTGAATCTTAGGTTACAGGGTTTCCACCTGCTTCCCAGCCCACTCAGAGCTATTTTTTAAAGTGTATCACATATGCAAACAACACTTATTCTATGACAGCCACTTTGGAAAGGTACTATGATAGGAAGGCTTCTGGGAGTCATGAGCCAGTGACCCATGGCCCAACCAGGACCATGATCATGTCAGTCTAGTGGGAAGATGTGGTAATAGTGCCTAACAATGAGCTGAATCCCTTTGCCATATTGTTTTGAGACATCTTAAGACACTCTATCTGATGCCCTGGGCCTTCTGATGTCCAAACCAGTTTCACAACTGGATCATACTTGGATCAGTACCCAAAGAATTAAGCTTCCTTTCATCCAGCCTACAATAAAAAAGGCAGAGAAAGAAGAGAGGTCGTAGGGTTTTGTTAATGCAGGTGGTTGCCTGAAGTGACCCCAGTTTTTCCCATTGTGCAACCCTGATTTCTGGACCAGAGAAATGGTGGGCATGTGGCCAGTGCTCTTTGCTGTTTTCCTGGAGATTTTTCAGGAACATCTGTAACTTAAGGGGATTGGGGTGCCATAAGTGTTTGGTTGAGGTTTTTGAAGGACAAGACAACCTCACAAAATGGTCATTAATTATATCAGAAGGCAAGGGCAACCATTAACCTGAGCCACATTTGTGCTGTTGTACCCCAACAGCATTGGGGCACTGGACACCTTGTCCATTCATAGTTCAAGGCTTTGAGAGAAATGCTGCTGCCATTACCCTGGGAAGATCCATGTTGACTTCTGAAATGTCTCTAGATCTCAACACATGTACACCTTTACACGTTAGACCCTCAAGCTACTGAAGTTGCCTTCTGTTTGGTCTTCCAAAGTCAAATCTTCCCTCATTCCATCACACCCATTTCTTGCCAGTTCATCTGTCACTATTCTGACAGAGGGATGGTTCTTAAACACATATTTGATTAAGCACTCTGCTGAGTGAATGTTATAAAGGGCTCCCTGCTGCCTCGAAAGCAGAGCCCGAACTCAAGGCTCCTTTTCTCCCTCTCCATTCTTCCTTCTTGCCTCATTCCCTGCCATCTTGCCATACTCTCACCACTAATCGTGAGCTCTGGTGTCCTGTTAATGACCCACATTACTTGATCTCACGATGTTTTAATATCTCCTTGTTATTATCAAGGCTGTTTGCTCAGCATTTATTTATTTAGTCATTTAGAAAAATATATATAAGGAAACTTCAAAAAATTAATGGAAAAATAGAGTTAAAACATTAAAAATATACAAATTTTATTTCTCAACATGAATTCTGTCAAGTTCAAGACATTTTTGTAAGCCAAGATACCAATGATGTAGGCCATTCTTAAGGAACTGACAGCCTTGGGAATATACATCATGCCAAAGTAGTCTTTTTTATATTAATAACTGAAAAAAAATGAATGCCCTTTAATGATTTTTTAAAGATTAGGACACAGCTAAAACTTGGACTCTGCCTAACAAACACAAACAATGTAACCTGATTGTCTATACCCTCACATTAATCTAAAATTTAAAAAAAAATTAGGAAACAAAAGAAGTCATAGGGGGCCTAGAACTGTGCCTCACACCTGTAATCCTAGCACTTTCGGAGGACTTCTGGAGGCCAGGAATTCAAGCCCAGCCTGAGCAGAGAGAGATCCTGTCTCTACAAAAAATACAAAAATTAGCCCAGCATAGTAGCATGTGCCTGTAGGCCCAGATACTTGGGAGGTAGGAGGATCATTTGAGTCCCAGGAGTTGGGACTGTAAAGTGGAGGCCTAAAGTTTGATAAGCAGAATGATCAGGAGCACTATCACAGTAGAGAAGAATATCTTGGTGAAGACTTCCAGACATTTTTCTGCTGAACCTTTGGCTAACATTTTCAGAACACCATGATAATAAGCAGATTTTATAGTTCTTTGGACCTCCAGAAAGTCAATAAACAAAGTGCCTTGAGCATCCAAAAATACAGCAAAACCTATTTCCATGACCTTTGACTTTGTTTATTTCTGCTTTGACTGGACCATTTCCAAGTCTTGGTAGCCATTGTTTTGTACTTTGTCTTCAGAATCATACTGGTAAAACCATGTTTCATCTCCTATTATAATTTTTTGAAGAAATTATTCCAGATCTTGATCTCATTTGCTTAAAATTTCCATTGAAAGCTCTGCTCTTGTCTGCAGCTGATCTGGGCACAATGTTTTTGGCATCCATTGAATGGAAAATTTGCTCAACTTCAATTTTTCACTCAGAATTGTAAAAACTGAATCATTTGAAATGTCTGTGATGTTGGCACAGAAGTTGAATTTTTTTCCTTAAAAATTGACGTGCATGGTCTTCTGCTGCAAACTTCATCTTCATCATTGTCTTGTGCCTCCTTAAAAATATATCCATTTGTATATTGCTAATCTTGGGGCCTGAGTAATTGTCCTCATAAACTTCTGATCAGTGATGTGATTTTTCTTCCTATGAAATTTCATTATAAATTTGGTGTTTATTCTTGCTTCAATTTTAGCAGAATTTCTCAAATAGGGATTCTTTTCAAACTGACATCTTAGTGCTTAAACTAGGTCCTGTTCAGACATGCTATACCAAGTTAGTAAGAGTTTATTTTAATGCAAAAAAATTTGAAATCCATGTGTAGTTTTTACATAATGTGTATTTCCATGAACTGTTTAAAGATCTTCTTATATATTGAATGTTTACTCTGGGCTAGGAACTCTGTGGAGTGTAAAATCATTTTTATAATGACAACCTGTATTTTCATCATAAATTAAAATCATATCACTAACATTTTATGTGGATTATTAAGATCCATTTACTTATCAAACATGTATTAAAAACCACATACTGTATTAGACACCATGATGCAATCAACTATTGTCTGATTGCCCTTAAAGACCTCAGAACCTAGTGTTGGTGATGGATAAGATAACTATTAATGTGATAAAGGTCTGGATGTACTGGACACCATGGGAGGAGCCCTTGAAAGAAGATAATGCATAGGAAAAATATAGGGCCTGGAGTTGATGAGAAAGGTTGAGGGGAGAGTGATAAGAGTAGGAGAAGCATGCATGGAATCATGAAGGCTTTTATGGTGGTAGCCAGAGGGCAGGGCCATGGAGGGGCATAGTAGGTGATGAGGTTAGAGAAGTAGGTGGGATATAGGTGGTGGGTTAGATGGGTGTGAGCGAGAGGAATATAGGAAAACTCTGGCTCATAGGAAAGGCTCCTGGCTTACAACTATGTGGGGACAACATTGTTTACTGGGATAGTGAACACTATCTAGGAGGAGGTTTATAGCAGGGTGGACAAAATAATTTTATTTTGGATATTTTGAGTTTGAGAAGTCTAGGATGATTCTCAATGGGCAGGTGGATATATATAGGTCTATGATTTCTGTGTGAGGCCTGAACTGGAGATACAGATCTTGAGTTCATTATAAAATGGGTAGTTGGATCCACAGAAGCATATGATGTGATACAGAGAGGTTTTCTTTATTCATCATCCATTGAGGAAATATTCATTGAACACCTGGCACCATGTTCTAGACCTTAGGGACACATCAGGAAATAGAGAAAGCAAGAATCTTGCTGTTGTTGTTCTTGGGGAAAGGAAATAGAGAACACCTTATCAGATGGCAAGTGTAGGTTACAATTATCAGATGGCAGGGGTAGGTTGCAAATTTGATGCTGAGGTGATTTGGGGCAAGGTCTTGAATGGAGATGAGAAGTACATGCTGAGAAATATCTGAAGAGTGTCCCAGGCAGTGGGAATAGTTGATGCAAAGGCCCTGAGGCAGGAGCATAGCTGTACATCTGAGTGAAGAAACCAATGTGGCTGAAACAAGGGGAGTGAAGGGAGGAATAGTAGGACATGAAGTCAGGGACATAATGGGAAAGGGCACAGGTGGTGGGAGAAATGGAGGATTTAGAGCAGAGGAGCAACATGACGTGACTTCTATTTGTAAGGGATTTCTGTATGTAAAGGACAATAGACAGTAGTGCGACAGGAACTGCTAGCAGTGCACTGGGACGTAGCTGACTTTGGGGGATGAACAGAACACAACCATATTCAGAGCAGTGGGAAAGGTGCTGGGGGGTCAGGTCTAGGTGATATTAAAGATATTAAGACCTTAAGACTCTCCATATGCTGATGAGCTGTGAGGATGGCCAGGAAGGCAAGAGGAGGCCAAGGAAAAGACCTATCTCAGAAGCCTAAGGAGGATAGCTTTTCAGGAAGAGACTCATGGATGGTGCCAAAGGCCACAGAGACATCTGGAAGGATAAGGCTTGGGAAACATTGTTTAGACTTGGCAATGCAGAGAGCCCTGGGACTGCAGCTAGAGCTATAGATGGGGTAGAAGTCAGAGCTCAGTGGACCATAGAATTAAAGGGAAATGAAAAGAGAATGAACTGTTTGAATGGCAAGAAAAGTAGGAGAGTTAGGGGTGTAACTTCACTAAGGCATGGTATTGAGGAGATGTTCATCTTCGTGATGATAGTGTAGCTTTACTCTCAAGGGCAGTACACATGCAAGAAGACTTTTATGCTCATAAAGTAGACTGGGGATGGGAGGAGCATGTAGAAGATGTTCACATCTGAGTCTCCACTTTGCAAGGTTTGCCATCTTTTTCTATCTTCCAAAAGAAAATCTAGGAATAAGGATGCATTAAACTGTCTTATAACAAATAGGAAATGGGGAGAATTCTAGGGCAATCTTACATTGTGCCTCCAGGAGTCTAGGATAGTACAGTAAAACCTCAAGTAGGTGAATTTGGACCTATCATTGCTGATGACTAGCTCCTGTTCCCCACCCAATTTCATTTTCAGGCAAAGCAAGCTCAAGTTCTTGTCATGGGGGGAAAGGATAAGAGGCTAATTAGGAAAGGACTGATCACTGGGCATTCTCCCAGTTATTCAGTTGAGAACAGCATGTATTTTACTACCCTTACTTTTGTGCCCTCTGAGACCATATAGACTCCCAAGAAAATGTTGTTTTGGGTTAACCTTCCAATAATGCTACTCTGAATTTCATGCAACTCCTTTTCAGACTCTACTTACCATATTATGTCAGGTGTATTGGTGTAATGACTTAGGACATGTGTTGAATCATTCAAGAAGAGATATTTATTTCCAAGCTCTGAGGATTTTGAATCAGCTGTGAAATCAGAGGAAGACATTACCACATCTCCACCCCCCATTCAGTCAAATAGTACACCCATGTTAAGAAGCTAGGTACATTGAGCAAGGCCAAGTCATTAGAGTATAATTAGGATTCAGCAGAAATTTTCTAAATTATCAAGACTGAAATAATTCATTTCTGAAGGAATAGAAAACAAAGCCTGTGATACAGTAAAATTTCTTTCATCTTCAGTAAAAAGGCCCACTGGTTCCTATAATCAAACTGAACGATAACCTTCCAATGATGGTAAGTGAGGGACACTGGGGCCTTGCGAATCTGACCATCAAGCCCTAGATTTGTTGTGTTCATGGGAGCTTTCCCTCTTTGTTGCTGAAATCACTCCCAGGTACTTAACCTTAATTTTTTGTCTCAAGGGGAGTTTCATAAGCGTTCTCTTGGTTTCTAGATCACAAGCAAGAAAAGCCAAGTCATACCTTAAGGACTATCTAGAGGCTGAGGATAATTGCAGAGAAATAAAAACAATCAACATGACAAAAATCACTCAACTGCATGCAGTGTGCATCTTTTGCAGATAAGAAAACAGGCACAAAAAGTCAAGGAGGCCAGCTTAGTTGCTTAGATGCACAGCTACTGATCGTGGAAGCCAAGACTGAAACTCAGATAATGACCCAGAAAGTGAACATGGGGGTAACATATAAACAACCAAGCAATTGCAGTACCAGGTGTGGGTGGCAGATTGTGTTTCCAAAGATGGTTGCAGCAATATCTCTCATGTCTTTGTCTCTGCAATTAAATTAAACAACAGTTCACTGTCCTCTCAGTGCTCGTCATGGAGACTGTCCCAGTTTGTCCCCCAGATCTACTCCAAAGCAGACCTTGATAGAGACAAAGGTTCATGTGCAAGTAGTTTGTGTGAGAGGTACTCCGAGAAAACACTGCAAGGGAGTGGGGAAGCGAGAGAGGAGAGGGAAGGTGGGCGCTAAAGAGTTACTGCCTGGACAGCTGGAGCGCACTCCCACTGGGGAATGCTGAGAAACAGCGAAGAACAATGCGCCGTCCTTCATCCATCGAATCCCTGTTTGTTACTGGCTGAGAGACACTCTCAGAAGCATAATCTCTGGCATTCTGGCTTGTCCTGGGAGCAGGCAGAGCAGCCTTGAGGATGTCGAGTCCAGGGCCAGGAGGGGCGGAGAGGGAGCAGTGCTGACATCTGCAGCAGAGACCTTTCCAGTCTGGAGTCAGTGTGTGAGCTCCCAAGAGTGTGGAACAGCAATAACAGAGAAAATTAAGACACAAATGGGGCTCACGTTACCCAAATCAAACTATATAAAATCCTCTGGCGGTTGTGTGCAGGCGAGCTCCCAGTGGCTTTTGTCCTTTCCTCACCCAGTCTTTGCCTGCCTGAGTTGTTCTTCCTCCCAGTCTCCATCCCCGCTGCTGGTCCTCTGGCGTTCATGGCAGAGCTGGGCCAGTGCCTGTCTGCCCACATGAATGTTACTTTAGAAACACTTACAGCTCTATCTGAGAAACATCAACATGGAAGAAATATCCCTGCACTGTTCAACCAGCCTGTGTCACCTGCTTTTTGCAGCATGGGCGTTGTTGAGGGTTATAAACTCTAATCACTGAGTTTAACTGAAAATTATTGTAAAAGTCCACATCAAAAGCTGGTTTAGAATGTGATTTTCCTGTATCTGACAAGAATTGTTTTTCTTGGCTGCATCTAAAATAATTCAGTGTGTCGAGGAGCGCCCAACCCTGATGTCCAAATCTCTCCAAATTAGAAATTACATAAAAGCAATGAATGAAGCTTAAACTCATAATCTGAGTGTTTTAATTGTATGTTATTTTATTTTCACAAAGACTTGGATTGATCACAGCATAGCGCCTTTTCCAATGTTCTCTTTTTGGCAAGTTGTGGCTTACACAGCAGTAATTTTTTTTTTATAAGGAATTGGTTCACATGCTTGTGGAGGTTTATAGTCAAAGATCCAGGTGTTAGCAGATTGGTTTCCTCCATACACTGGATCCTCAGAACTCATCTTATAACTGGAAGTTTGAACCCCTTGACCAACAACTCCCCACTCTTCTATCTGGCTCAGTCCCTGAAAATCACTATTCTAACTCTGTTTCTATGAGTTCAACCTTTTTTTTGGATTCCAATTGTAAGTCATCCTATATAGTATTTGTCTTTCTCTACCTGGCTTATTTCACTTAGCATGATGCAAAGTGTCCATAATTTTGTTTTACTTAAATTGTATAAAATGCTGCTGAGGTTCTCAAGAGTTTATCAGGAAATCCCTGGTAAGATGCATGATACTCCTTGAAGGAAACTTCATTGGAGGTTTCTTTTCACTTTCCAATTGTTTGTGAGTTTAAGCCAAGGCAGATTGTGTTTCTATAGAGTGACTACAAATATTAAATTTTCCAAGGCTATGGTTTCCTACGAGTAATACTGAAATTCATAAGCCAGACACAAAAAGACAAATGTCACATGTTCTCACTCATATCTTGGAGCTAAAAAAGTTGATCTCATGGGGGTAGAGGAAAGAATGACAGATACCAGAGGCTGGGACAGGTAAGTGGGAGGAGAACTTGTACAAATGTTCAGTTAGATAGAAGATGTAAGTTCTAATATTCAACACTAGAGTAGGCTGACTACAGTTAGCAACACAGTATTGTCTATTTCAAAATAGCTAGAAGAGAGGCTTGAAATGTTTCTAACACACAGATGATAAATACTCAAGGATTGGCGGCACCCATAGCTTAGTGAGTAGGGTGTTGGCCACATACACTGAGGCTGGTGGGTTCAAACCCAGGCTGGGCCTGCTAAACAACAAGGACAACTGCAACATAAAAATAGCCAGGTGTTTTGGTGGGCACCTGTAGTCCCAGCTTCTTGGAAGCTGAGGCAAAAGAATCACTTAAGCCCAAGATTTTGAGGTTGCTGTGAGCTGTGACACCACAGCACTCTACCGAGGGCAACAGTTTGAGATTCTGTCTCAGAAAACAAACAAACAAAAAATAATAAATGCTCAAGGATCATTTATCATGAACATGGATACCCCTAAAACCTTGGCTTGATCGTTATATAATCTATTCATGCAACAAATATTCACATGTATCCCATAAATATGTACAATATTATATGTTAATTAAAATAATGCAATTTTAAATTTCAGATGTAAATACTGAATAAGTAGGAAGTGCAGTCTCTCAATATACAAGCATATAGTCTATCTTTCAAGCATTATTTAAGGTCCTGTGCTGAACATAGGACAGCAGCTGTAATACATGATTTAAGAAGCACATCAATTGTATTGGAAAGCTGTGTCCTCCACTCTTTGTTCACACTGACTTTGAAGTTATTTAAGTAGCAAGAAAAAAAGGAATGTTGAATTTGGAGGGAAACCTGTTGTGGTAGGCACAAAGTAAAAAGAAAGGACACAAGTTTTATTAAAATTTTATCTTATGTTTTTCAAGAAGGAGGTAGCCTCACTCAGAAGAGGTCCTACTCTGAACTCGTGTTCACCCAGAAGATGCAGCATCCTTTGAACTGCCTGGACTAAAACCCTATTTGAGGCTTCTGGAGAAGCAGCAACTCTCTGTTGTTAAATGACAAGTTAGGATTTTCAGGAGGGTATGATGATTCCACATAAAAAGAATTAGTTAGGGTCTTTTGGTGTAAATTCTGAGTCTTTGGGGGTAAAGCATAAAAACAATTTCATGTTTCCAGCAGCTTTTATTACTCTAATACTAGACTAAAATAAGACTAAGGAGGATAATTAAAAACTCCAATGAACTTTATTAAAGGAGCAATAGCAATTGGCATTACTCCAACTGTTTATTTTACTGTAACAAAGATCATTGAACAAAAATGTATATACATTTCAGTTTTTTATTTATTTCAAGAAAGCTCATATGAGGAATAATTTTCATTCCCTCCCCCAAATTCTATAAAACCGACCTTTCCTTGCATGTTATTTTCATTTCAAGGTCTCTTGTGTTGGACTTTTTAAAATTAAACATTGGATATTGTATTCTTTCTCCCCCCCCACTCTTTTCCCCCAAAACTTTTAAGAAGTTCAGAATTATTGTGACAAACCCCCTGTTCTCTGAAACCCATGGTACAGAATTAAACACACTATAAGCACACATACATGCACACGCACGCTCCATGCAGAGAGTTATATATGCATTTTTTCCCATTTGCTGACAGTGCAACTTCTGGGGACAAACATTGACGTTCCTTTTACAGTAGTCTCCAGGAGTAATGGGAAAAAATCAAGAGGGTGCCAAAAAATATATATGTATTTTAAGGAAGGAAAATACTGTGTTAAAATTGTCATACTCAGGCAGCCTGTGGCTCAAGGAGTAGGGTGCCAGCCCCACATACGGTGGCAGGTTCAAGCCCAGCCCCAGCCAAAACTGAAAAAAAAAAATTGTAATACTCAAGTCATGTTTGACTTCTGCAATTACAAGAGGTGTTCAAACATGACTTGAAATAATATATACTTATATATTATAAAAGATTATAAAAGATGAATGCAAGTCCTTGATTAAAATGTGTGTATATGTATATATACATATATACACATATATATATTATATATAACACCCCTTGTAATTGCAGAAGTTAAACATAACTTGAGTATTACAATTTTAACACAGTTTTTTCCTCCTATAGTATATATATTATATATATACACACATTATATATATATATATACACATATACATATATATATGGCATACTCTGTCGTTATGGCCAAATGGACCACTTAGTAAATGCATCCATAGTACAAAGCTTGATTTCCTATGATTTACATTGAGTTAAAGTGGTCAGGACTTTGCTGAAAGCAGCACCTCACAGTACTATCTCTTCCTAATTACAATTTTGAGAACAGATATGGAATTTTCTTACACAACTTCCCTCCTGCATATGCACCATACCCTACTCACTGTTTTAGCTGATCCCACAAATTAAAATCTGGGAGGTAGAGAAGAAATGATACAGGTCATTTTTTCTGTTGAAATTGTGAACTCATGCGAGTTCTAAGCTGGGGGTAATAATCTGTTCCTAGGAAAGAATAAGCATGTCTCCTCATTTATTGTTACAAAGCTTCAGGGCGGTTTCTGTTGCTGTTGTTGCTAAGGGAATACTGTGCCAAGGTAGAACAATCCACAGTTCCCACTCTGACTCCTTCAAGGACAGGAATATTTCCTATGGGAGAATATTAATTAATTAGTATATATCACGGCAGCATTTGCATTTTTCCAGGACTGAGCTTTTTCTATATTATTTGTGCTCAGAGTCATAGATGATGAACTGAAAAAAAAATCTCTTCAAGATTATTTAGTCCAAGACTTCTTTTTCCCTCTGAATTAATGGAAGTGCGAGGAGGGCAAGGTCGCCCAGCAGTGACCCCAACTACGGTTGCTCTGGCTGCTCCTCTGCTTCTTACTTTGTAACGTGCCATGCTTCAAAATTAACAACCCAAGCCACTTTTCTTTCTGGGGAAATCTCTCCTTATGCTACCCATGATTGATTCTTTTGGGGGAAGCTATTTAATTTTCCAAAAACAAATTCATACCCTAGAAAGATACAGATTTAACCATGTATTTTAACAAGGAGTCACAACAGGGCTTTTATACTTTCACATATTTTGTTGAGAAATAAACTACGGAGGAGACTAATACACTTGGTGAGAAATGAGATTCCTTTAAGAGACCAACTGGTTTTCTTATTTTTTCACTGTCCAAGGAAGATAAGATTCAATTTCCTTGATAAATGAGTATGTCCAAAAGCTGGCTACTCCACAAAGATTTGGGCTGCACCTCCCATGGTGTGAAGTGCTTCCTGGGAGAACCACAATTCCCAGGCTCCTGCGCATCTGGGTGTGGGCATATGAGTGGTTTCAGCCAATAGTCATTCAAGGCAAGAGAATGTATTTTTTTCAAGTCTAAGAGTTTAAGAAGCAAAGTTTACTTTCCCCTTTGTTTCTTGCTTAGTCTTTCCCCACAGAGTAGCTGCAACCCTAAGGGAAAGGCAGCACTGGAAACTAAAAGAAGCTTGCCTGCCAGGAGCCTCTAAATCACCACGGGGAAGCTTGCTTGCTCACCATAATGTCAGGACGTCACTACAAATGAGAAAGAAAAGTCTAATGTGTTATTCTGTCTCTGTCATCCATCGCTGTGCAACAAGCCACCTCAGAAGTTAGAGGCTTTCAATAACAATGGTCATTCACTTTCCTCATGAAACTCTAATTTGGGCAGAGCGCTGTAGGGACAGCTGTTCTCTGATTGACCTGGCATCAGCTGCTGCAGACCTACCATGGGCGGCAGATCCCGAGGGCTGTCATGTAAGCGCTGGGTGTCCCTGACAGCTGAGCTGGGCTGAGGGCTGAAGCCCCCAGTTCCTCTTCCTTCTGGCCTCTTCCTGGACTGCTTGCCTTCCTGGTAGCATAGTGAAGAAGTTCCAAGAGCAAATGTCCCAAGAGACAGAAAATACTAATAGAAGTAGACCCTTTTTTGAAGGTTGGGCCAGAAGCTGATGTAATTTCACTTCTGCCATAACTTATTAATCAAGTGGGCATAAAGCCCAGATCCAAGGTGAGGGAACATAGATTTCACATTTCTTTCCCTTTTTTTTTTTTTTTTTTTTTTTTGCAGTTTTTGGCCAGGGCCAGGTTTGAACCCGCTACCTCTGGTATATGGGGTCAGCACCCTACTCCTTTGAGCCACAGGCACCGCCCTAGATTTTACTTCTCAATGGGAAGAATGTTAAAGAACTGGGGGGCCATGTTTTAAAACATCATTTAAACCATTGTGACTTTGAGATATATAGTACAATAGCTGGTATCATCATTACAACTACTACCGTAAGAGAAAAGAAAAAGTGCCAACGCCATAACAGTCTTCACTTCTTGTAGGTTACCAACCAACTGACAGACAGCAACAAAACACGCAAGAGTGGCAGGTGATTATTTTTGCCAATTAAAAATAAAATGAAGACATCTTTAGGGGGCTCTGCAAAGCCCCACTGAGCCCAGCTTTAAAACATACTTGCAGATCTCGTACAAAAGCAAAATAAAGATAAACTCTGCAGGAGTAAAATGTGCAGAGAACATGAATAGATGATTTGCAGAAGGAGAAACGACTATCCAATACAGAAAAAAAGCTGTCACGATCGTTTGTTGAGTTGCCCGCCTAAGATTCATTTCTTCTTTTTAACAACACTCTGATTTCCCTTGAGAAATTACCACTTTCTCTCTGGCTGTGGTTCAGCAGGATTGTAATCAGGGCACTGCCCATTTTTAGCCTAAGGGCAGGCATGTGGCTCAAGTTAATTCAATTGGAATTTGAATCACAAGAGAGACGTAAAGAGACCGAAACTGTTGGGGTTCCATTCTGTTCTAGTCATGGTGTCCTGAATAGACCTGGGCAGTGATGCTCTGCTGTACTGAGTCCCGTGCTACGGTGCCTGCTTCCTCACCTGCAGAAATGCCTGTCCTGCCCATGCCTCACCCTGGTTCTCCAGCCTCCAGATCATCCTGTGGGCCTCTAATGCTCTTTTCTGTGAATTCCCCTTGAGTTAATCCACCAAATTGTTTCCTGTTGATCACAATGAAAGAACACTAATCTGCCCAAATGTTTTTCTACAACAGTCATGGAATAAATACAAATAGAAGTAAGATACGATTTCATTTATTCAACTGGCAAAGATTCTTAAAAACTAATGATATTACCCAGTTTGTTAAGATTTTGGAAAAAATATCCCTTCTCATAATTGCTAGTGGGAGTATAAATTGATACAAGCTTTCTGGAAGACAGTGGAATAGATGCTAAAAACTTAAAATGTACACATACTTTCATCTAGCAATAAAAAGTCTAAAGACTTAGATACAAATATATTTATTAACGTGCTATTTATGCTAAGAAAAAATTAATAGGCTTGGCACCTGTGGCTCAAGTAGCTAAGGTGCCAGCCACATACACCTAAGGTGGCGGGTTCGAATCCAGCCTGGGCCCTCCAAACAACAGTGATGGTTGCAACCAAAAAAAATATCCAGGTGTTGTGGCGGGCGCCTGTGGTCTCAGCTGCTTAGGAGGCTGAGACAGGAGACTCGCTTGAGTCCAAGAGTTGGAGGTTGCTGTGAGCTGTGATGCCACAGCACTCTACCCAGGCGACAGCCTGAGGCTCTGTCTCAAAAAAAAAAAAAAAAAGAAAGAAAGAAAAAGAAAAACTTAATAACTGTATATATGCTATAATATAACTTGGGTGACAATTTATTTAACCTATCATCTTAAAGGTGATACTTTTGAGAGTGAAAATAAGTGCTGTTAATAATTTTGCCAAGATAAGAGGCCTAAGTCAGGAAAACCAGGGCAATAATGCTCCCCTGATACATAACCAATGATCAGGGTTAGTACCATAATGATACGTCCAAATAGCAGGGTTTAGTCAAATGTTTAAAAAATGTGAGTATATTAACATTCTATATGTATTTGGGTCTATTTCTGGAATTTTGGATCACTCTATTGATTTACCCATACATTTTTGTACCCATTTATAAAACATTATGGTATGTTTTAGATGATAAAGCAAATCACCCAATATTACTTTTTTTTAATTCTTTCAAATGAAATTTATAATAATATTCTCAAGTTCTACACTCATTTTCCCTAACATGTTAAATTATATAATGCTTTGGGGAGGAATGATATTTTTACATTTTTTTTTTTT
>NW_003852397.1:32258265-32277710 GCF_000181295.1 Otolemur garnettii
GCCACAACGCCCGGCTATTTTTTGGTTGCAGCCATCATTGTTGTTTGGCGGGTCCGGGCTGGATTCGAACCCACCTCTTTAGGTGTATGTGGCTGGCGTCTTAACCATTTGAGCCACAGGTGCCGAGCCATTTTTACATATTTTTAAAGAATATTGTACCCTATAAATATATACAGTTATGGATTTAATAAAAATTATATAAAAAAAATGTTTGGCTGGGTGCCCATAGTTCAGTGGTTAGAGCACTGCCCACATGCACCGGGCTGGTGGGTTCGAACCCATCCCAGGCCTGCTAAACACACAAAGAACAACAATAACAAATAGCTGGGCAATGTGGTGGGTACCTGTAGTCCCAGCTACTAGGGAGGCTGAGGCAAGAGAATTGCTTAAGTCCAAGAGTTTGAGGTTGCTGTGAGCTATGACACTACAGCACTCTATAGAAGGCAACAAAGTGAGACTCTGTCTCAATAAAATAAATAAATAAATAAATAAATAAATGTTAAACAACCAAAAAATGAATATGGACTTTATTTACTTTTGTTTTCTTTCATATTCTTAAGTGGGATTTTATAGTTTCTCTGCATTTCCTGTTATGTTTAAGTCTAGATGTTTTACATCACTGTTGTTTCTTTTTTTTTTTTTTTTTTTACAATTTTGGCCAGGGCTGGGCTTGAACCCACCAGCCCCTGTATATGGGGCCAGTGCCCTACTCCTTGAGCCACAGGCGCCGCTTATCATTGTTTCTATAAATATTGTTCCTGCACTATTGCTGTATAAAAGGTTATAGATTTTTGTATATCCAGATAATCCATTCTACTATTTTTAAAATTAGAATTAGAATGTCATTACATTTTCTCAGATCTTCTAAGAAGATAATCTCATAACCTGACAATAACAATTTGCCTCTTGCTTTTCTATTTTGTTTTAGTCTCTCGTTGCATTTGTTAGTAATTCAACAGTGGTGGTACCAGATGTCAGGGGCCATTTATGAGAATGTGCCCTATTCCCTGTTTTCTCATACTTCTGTTTTTCTCCAGTTTGCCTCCTCACTTTCCTCTACTAACTTCTACTTATTTTTCAGATCCCAGTTCTTCTCTTCTTCCAGGATAACCCTGATAACCTGTACTAGACCAGGTCTCCCTATTACAGTCTCTCAATGTATCATGTACCTTTACTTCACTGTGCCCATCACAGTTATACATTCAGACTTACTTGCATCATGATATGACTAAAGACTCCCCCTTTCATCTGTAAATGTCATGAAATCTAAGAACTTGCCAGATTTTGTTCACAATGGTATATATCTAGTACTCAGTAGAAGGCAACATGGTTGATACTCAATAAGTACTTACTGAATCAATTAATTCTAGCATTTTACCATTAAGCATGATATTGTTAATTTATCTATCACATTTTATCCCTTTTTCCACTGGTGCTTTATTATTTAATTTTAGAAACTTTTAAATTTATTAATTTTCCAGGACTGGAACAATTCTCCCCTAGGCACACATCATGGGCAGTAGGAATGGCCATTAAAAAGTTGGAGTTAGGAAGCTTTCCCTTCAAGATCTGTCATCTGTGACCATCCATGTGGAGACTCTGTCTCTTCCTCACTTTCAATCTTTGTACCTGAGATTGATTTTCCTACTTTTTCCTCCTCTGGTTTTTACACCATTCTCTTGAGAAAGAAAAGTCATTATTATTTCTTCTTGGAAACTGGTCCAAACTCAACTGTGTCTTGAGTAAATTTCTTGAATTTTGGGATAGGCAAAATCATGTTAAGTGCATATTTCAGGAAATAACCATGGCTATACACATGGATCTTTGCACAGGAAAAAGTGTTCGAGGAATGGGCAACATAAAGATAGCCCCAGATTTTGGTGTAAACATTTTAGGGCATTCTTAATTTAGAAATTCATTTGGAATATCCTTGACATTAGTCACCCAGTCTTGGCTTGAATACCTTCTTTGCAATGAAGCTTACCTCTTAAAATTTTACTAGACAGTAGAATTTTTAATATATTGAATATATTAATACTAAAGCTGTCATATTTATTCAAATAGCCTCCTTAGTCTACCAATTTTTTAAAATCTCTATACAAATTTTCTTAAATTTTATAGAGTTGAGTATAGTAAACTTTTATTCTTTGTGATTTATTTCATAAGTTTTGAATAGAAAAGATAAACAAAACATAATGAATAGACAATTGACAGAATTAGAAGTATAAATAGTCAGTAAATACATGAGAAGTTTCAACCTAATAGTAATCAAAGTTATATAAAGCAAAATTATAGAATTCTTTTCATGTAGAATTGGCAAAGATAGAAGGAAAATACTATTGATCACTTTTGAGGGTGTGAGATGATGTGTTTGTTCATACATGCAGATGATAATGTACATAATTACAACAAAATGTCAATATTTATCAAGAACCAAAAATTTAAAGTGATGGTTCATTTTATGTGTCAATTTGGTTTGCCCCACAGTAACCAGATATTTGACCTAATATCCTACATATTTCTGGAAAGGTATTTTTTAGATGCAGTTAACACTTAAATTGGTCGTTTTTAGGTACACTAGATTACTCTTCATGATATAGGTAGGCTTCATTCAGTCAGTTACAGACGCTATCAATAAAACTGGCCTCCTCTGAAGATGAGGGAATTCTATCAGCAAACTACCTTCAGACTTGAACTGCAGCATCAGTTCTTCCCTCAGTCTCTAGCCTGCTGGTCTACCCTGCAGATTTTGACTTTTCAGGCCTCCATGATTGGGTATGCCAGTTCTTTAAATTCCTCAAAATAAAATATCTCTCATTCTCTTTCTCTCTGTCTTGCTGTACGTGTGTGTGTGTGTGTGTGTGTGTATTATTCTAGTAATTCTGTTTCTCTAGAGAACCCTGACTAATACCCTTAATAATACTTATACTTAGTAATACCATTTCAAGGGATCTATCTCCCACCAAAAATCATAAATATAGTACAAATTTAAATAACAAAAATTTTAAAGTAAAAGAATGAATGTTCAAAATCTTTAAGAATAATTAAATAGGTAGATTGCCATGTATGGCCATAAAAGGAATGAAGGAATGATGTAGCCCCCAATAATTGAAAATCATGAACTGAAATAATAGCTACTGACAGAAGGAAATGCTCCTATGTGACTTACCCATATCTACCCCCATCTCTCTGTTTATCCATGTACCTATCCATCTAAACCTGGACTATCTAATACAGTTGACACTAACCACATGTGGCTCTTGGGACTTGAGCACTAGTCGGAATGTGGAACTGAGTTTTTAATTCCATTTAATTTTAATTAGTATAAATTTTTAAAAAATCTTATACCCAATTCTATTATTAGAAAATATCTTAGTGTGTTTGGGAACAACTTGAGTATTTCAATTTAAATTTTGTGCAATATAAATACAGGTTAAGTTTTTTTGTTTGTTTGTTTGTTTGTTTTTGAGACAAAGACATACTCCATTGCTGGAGTACCATGGCATCAGCCTAGCTCACAGCAACCTCAAACTCCTGAGTTCAAACAGTTCTCCTGTCTCAGCCTCCTGAGTTCCAGGGACTACAGGTCCCCACCACAACACCTGGCTAATTTTTCTATTTTTAGTAGAGATGACTCTCCAACTCCTGTGCTCTAGGGATCCTCCCACATTGGTCTCCCAGAGTCCTAAGATTATAGGTGTGAGCCACCGTGCCTGGACCAGGTTAAATATTTTTGATAAAAACGGAGTACCCAAATTGAGAAAAGCTGTAACTTTAAAGTATATGCCAGAAATTGGTATGAATTATATTTTTGAAACTTTCTGTAATAGACACATATTATTATTTTTTAAAATTTATTGTTGGGGATTCATTGAGGGTACAAGAAACCAGGTTTCACTGATTGCATTTATTAGGTAAAATCCCTTTTACAAACATGTCTTGCCCCCAAAAGGTGTGGCACACACCAAGGCCTCACCTCCCTCCCTCCTACCCTCTCTCTGCTCTTTTTTTCCCCACCCCTCCCTCTTTCTCTCTCTGCTCTCACCTTCACCTACCCCCATCGTGTCATTAATTGTCATTAATTGTCCTCATATCAAAATTGAGTATATAGGATTCATGCTTCCCCATTCCTGTGATGCTTTACTAAGAATAATGTGTTCTACTTCCATCCAGGTTAATACAAAGGCTGTAAAGTCTCCATCTTTTTTTAATGGCTGAATAGTATTCCATGGTATACATATACTACAGCTTGTTAATCCATTCCTGGGTTGGTGGGCATTTAGGCTATTTCTACATTTTGGCAATTATAAATTGAGCTGCAATAAACAGTCTAGTGCAAGTGCCCTTATGATAAAAGGATTTTTTTCCTTCTGGGTAGATGCCTAGTAATGGGATTGCAGGATCAAATGGGAGGTCTAGCTTGAGTTCTTTGAGGGTTCTCCATACTTCTTTCCAAAAAGGTTGTATTACTTTGCAGTCCCACCAGCAGTGTAAAAGTGTTCCCTTCTCTCCACATCCACGCCAGCATCTGCAATTTTGAGATTTTGTGATGTGGGCCATTCTTGCTGGGCTTACATGGTATCTCAGGGTGGTTTTGATTTGCATTTCTCTAATAATTAGGAATGATGAGCATTTTTTCCATATGTTTGTTAGCCATTCATCTATCTTCTTTAGAGAAGGCTCTATTCATGTCTTTCACCCATTGATATATGGGATTGTTGGCCTTTTTCATGTGTATTAATTTGAGTTCTCTATAGATCCTAGTTATCAAGCTTTTGTCTGATTCAAAATATGCAAATATCCTTTCCCATTGTGTAGGTTGTCTATTTGCTTTGGTTGTTGTCTCCTTAGCTGTACAGAAGCTTTTCAGTTTAATTAAGTCCCATTTGTTTATTTTTGTTGTTGCATTTGCCACAGCAGTCTTCTTCATGAAGTCTTTCCCCAGGACAATATCTTCCAGTGTTTTTCCTATACTTTCTTTGAGAATTTTTATTGTTTCATGCCTTACATTTAAGTCCTTTATCCATCTTGAATCATTTTTTGTGAGTGGGGAAAGGTGTGGGTCCAGTTTCAGTCTTTATATGTGGATATCCAGTTCTCCCAGCACCATTTATTGAATAGGGAGTCTTTCTCCCAGTGTATGTTCTTGTTTGGTTTATCAAAGATTAGGTGGCTGTAAGATGTTAGTTTCATTTCCTGGTTCTTTATTCGATTCCAAATGTCTATGTCTCTATTTTTGTGCCAGTACCATGCTGTCTTGATCACTATGGCTTTGTAGTACAGCCTAAAATCCGGTCTAGTGGTGGCCCCAGCTTTGTTTTTATTACTAAGAATTGCCTTAGCTATATGGATTGGTTTATTGTTGTTGTTGTTCCATACAAAACGTAGAATCATTTTTTCCAAATCTTGAAAGTACGATGTTGGTAATTTAATAGGGATGGCATTGAATCGGTAGATTGTTTGGGTAAGTATAGACATTTTAACAATGTTAATTCTTCCCAGCCATGAGCACGGTATGTTCTTCCATTTGTTAATATCCTCTGCTATTTCCTTTTAGGATTTCATAATTTTCTTTATAGAGGTCCTTCACCTCCTTTGTTAGGTATACTCCTAGGTATTTCATTTTCTTTGAAGCTATGGTGAAAGGAGTTGTATCTTATTTAACCTCTTGTCTTGGCTGTTATTGGTGTATACAAAAGCAACTGTCTTATGGACATTGATTCTATATCCTGAGACATTACTGTATTTTTTGATGACTTCCAGGAGTCTTGTGGTTGAGTCTTTGGGGTTCTCTGAGTATAAGATCATATTGTCAGCAAAGAGGGAGTGTTTGACCTCCTTTGCTCCCATTTGGATGCCCTTTATTTTCTTGTTTTGTCTAATTGTATTGGCTAGAACTTCCAGCGCTATGTTAAATAGTAATGGTGACAGAGGACAACCTTGTCTGGTTCCAGTTCGGAGAGAAAAAGCTTTCAGTTTTACTCCATTCAGTAAAATATTAGCTGTGGATTTGTCATAGATAGCTTCAATCAGTTTCAGAAATGTGCCACATATGCCTATACTCTTCAGTGTTCTAATTAGAAAAGGATGCTGGATTTTATCAAAAGCTTTTTCTACATCTATTGAGAGGATCATGTAGTCTTTGGTTTTACTTCTGTTGATACAGTGAATGACCCATATTATTTTTATAAAGAATAAAAATATTTTTCCAAAAAGAAAATTTAAGTTCTTTTTTTTTTTTTTTTTGAGACAGCTCACTTTGTCACCTTCAGTAGAGTGTCATGGCTTCACAGCTCACAGCAACCTCAAATTCTTGGGCTCAAGCAATTCTCTTGCTTCAGTCTCCCAAGTAGCTGGGACTACAAGCACCTGTCACAATACCTGGCTAGTTTTTTGTTACAGTTGTCATTGTTGGTTACCTGATCCAGGCCAGGTTCAAACCAGCCAACTTTTGGTGTATGAGGCCAATGCCTGTAACCACTGTACCACCGGTGCCAAGCCAATTTTTTTTTTTCTGAGAAAGCTTTTCACTCTGTCACCCAGTCTAGAGTGCAGCAATATCATCAATGTTTACTGGAGCCTTACTTAAACTCCTAGGCTCAAATGATCCTCTTACCTCAGCCTCTGGACTACTCCTGGGACTAGAGGCACTATGCCAGCATGACCAGCTGAATTTTTATTTTATTTTTTGAAGAGATGGATGGTATCACTCTTGCTCAGGCTGGTCTTTAACTCCTGACTTCCAGCAGGAGGACTCAAGTCAGTCAATCCTCTTGCTTTGGCCTCCCAAAGTGTTAGGATTACAGACATGATCCACTGTGCCTGACCTAAGTTCATCTCTAGCAGCAGAAAATAATGAAAATATTTTCAAATATGCCTTTCACAAATATTTTACTTTTCAGGAATAAGAGTCTCCAGACTATTGAGGAAATAATATTTCATGTAATAGTACCTAAAATTGGAGGAAGTCAGGCAGTCTGGATCTACATGTGGGAATTTGAGAACATTTGCTAATATTTCAAATGCAACACATTTTGTAAGAACTCTTTTCTTGAGCCATGAATAATTTTTGACTATCTTTCCAAATCCTGGCTCTGAGTTAATGTTTTCTTATTCATGGGTGTATTTGACAGATAAATTTTGAAAAGATAAACTGCCTTTGGAAACTAAGATTTATTTCCAATCAGCCATATTCTTGTGAAGAAGGCACATTTTGAATGAAAGAAAAGAAAGCTTGCAATTCTCATTGACTTTTTTTCTTTCATTTGCAATATAACAACTTGTGAATCATCTTTAAGGATGATTCTCCACAGAAAGTTTCTGAAACTTTTTAAAATTAATCCATAAAAACTAAATGAGTCTGTTGAGTTGGTTAATAATCACTCCTCATCATTAATCTTTCATTATACACTACAACACAAAATGCTGAGGTTCTACAGGGGTTTCAGGGATTACACTATTAAGCTATTTATAACTTTCTACTTGTGATCTAGTTAAGTCTAAATCCCCAAAATGGAAAACATGAACTACTAATCCACTAGTATTCACTACTTGTAGTTGTGTATGTCTATATCTTTTTAAAGGCAAAGGTATAGCCATTATGGAAAACAACGTGGAGGTTTCTCAAAAAATTAAAAACAGGGTGGCATCTGTGGCTCAAAGGAGTAGGACACCAGCCCCATATGCCAGAGGTGGCGGGTTCAAACCCAGCTCCGGCCAAAAAAACTGCAAAAAAAAAAAAAAGTATTAAAAACATAACTACCACATGATCTAGCAACCCCACTTGTGGTATAAATATCCAAAGGATATTAATCAATATGTTGAAGTGGTAGCTGTACTCCCATGTTATTTCAGCTTTACTTAACAATAGTCAAGATGTAGCAATACCCTAAGTGCCCATTGATGGATGAATGGATAAAGAGAAGGTGGTATATATATATACACACAATGAAATACTTCTCAGACTTTAAAAAAAAGGGCTAATGCTTCATTTGTGACAACATGGATGAACCACAAAGATGTAAAACTAAGTGAAATAAGCCAAGAACAGAGACAAATATATGATGTCACTTATATGTGGAATCTAAAAAGTTGAACTCATAGGAACAGATAGTAAAATGGTAGCTATCAGACATTAGCGGGATGGGTGGAGTGACTGGAAAGATGTTGATAAAAGCATCAAAAATTCAGCTAGACAGGAGGTATAAGTTCAAAGAGCTATTATACAACATGATGACTACAATTAATAATAATACATTATATACTCAAAAATTACTGAAAGTTGATTTTTAAGTGCTCTCAACACAAAAAATTATATGTGAGGTAATACATAATGTTAATTGGTTTGATTTATTCTATAATATATACATACTTCAAAACATTGTGCTATATACCACTAATATACATAATTTTATGGATTAATTTTAAAAATAAGTTTAAAAATAAAGACAAGGAAGCTAAGTTTCAGAAATATTAAGTGTGAAGTAAAAGGCAGAACTGGGATCTACCTACATCTTCAAATCCCAATGCCAGTGCTCCTGTTTAACTGTAGATATCTAACTAAATAAAATATTATAATGGAAGTATTTACTATGTGTTGTATGTTAGAAAATAAAGGAAACTTTTGGCTCAACTTGGTGGAAGATCACATACATCTATCTCTTTTTGAAATCCCTTTAAATGGCAAAAAGAAGAGAAAAATATCAATGTACTAGGAATTCCTGATTTGGATATTTGTTCCTATCAAATCTCATATTGAAATTTGATCCCCAGTGTTGGAGATGGGACCTAGTGAGAGGCACTTGGGTCATGGGGGCAGATTTTTCATGAATAGATTAATGTTCCTCCTGAGTGTGTGTGTGTCATGAACAAGTTTTAGCTCTATTAGTTACAGAGACAGGTCGTTGTTAAAGAGCCAGGTACTCCTCCTCTCTTTCTTCTTCCTCTCGTACCATGTAGTCTCTGTACATGGTGGCTCTCCTCATTTCCTGCTGTGAGTGGAAGCCTGAGTTCCTCACCAGATGCAGATGCCAAATCTTGAACTTGCCAGCCACCAGAATTGTGAGCCAAATAAATGCCTTTTTAAAAATAAATTACTCAGCATCATGTATTCCTTTACTGCAACACAAAATGGACTAATACAAGAAAAAAGAGAATTAGAGAACATATAATCATGAATGGCAATTAACATGCATTTTTCTTTCCTTTTAAAATTTTATTTTATTCTTTAGAGACAGAGTTTTACTTGTCACCCAGGTTGGAATACAATGGACTGATCATAGCTCACAGCAGCCTCAAACTTATGGGCTTCAGTGATGCTCCTGCCTCACCCTCCTAAGAGGCTGGTACTACAGGTGCATGGCTATTATTTCTTTAGAGATGAGGTCTGGCTATGTTGCCCACACTGGTCTCAAACTCCTGGCCTCAAGCAATTCCCCTGCTCTACCTTCTCATTACAGGTATGTGCCACTGTGTCTGATCTTAACACACATTTTTTCAAGGAGTGAAATCTCTCACAGACAGTGGCAACTTTCTTAGCAGAAAGTAGAAATCTGTAAACTGTGAGTGTCAGAAAGAGATAATTAGAAACAATCTGATTCTTCCTTCAAAATGTTAATTGGTTTGATTTAATTATTCTATAATGTATACATACTTCCTTCAGAATCTTGGAAAAGCTCAGCATTTAGAATAGCAGATACAGCAAAATATGAGGGTGAGATGTGAAGCTCTATACAATGGGATTGATTAAACTCTTTCATGCAAAGTGGCTGGGGCTTTAGGTTCTCTTTCTCTCTAAAGAGTTGGTTGACAAGATCCTCCTTCACACAGAGTTCTCAATAAGCTATTTGGTGTCATGCTCTTAAACACAAACAGATAACCAATGTTGAGGAACTTTCAAGGAAAGTTTTCAATACAAGAGAAACCCTAACCAACAGAATAAACAGCACAGAAAAAAAGCAGAAAATACAGATAGAGCCAAGGAAATCTCCAAGAAAGTAGAAAAAAGAGAGAAGTAGAGGATAAGAAATCTGGGGAGGACAGTGTGAGAGACTCAACTTTTAACCAATAAAGGAGGGAAAATTATCACAGAAATGAAATAAAATAATTGCCTGGAACAGAAGGGTTTGACTTGTCAGACTAAAAAAGCTTTCTATGTACCTATCTCATTTAATGAACAAAAAGAGCCACATTGAAATAGAGAATTCTAAAATTCTAAAATTTTAGTTTACTTAATGAACTAAATTTGGTGACATCAGGGATGAAGACATGATACTAAAAGTCTGGGCTGGGGGTCAGGGGGACACTTCAAGTACAAAGAAATGGGAATTAAATTGGCATTAGACTTCTCAAACCAACTTTGGAAACAATAATTCCACAGAGCAGTGCTATCATAATTTAGAGGCAGCTGCTGTTCAACATAGAATTTTATACCCACATAAGGCATGTATTAATTTCCTAGGGCTGCCATAACAAAGCATCACAAATTGGGTAGCTTAAGATGACAGAAACATATTCACTCACAGTTATGGAGGTCAGAAGTCCAAAGTCAAGGTGTAGTAGTCCGTTTTGCCTTTATGTAAAGGAAATACCAAGACTGGGTAATTTATAAAGAAAAGAGGCTTATTTGGGTCACAGTTCTGTAGTCTGTACAAGAAACATCCAGCCAGCATCCACTTCTGGTGGGAGCTTCAGTGAGCTTTCAATCAAGGAAGAAAGTGAAGAGGGAGCAGGTGTGTCCCATAGTGAGAGAAGGAAGAGAGAGAGAGGAGTTGCCAGGCTCTTTTAAACAACCAGCTCCCATATGAAGTAACAAAGTGAGAACTCACTCAGAATTACAGGGAGGTCACCAAGCTATTTATGAGCGATCTGCCCTGTGACCCCACCAGTTGCAGCATTCAGGACCCACCCAAACTCAGATGACCTTAACTTGCCTTAACTAACCTCAAACACCTCCCATCAGGTCCCACATTCAACACTGAGGTTCAAATTTCAACGTAAGATTCAGAAAGACCAAATATCCAAACCATATCAAGAGTTAACCTTTTTTTTATAGGCTCCGAGAGAGAATGTGTTCCACATTTCTCTCCTGGCTTTTTCTGGGTGTCAGCAATCTGTAGCATTCCCTGGCTGGTAGATATTTCACTATGGTCTCAGTCTCTGTCTTCACATGGCCTTCTTATAAGGATACCAGTTGCGGGATTTAGGACCCACCCAAACTTAGATGACCTTATCTTGCTTTAACTAATTACATCTCAGAAGATTCTATTTCCAAATAAGGCTATATTCTGAGCTTCCTGATGGACATAAATTTTGTGGGAACACTATTCAACCCTGTACAAGCCATCAATCAAGTATGAAGGCAAAATAAAGACATTTGGGGGCATGTAAAGACTCAATATTTATTCTTCTAATGCACTGTTTCTTAAAGAGTTACAAGAGGAAGTGCTTCATTAAAATATGTAAATAAACAAAGAAAGACAAAATCATAGGCTAGTGAGAGAAGGAAGAGAATAGGGAATCTAATAAGGAAATCAGAAGTAAGAGTCCATGCAGAGCAGAAGAATGGGGACCTATGGGAGTAAAGTCTCCTACGGCAAGGAAAGAATGATAAGTATTTAATATATTTGAACATTTAGAAAATAAAATCGACAGCTGTTTGACAGAGCTGAAAGTCCAAGATAAAATGGAAATTGAGTAAGAAAGCAAACATATTCATAGACCCTTTTTGGCAATTTTTACATAGTCATAAAATAGCAACTCTAATTCAGGATTTAACAAAAACTTAAGTGACTATTTCAAGAGATGAAAATGGATAATTATGTTAGGTACATTGTTGAATATTAATCAATCATAATGGAAATTCAGCAGATGATGTCCAAAATTAATATGCCATGAAATTGCTGCATTAGCGCATTATTTAAAAATAGGAAGGTAAAAACTAGAAGAAAATTATGAAAGTTTAATATAGTGTCTTAGTTCATTCAGGCTGTTTGCAGATTAGACAGCATACAAGGAGGGAAGGCAGTAATTATCTTTTATTATAAACCTTTTAGTGTTATTTGATTTTTTTAAAAAAATTGAGTAATACTTTCATAGCAAAACAATTTAAAAGACAGAAGTATAATATAATATACATAAAAATTACCTGAAGAGTATGTTAAAATACACTGTCTGTGTTTATACCCAGAGATTCTAATTTAGTAGGTTTGGAGATGCTTGGGACTCTGCATTTTAAAAAAGCCTGAATTTCTGATTGGGGTGGTCCCTGAACTCCACTTTAAGAAACACTTTACAAAATAACCACCACGTTGCAGGAGCATCAGCTTCAGCTGATTTCTGGTAGTAACCAAATAAGTTTGAACCTCCGTTAGTCATGCCCATCTTCTATTAGTATGAGGGCGAAACAGTGTTGCTTGTTAAAACCCTGCTTAACTGGAAGTTCTTCTAACTTCAAGAGTGATAAAATAAGAGGGATAGATGTTAATGTCAGGAAATGTTTTCATTTCTTGCAGCTGGCAAGAGTCTTCCACCCAGGCAGGTAGCTAACACTGGCAGAAGCCCTGGGGTCAGTTATTCCTGTGTTTGTGGGAGGCTAAATTGGCCTATTAGGGTATGAGAAGGCATCTGCAAACAGGAACACCATGGATCCTGCATGACCACGTGGTCAGCTGGTTACTGTGTAATAGCTGTGAGTTTGAAGGTGCCCAGGGTTGTATCCCAGCCTGTGTGCAAGAGAACCATAGAAATGTTTCCAATGGAAATGCTTAAGTGAGAGCTGATGCTGAAATCTGCTACTTAAAGAGTCACAGAAGTGTCATAGTGACAACAAATCTTCTATGAAAGGTTTAAAAGGCCGTGATCAGTCCTCTCAGAAGTGCTGCACAACCCTGTTCCTTGGCCTGCCTTGCAGGTTATTTGCCAGCTTCACAACTAGAGTCATTAGGTGCAGTTTCCAACTTCTGTTGAGGGGCTGCTGTGAGCCAGACACTGTATAAAGCGCTTTACACATGCCAAATCTCATAAAGTCAATTTTTCAGATGAGAAAAAATAGGGGCTCCGGTAAGTTAAGCCCCAAGCCCAATATCACATAATCAGCATGTAGTAGAATAAGGTTCACTCTTTCCATGACTCCAAATTACATCTTGGACACGTCCTTAAGCCTATGGGGCATCAGATCACAGAACAAGATCATTAGCATCAAGGCTGTGAAGTGAGGTTCATTTATTACTGCAAATGTGTTCATTGATCAGAAATCCTGCTGGCCTGGCATAAGGACTCTCACGAAAGCACCACAGAGGTTCAGGAGCACAGCCACACTGCACAGGAGCTGTGATGGAGCTCTTGCAAGAGTCACCAAAGCACTGACATAGCTCTGCTGCAGCAATGGAGGGCCAGGAAACAGCCACAGCCAGCCAGATGCCCTGGAGCGGGTAGTCGGAGCTACAGGAGAAAAGAGGTTCTCAAAGTCTGTGCATCACTGGAGAACTTGTTAGAAATGCAAATTCTCAGGCCCCATCCAAAACTACTCAATCAAAAACTCTGGGGTGAGGCCCAGTAATCTGTGTTTTAGCAAGTGTTCCAGGGGATTCTGATACACACTCAAGTTTGAGAACCACTAGTCTAGACACCTATTCTTCTCTTCTTCCTTATTTTCTGTTCCAATTGATACCCATATCCTACTAATTTTATATTTGTAATACTTTGCTTTTATATTTGTCCTCATCCCCAGCACCATTTTCCACTCTTGCCTGGATAACTCACTGATTACCCTGTGACTACTTTTCCCTTCCAGTTCCCTCTTCCTGCAGCAACCAGCGACAGCTATAATAATGACTAACCACATCCCTTCCCTGTCCTCGGGGGCACCTCAGTGCCTCCAGAAGAGTGTAAACTCTTCAGCATGGTGCACAGGGCACTGTGTGGCTGGCCTGAGCTGCCTCTCTATCCTCTTCTGCCATCACTCCTTGACTCAGCTTTAGCAACAAGGTCATTCTCTCTTCCCTATGAATGCAATGAGTTTATGGTTTAAAAAAAACCTACTAAAGGGCAAAGAGCCAGGAGAGACTCCTCCTTCTTGCTGGATTTCCTACTTAATTTTTGCCTTGCTAAGTTGTCTCCAATCATTTTAATTCAGGTCAAGAGAAATCTCCTAAGAGAAACCCTCAGCCAGTACAATGGCTCAGGCTTGTAACCCCAGCACATGGAAGGCCGAGGCAGGTGATTGCTTGAGTAAGGTGAGCAGACTTCCCACTTTTGGCGGGACAGTCCTGATTTTTAACAATTTGTCCTGCATCCCATAGCATTTTTTAAAAGTTCCGATTTTTAGAAAGAATGCAGGACAAGCTAGGGAACAGCGGGAGAATGGGAAGGGAATTTACAGTTTTTGGCTGCTGAAAAGGTTAATGTAACTCCATTTGGGAATGAAGAGGTTAATGTAACCTCATTTGGAAATGAAAAGGCTAATGTAAACTCCCTACTCCCCTCCTGGGCAAGGTCGCCCAGGTGGAATCAGTATCAGAAGGATACTGGCTCCCTCCCTCACTTCTAGGCAAGGATAATTAGCTCAGAAGGAGCCAAACTGTCTGGAACAAACAAGAAGCCCCCACCCCAGGGTCCCTAACCATAAACAGCTCAGCCAATAACATCCCCTCACCTCCACCCCCCACTCCTCCCACCCCCATCAATGGTGTCCCACTTTACCAATGTTAAAATCTGATCACCTTATGCTTGAGCTCAGGAATTTGAGACCAGCCTGAGTAAGAGCAAGACTCCATCTCTACTAAAAATATAGAGAAACTAGGGCATTGTGCAGGTGCCTGTAGTCCCAGCTATTTGGGAGAATGAAGCAGCCACTTAAGCCCAAGAGTTTGACGTTTGCTGAAATCCAGCAATGAGCTATGATGATGCCACAGTATTCTACCTAGGGTGACAGAGTGAGACTCTGCCTCAAGAAACAAACAAACAAACAAACCGTCTTTGGGTCCTAATCTGGGCTACAGATCCTCCTCTATATTCTCACAGCCATTCCCGGAACCACTGCATTAAATTGAAATGATTTCTTTCTGAGTCAGTCTCTCCAGCTAGACTATAAATAAGCTCAAGGCATATGCTACCTATTATCTTTATATTCCCTGTCTCTGGTGCAATGCATGTTACATGGTACAGGTTTCATATACCATGCCATGCTGAACAAAAAATCTGCAAAGTGCATCTACTCATTTGCAGATCTTTAAGTAAATAAATTCTAGGCCAGCATTCTTCAAACTTAGATGTGCATATATGGTAGGAATCTTGTTAAAATGCAGATTGTGATCCAGTAGACTTGGGGCATAGCCCAGAGATTCTGCATTTTTCATGAGCTCCCAGGTGATGCTGATGCTGCTGGTTCAAGGCTACCAGCTACACTCTGAATGGCTAGTATTGTAGCCAAAGTCATAACACTGTTTATGTCATGCTAGAAAAACATTTTTGTTTGGCAGAAGTTCTAGTAACATAGAGGACAAAAAATGATTTGTGCTGTTTACTAGCCTATTCTTATAATATCCATCATCCTGGAGTCTTATCAATTCTTTTGAAGGAAATTACAAACAGTCCTCTTGTGAGCCAGTCCTCTGTACAGCTGTCTTCCCGTCAGAGAAGAGAGAAATTCCTTATCAGCAGCATTTGTGTGGAGGACAACTGCTAGTTGTTGCAGGACTTTTTCTCAGCACAGAATCCAAATTTAGTTTGGGAAGTAGAAGCTGGTGGGAAAAACAGAGGGAGGCCAAGAGGATATTATCCAAGCTCAATAAAATAGGGCTTACTTATTCATTCCTTCCCACATGAAGAAAAATGCATATTGAACCCCTGTTAATTTCCTATGTTCTACAAGGTGAGAAGGACTAGGGTTGACAAAGTGGACAATGAGGGACCAGGGAAGAGATTTAGTCAAAAGATTCTGGGATTGGATCTCTGATACTCTAGAACAAGGACAGGTGCTCTGGAAGTCTAGGCAGGTAGAGAGAGGGAAAGAGGTTCCAATTTAGGGAGACCAAGAGGAGCTATACAAACTTAGAACTATTCACATTTTGACCTCCACTACCACACTTGGATTAAATATATAGGAATCAGATTTAAAATGTCAACTAAAGTTTTCCAGACATTTCACAGGATTCTTAGTCATCTGTAATTCTGACCAGCTGTGTCAGTGTATTGCCTCATGTCACATGAGGCTGCAGTGGCTCAGCTACAGGTCATTCCTGTACAAAATCTCTGGACAAATGCATGCCTAAAGCATGAGTTTTGGCGCCTTTTTGAGACAAATTTTGATTTTAGAACACCCCATATTCAAATAGATTGGATGTTGTGGAATGGTTCAGGACTTAAAAAAAAATAGAAGTCACACCATTTTTTAAAAATGCTATTTTTTTAAAGCTTTAAAACAAAGCTCTTCAGCAAGTCATCACACTTGTCATGGTCTCAGATGTTCAGTGATACTGACCTCTGTATAAGCCAATTTACCCGCTCACTTCTGTACAGACACATAGTTCTTTCCAGCTTTTGTTTTCTTGTCATTGCTTATGCCAATTCCCCTCCTTGCCATAAAATCAAACTGTATTTATCCTTCAAGGTGAGTTTGTTCCTCCATTCATCAAATCTTTATTGGATACCTTTTAAGTGTCAGGCACTTCTGGATACTAGGAGCAAAGCAATGAACAAGACAGAGATTCTCACTTCAGCACCTTCTGGGGACATAGACAAGTGAGTGGGCCATTAAAATCCTCCCTAGTGAGGGTGCAGAGGGAAAGATCCAAGTACTAAGAGAACATAGGGTAAGGGTTACTTTATCTAGTTTGAGAAAGTTAAAAGGAAGTGTTCTAAGCAGGTGAGAGCCTGTCTGGAACAATAAATAAGAGGTAAAGAGGGAGGGGAAGAAGTTTCTTGCAGTGGGAAGAGATTGGACTGGGAAGATGAACAAAGGTCCATATAGAAACTGGCCTTTAGAAACTCTTTCAAAGGCATAAAAGGAGTTTCCACTGTTTGCATAAAATATCTAGAAGAGAAGCATTATGGATCTTTAAACTGGGACCTGGTATGAATCCCATTTATTCCTTGAAGTCTATTCTAATTATTAAAATCCAAAGTGATCTTTTTCCTTCTCTGATTTTCAAAGCAATTACTAGCTATATTTAAGCAGGCTGACTGAATTCATGTATTTTTCTTATCCTATGGTCTTTCTCTGCTCTTGGTTCTTGACTTTTTGTGCCCACAGCACACACTCAAGTGCTATATTTTTGGCTTCAATGTGCCCAAAATATTAGGTCATAAAGTCTGAAATATTTTATTTTGAATCAAAAGTTAAGTTAGTTATATCTCAAACAGGAAGCAGTATAATTAATCAAAGTACACACCTAAACTATCAACATAGTTTGCTATCTTAATGGCAGCTTGTGTATGCCGGCATCAAAGAAGCCTAGAGAATGAATATTTTTCCTTGTAAGAAGTGATCCAAAGCCTGGAAAAAGTGGTATTCAGTTGGTGCAAGGTCTGGTAAATACGGGGGATGACAAAGAGTTTCCAAGTCCAGCTTCTGTATTTTGAGCAGTGTTGATTGTGTCCTGCAAGAGGATTGGCCTGACTCTATTGACCGACCAGTTTTGGGAAGCTGTAGTTGATAATACCAGTGTTGGACTACCAAATGGACACCATTATCTTTTTTGGATGAATATTTGGTTTTGGACTGTGTTTCAGCACTTAATCTTTATCCAACCATTGTGCCGAATGCTTATGATTGTCAAAAAGAATCCATTTTTCATTTTATATGACAATATGCTATAGAAATGGTTCACCATTATGTCATGACAACAAAGAAAGGCAAACTTCAAGATGATTTCTCTTCTGATACTTGTTTAATTCAGATGGTACCCACCTCACCAGCTTCTTTACCTTGCCAATTTGTTTCAAATGGTCCAGTAGTATTGGAATAGTGATGTCAAGCCTTGCTGAAAATTCACATGGAGGTTGAGATGGATTTGCTTCCACTGCAGCTTTCAGCTCATCATTATCCACCTTAAAATCAGGTCAC
Organism: Otolemur garnettii; assembly: GCF_000181295.1. Taxonomy (NCBI): domain Eukaryota; kingdom Metazoa; phylum Chordata; class Mammalia; order Primates; family Galagidae; genus Otolemur; species Otolemur garnettii. The sequence goes on from NW_003852397.1 coordinate 32,276,330, forward strand.
CCACTTGGTACATCTTAAAAATCAAAATCACCAGAATAGCATTTCTCAAACCACTAGTGTACTGTGTAGTCATTAGCCACATCCTCCTCAAACACTTTGTTGATATTTTCAGGGGTCTGCACTGCCTTGTTTCCATGATGGAACTCATATTAAAAAATAACATGGATTTTTGATTTAGTCATAGTTTCACAAAAATTGCTCTGAAAAATTTGTGAGAGATAATCAGAGCCAAAATGTGTGTTGGAAAGAATGGGGATATATCTTCATAAATAAATAAAGAAAAAATAGGAAGTGTCAAAGTAAAATGTCAGAGATAACAACTATCAAATTTAGTATACAAGGAAATTGGACATTTCATATTTAATAACCTAATAGATTTATTTTAAACTACCTAGATGTACAGTGTAATTAGTACTCCAGTGGAACGATGACACTTAATATCATCTGTCTTAGCTTTTATATGCATTAAATTGTGCTGCGCTCTATACAACCTCAAATGACAACTCAGACATAAAATTCACATCAAAAATGAATATACACTTAGTAATAACACAAATTAATTTTATACATTGATCATAATTACAGGGCATAGTCCAGGCACAATGGCTCATGCCTGTAATCCTAATACTCTGGGAGGCCAAGGTGGGTGGATTGCTTGAGCTCATGAATTCAAGGCCAGCCTGAGCAATAGCGAGACTCCGTCTCTACTAAATATAGAAACACTGATGCAAAAGGATCTCCTGAGCCCAAGAGCTTGAAGTTGCTGTGAGCTATGATGCCCCAGTACTCTACTCAGGGCACAAGAGTGATACTCTGTCGCAAAAAAAAAAAAAAGAACAAAAATATGTGGCATATCAGTGAAGGGGACAAGTTTTCCTGGTGCTCAATGTTCAATGAAAGACATTATTTTAGAACATTGTGTGACCATTATTTTAGAACTCTAGTGACCTTGACTTAATGAAAACTCCTCAAGGACAAGGAGTGTTATCTATTTTTTTAAATTCCTTACAATTCCTAACATAATCCTGGATGTAGCATAAGGATGTACTTGAATTTTACATTTTTTATGACTTAATTCACTGTTTTAAATGATAAAATGTAGGCATCTAAAAATGAATAAAGAATAATATAAGCAATACTTATTTTTCCATATCTCAGCTTAAGAAACAAAACATTACAATGACAGTTGGACTCTGGTTTTACCTCTTCCCACTGAAAGGTAACCACTGCCTTCAATTTGGTGTATGTGACCCCCAAAATGCCTTTACATTTTTACTACAGTTGTCAGTAGTAGTCATAAGCAATATGTAGTATTGCTTGCCAAGTTTTAAAATGTTGCGTAAGTGATGTCATAATGTATTCTTTTTTTTTTTTTTTTTTT
>NW_003852397.1:32277812-32292519 GCF_000181295.1 Otolemur garnettii
GTGCCGTGGCATTACAGCTCACAGCAACCTCCAACTCCTGGGCTCAAGCAAGTCTCCTGCCTCTGCCTCCCAAGTAGCTGGGACCATAGGCGCCCGCCACTACACCTGGCTATTTTTTGGTTGCAGCCGTCGTTGTTTTGGCGGGTCCGGGCTGGGGATTCGAACCTGCCACCTTAGGTGTACGTGGCTGGTGCCTTAGCCAGTTGAGCCACAGGCGCCGAGCCGTCATAATGTATTCTTATCCAACTCTTTCTGGTTCAATGTTATCTTTGAGATTAATCTATCTTTATAAATGCAGCTCCAGTTTATCAACTTAACTGCTGTATCATATACCAGTGTGTGAATAGACCACATTAGGACATACAGGTTGGTTTCCACTCTTTGCTATGAACACACAGGGTTGCAGTCAATGTGTTTGTATTTGGTTCCTGGTGTATGTGTGTGTGACCTTCCTGCACACAGCTATATAGCTCTTCCAGTGGGATTGCTGGATTTCAAAATATGTGCATCTTAAATCTAACTAAATATTGCTAAAATGCTATTCAAACTTGTAACAATTCAGTCCTATCAGGCAGAGGGTGAATTTCTGAGGCTTCACATTCTTGAAAACCATGTCACTTTCAGATGCAAGGATCTGATGATGCACATGTATTCTTCAGACATACATTTACACACACACAGACATACATCTCTTCAGCACACATCAGAGTTCTTAGAGAAAAAGAAAACATTATTAGGCTCAGCACCTGTAGCTCAGCGGCTAGGGCACTGGCCATGTACACTAAGACAGGTTCGAACCTGGCCCAGGCCTGCCAAACAACAATGACAACTACAACAAAATAATAGCCAGGCATTGTGGCAGGTACTTGTAGCCCCAACAACTTGGGAGGCTGAGGCAAGAGAATCACTTGAGCCCAAGAATTTGAGGTTGCTGTGAGCTGTGATACCATAGCACTCTATTGAAGGTGACATAGTGAGACTGTCTCAAAAAAAGGAAAAGAAAACATTATTAAATGAGTAGCATTTACTTTAGAACTTCCCAAAGAGCAATAAGTGGCTACATTAAAAATTCTGACAACTTAGAATTAGTTGATTAGACTACTTTTAAATTGTACAAATAATAGTCATGTTAACAAAAATTATACAAAAAGTACAAAATTATCTATAGTATTACCATGTTAATGTATTCATTTTATTTTTTGTACAATTGATTCTAGTTAACTTGGTAATTACTTGTTGCCTTATCCAGTCGAATTGTTTTTTAAAGTTTTAATAGATTTAGAGGGTACATGTTTAATTCCATTACATGTAGAGGGGAATGATTTTTTTCTTTTTCATTTCAGACGGGTAATATGCCGATGTCGTAACAAGATTTGTGGGAGGCACATCTCACGCATGTGCATGAAAACCCAATCATCACGCTTATGAACTACAAAAGGATCCGAGGAAATGATTTTTAAAACAAATTCACTGGTGGCTCATTTTACATTTTATGTAAATTTTCCAAAAATGTTCCAAATAATTGTTCTAACTATGTCTGAGTTAGACTACAAAAATGAACAGAACAAATTTCCAGCTCAGATTTTATTTTATTTTAGAAATTGTCTCTTACTACATTGCAATTCCCAGGAATATCCCTGATCATACAGAGCATTTATGCTTTTCCATAATTTTTTATTGTAGCATCAATCTAATATACACAACAAAGCATGCTAAAACATAAAATAATCACAGCACAAAATAGTGGTTTACACAATTTACCAATTCCATTCTTTGATAAATGTCCTGGAAAAGGGAAAGAATTAATTTGGTGTGGTGGCAGCCTGATGTGAGGGTTTTACAGAGCAGGCAGTGCTAGATGCAATGTTAGGGTCATACCAGAACTGAATACATGGGCATCGTTTCTAGTTTTCAGAACAAATAGAAGACATTCCTCAGAAACTCTAATTCTAAAATAAATGTTTTACACTCAAGAGTCCAATATGAGATATAGATGTGATGAAAATCATGACAAAGATCTTCTTAAGCAGATATGTTATCAAATTGATGTCTGAACTATGTGGAGCTGTCAAAGACAATTCAGTTAACTTGTCCAGATCAGTTTACCCATTTCTCAGGAGAAATGAAACCATTCCTAATTTCTCAGGTCTCCTCATTGATGTCTTCACTTAGAAAAGTCTTCCCCTTAGATTCGAGGTGGAGAGCAAATTTAGCATGCTATTAGCCAGCTACTCTCACAAAAATATTCCTGCCACTTACCACTCCACCTCTAATAGGTGGTTTATAATTTCTGGTTTGAACCACATGGAATTGTCATGCCAATGGAACGATCCTCTTTTCTGCTGTGATCATCTTTTGTCTTTACCATCTGCAAGACATAAAAATATATATTGCTCTTAATGTCACTGTATTTGTTTCAAGTGTTTGCTCCAGACTGAGGCCTCTTTTTATTTGTCACAAATTAAACAAATACAAGTAGTTTTTGTCATTTTCAATAGTCCAAAATAAAAGTCCAATACAAGGTGGTATGATATTAAGATATAAATAAGCAACATTTAAGTAAAACTATAAATATATACAAGGTGGTATGATATTAAGATATAAATAAGCAACATTTAAGTAGAATTATAAATACACTCCTTCATGCAAAAACATTGGTAGATTCATGGTTTGAAATTCCATGCTTAGCAAATTTAGTGACTGGTATTATGACATTAAATAGGCACTTGAAGAAATACACAATAGACCATGTCAGGGCTCTGCCCAGAATCCCACCAATCTTCTCTTTCTTCTTTTAGCATTAACTTCCAGGCCAATGTGCCTTCCCCTTTTACTTCCCATTCCCTTTCTCCCTTGCTAACCACTGACATCGAGACTTTGCTTTCAGCACCAACATCTACTATTCTTCCAGGGTTGCCATTGGGCTATTGGAGCAACTTTAATCACGCTCATTGTGAGCTCCTGGGGTTTATATCCTCCACAGCACCTCTGACCAGTCAATGACCTAGGAGGAGGTAAGAAAGCGCTGGCTCCATATAGGGGAGGTGGTGGGTTCAAACCCAGCCCCAGCCAATAAAAAACTGAAGAAAAAAAAAAAAAAAAGAAAGCACAACTTCCTTGCCTCCAATGAGGACATCTGGGCAACCTAATTTAGCACCTGAGTCCACCTGAAGGATTAGGTCTAAGCTGCTCTCTTTGGGACTTTGTGTGAGAAACACCCTCATTTGGATTCTACTTCCTCCCTGTCTGGCTTCCTTTATTCCCTTGCTGGATCTCCTGTAAGCACCTCCTTAATGAATCACATGCACACAAATTCTCACTTCGGGGTCAGCTGAGACAGAATCTTAGAGGGGCTTTAGTCCAGTTGTCTTTAGATACCTTTGCTCTTACGCCTACCTTTTTCCAGCTCTGAACTACCCTAATTCATTCCTCAGCGCTGGCAAATACATTGTATCATAAGTTACTAAAACACAGTCAAGTCCCAGCAAGGCACTAAACTTCTCTGAGCCTCAGTTTCTCTGTCTGCATACTAGGGATATTAATCTTGTCTCCCACACAGGGTTTTGGAGGACATTCAATGAGATCATGTGTATGAAATTACCTTATAAATAGTATAGCTCTTTGAATGAGTGACTGTGTTTCAGCCAGCCTCCCTTTCAGTCGCCTACTTGATTTCTCATTTGTGTCCCTTTCTCAATTTCACCTGCCCATTATGTCTTCCAGCCATCCTGTCAGCACTCATTTGGCCTCGCTCCAATTCCCTGGTTGTCACATCACGTTTTTGCGAATAAGTCCTCTTTGTTTTCCTTCATCTGAGAATGTCTTTATTTTGCTTCTATTCCAAAAGGTTATTTTCCCTGAATATAAAGTTCTGTGTTTACAGTTCTCTTCTTTCAGCACTTAAAAAAAAAAAAAAAGTTCCACTGTCCTCTGGCTTCCATGGTTTCTGATGAGAAATCTACAGCCTTTTAAACAGTTGTTTCCTTATATTGTAACACACTTTTTCTTTAGCTGCTTCAACAGTTTTTTCATTTCTTTGTTTTCAGCAGGTGTATGTGTCTGAGTAGGGTTTTTTTGTTTGTTTGTTTGTTTGTTTTTGAGCTTTTAAAATATTTAAATTTAGGTCTTTTATCAATTCGGGGAAGTTTGTAGTCTTTATTTCCTCAATTCTTTTTTTCTGCATGAATCTTTCTCTACTTTCCTAATGGAATTCCAGTGAAACAAATGTTAGACCTTTTGATACTGTTCCAAAAGTCTCCAAGGTGCTATCCATTTTTTCTCAATCTCATTTTTCTCTTCACTTTGTATAATTAATCTTTCTTCAAATTTACTCTTTCCTCTGTCATTGTCACTGTTATTGAGACCGTTCAGTGAATTTTTTATTTCAGACATTGTACTTTTCACTCGTAAAATATCCTTTTCATTCTTTTTTATAGTCTTTTTCTTTTCTGGGAATGTCTATGTTTCCATTCATTCTGAGTTGTTTACCTTTACTTCAGGAAACAGTCTTTGTCTGAAAATTGCAACATTACAACATTAGAGGCAACAGGAGGTTGGCACCTGTTGACTGCCCTTTTCATTGAGAATTGTTTGCATTTCCTGGTTCTCTTTAAGTTGTATAATTTGGGATTATATCCTGAACATTTAAAATATTATATTGTATAGACTCTAATTCCTGTTATAATTCTCTGTAGAATTTTTTTTTTTTTTTTTTGAGACAGAGCCTCAAGCTGTCCCCCTGGGTAGAGTGCCGTGGCATTACAGCTCACAGCAACCTCCAACTCCTGGGCTCAAGCGAGTCTCCTGCCTCCGCCTCCCAAGTAGCTGGGACCACAGGCACCTGCCACAACACCTGGCTATTTTTTGGTTGCAGCCGTCATTGTTGTTTGGCAGGTCCGGGCTGGGGATTCGAACCCGCCACCTTAGGTGTACGTGGCTGGCGCCTTAGCCGGTTGAGCTATAGGCGCCGAGCCTAGAATTTTATTTTCAGTTGTTTGTTTTAGCAGGCAATTTTCCCATTCAGGTTCAGAATGTAAGTGCTGTCTGTCTGTGGGCAGTGGTCACAGTTTAGTTTCTGGAGCTTTTGCTATTCTGTTTGGGGTCCTTTCCATCCATGTATAGCTTAGGGGCGATACTAGGACATATGCAACTCATTGTTATAATTAGAGGGTCCCTTGTCCAGTTCTCTTCTTCCTGAGGTTATTCACACATGCTGGCGCAAAGGGTCTCTATTACCAGTTCCTCTGGCCTCGAAGACAGGGTTTCTCTTTAATTTTAACTATCTAGTCTTCTATTCAACAACCAGCTAATGCCTCACTTCAGAGCAAAACCACAAGGGAAATGAAGGGGAAAGGAAAGATTTCTTTGACACAGAGAAACTCTTCTTCCTAGTTTTCCTGGTGTTTGTATTGAGGATAGCCACCACCTTATCCATTAACACCACACAGTTTCAGTATTTGGGCCTTCCTTCAGCATAAAGATGTGAAAGAGAAAAGAACAGGAAATGGGAAACACATGCATATACATGTTTTTGCTTACTTCTTAGAGTCCTCAGATAGTTGCTTTCTGTATTTCATCCAGAGATTTCAGCTACAATCAGTGGCAGAAACAGGTATTCTGGGATTATTCCATCTTGAAGCTTAAATGGACTTACTCCATTTTGATCAGAACCAGATATTTTATCATATTTATAATTTTCTTACATCCTATCTTTTCCCTCATTTATATTTTTCATATTTTTCCTATTCTCATTCATTTTTTATAATTTTGTTAATTTTGTTTTCTGTATATTGAAGTCTACAATTATGCCCATATTTAAAATTATATATATGTATCTTTAAATTTATTTTTTTAACTGTATCTATATATAAACTTTTTGACATATATATATATGCCCCTATAGATTATCTTATTGTATGTGTATACACACACACCAAAATTTATTTCTCAATTCTTCTGTTGGATGTTTTTGTTCCCAGTTTGGGGCCATTATCAATAATACTGTTGTGAACATTCTAGTACATGACATTTGGTGAATGAGTATATATATATATTTTTTTAACTTGAGATTAATATAAGTGTACAAGCAAGTAGATTAAAATGTTTGTGCTTGTTAGGTAAAGTCCCAGTTGTAGTTGTGTTCTGCACCCAGAAGGTGTGCCATATACCCTTACATTGCACTCATTAGGTGATAGCACACTAATCCTCCTCCCTCATCCTGTCTCCCCACCCCCAAACTTGAATTAAATTGAGTTTTTCTCTTATGTGTGCATGTGTTAGTTCATCTACTGGCTTTGTATTAGTATTGAGTACATTGGATACTTGCTCTTCTGTTCTTGTGATACTTTATTAAAGAGAATGTTCTCCAATTCTATCCAGATTAATACAAAAGATGTAAAGTCTCCATCTTTTTTATGGCTGAAGAGTATTCTATGGTTTATGTATAACACGGTTTATTAATCCATTCATAGGTTGATGGGTACTTGGGTTGTTTCCACCTCTTGGAGATTGTAAGTTGAGCTGTGATAAACTTCCTAGTGCAAATGTCCTTATGATAAAATGATTTTTTTTCTTCTGAGTAGATGCCTAGTAATGGGATAGTGAGATCAAATGTAAGAAAGTGTGACAAAAACTTTTGATGATGTCGTCCTGGGGAAAGATTTTATGAAAAAGACTTCATTGGCACTCACAATAACAATAAAAACAAACAAATGGGACTTAAGCTGAACAGCTTCTGCATAGCTAAAGAACAGTGTAAAAGTGTTTCCTTCTCTTCATATCTGTGCCAGCATCTGCAGCTTTGGGACTTTGTGATGTGGGCCATTCTCACTGGGGTTAGGTATTATCTCAGGGTGGTTTTGATTTACATTTCTCTGTTGATTAAGAATGATAAGCATTTTTTCATGTTTGTTGGCTATTCATCTGTCTTCCTCAGAGAAGGTGCTGTTCATGTCTCTTGCCCAGTGAAGGAATTGTTTGCTCTTGTTTTGTTGATTAATTTGAGTTCTCTATAGATTCTTATTATTAAACCTTTGTCAGATTCGTAACATGCAAATACTTTTTTTAATTGTTGTGTCGTTAGCTGTGCAGAAGCTTTTCAGCTTAATTGCATTCCATTTATTTATTTTTATTATTGTTGTGATTGCCAATGAATTCTTCTTCATACAATCTTTCCCCTGGATGAAATCATCAAGAAGTTTGCCTACTATTTCTTCTAGTATTTTGTTGTTTCATGTCTTAGACTTTAATCTTCTATTCATCTTGAGTCAGTTTTTATAAGTGGCGAAATGTACAGGTCCTGTTTCAGTCTTTTACATGTGATTATTTAGTTCTCCTAGAACCATTTATTAAATAGGGAGAATATGTATATTTCTGTTGAATGTATACAATGGAGTAAAATTGCTGGACCACTGGACATGTGTACTTTCAGTTTTAGTATATAGCTGGGAATATATTTTAGCATAATTGTCCACATGATTCTAGTACACAGCAAGGATTATGAACTGTCACCCTAAGGCCTACAATAGCTTCCTATTCTGCATCTTCGATTTTATTTTTAGCTGCAAGTTCACAACCATTCCCCCACAAGCCTGTGAAACTGTCCTCAGCCTTCCCACAGATTGCACAACCACTGTAGCTTGCCATCTCCAGGACCCACTGGGGCCAGGGCTCAGCTATGGGCCTACATTTCACACCAAGAAAACTCTGATTGCTAAGGGAGAAAGCAGACCACAAGCATTCAAACCCAGGAGGCTCTGGGAGCAGTTCCACCTCATCCCCATTCTGCACAAGGGTTCAGGGATTCTCCTGCTTACTCAGGATCTGCTGTCTTATTCTTGATCTTCTCCCTTCTTAATTCCCTGAGTCCACACTAAGCATAGTTCTATTACTTGTAGTTTTTGCCTTTCTGGAGTTTTATCTCCCTTTCATTTTGTATACCCTCTTGTAGTCCTAGGCCCCTCTTTTATCTGTGTCTTTTCATATCTATCTGTCCCAGTGAATTCTAATTGTTACTCTTCCACAAAAGGAATATCCAAACAAACAAAGGTACTTTAGAGGATTCAACTCTATGGTACTCAAGGTTACCTTTTCTTTCTTGTTGTTTATCATTCAGTGGAACCATAATTTCTTCTGAATGTGCCTCTTCCTTGTCATTCATCATCAGTTCCTCAGTTGAAAAAAGCGTGTATAACTTCTGGATCAAATCAGTAACGGTCCCAGAACCATCACCATGATTGTTTCCTAATACTAATAAATATTGTTCCTGGGAATCAGTTTCATCAAATAGCTCACTGTTTTTTGTTTCTATTTTATACACCTCAGGAATAAGCCTATAGTAATGGAGAAGAGAGATGAAAAATTAGCCAATTCCTTTGCAAGTTTAAATGTAAATACAGACAGATAATATAAGAGCAATCCATTTTATGCATGTGACTAGAATAGTCCAAATGCAATTTGTGCATAAAATCGGACTCAAGGGCAATTTTCTGATTTCTCAAGGGAAATTAGACATTTATTTATCAGCAGTTTAGGATTCCAAAGCAATATTATTATCATCACCAAATTATTATTGAATACTTAGGATTGTACTTTGCAAACTCAAACTTGAAAGAATCCTTCCTGCTAGTGTTCATACATTTTCTAAGTGGCAAATGTTTTGTTTTGCTTATATTTTTCTTCTGCTCTAGAACTGCCACATGTAATCTTTGATATTGTTAAGTTTTCTATTTTGGCAGTGCCCAATAGTAGAGTCATGTTATGTAGCTACTAAGAATAGGCTTTTCTTTTATGGTAAAAGCAACAGACAAAGAAATATGACCTTTCCAACATAGGTCATCTGTAATTAACTCCATACCTATGCTGTCATCACAAAAAGCATTTAAAACACACACAAGTTTGTATTTTGAAAACTAAAATGTCATCAATTTCAAATTATTTATTAAGGACTATTCTAGTTGTAGTATATTGTCTAAATTTCTCAACTCACGATACAGTGTTTTCTGTGCCAGTGTTCCCTGGGCTGGGTGAGGTGATGTTAACACATGTAGCTCTCAGATCTTTGGTAGGATATTTGTTGATAGCACCTGGAGAAAAGCAGGCTGGTTAGTCTGAATTTTATCCTTCCACAATATGTCCATCATCCAAAGTCACTTTATTTTTTCCTGTGCTTGACACTGTTTTTAAGAACAAATTAATTTTCTAAGGGATTCAGCTAAGTAGGCACACTGTGGCATTGAAATTCTTTGTTATTAGTAAAGTCAATGAAATATAGCAGTAATTGAGTAAACAATTCCCTTGGGGCTCTGCATGCCCCAAGCTCATGATATAATTCAAGGATGTCTCTAAATTCTTCCTATCATTTGTTTCTCTCCCGGTGATCTTTCTATAAGACTCTATAAGCTATCAAAATTGTCTGCCTTATTTATCCTTAGGGTATGGAGAAAGGCAAATTTTTTGCTTGCTAGTAAATGTAACTCCTAAATTCTAAGATTCCTGAGGAGTATATAAGCCCTGGGGCTTTTTGCATGCTGGAAAACCTGCACCCCTATGATTCTCTAGTAAACTTGCAGGACCTACAGAGAACCATCCAGGGTGGCCTTTGCTATATTCCTACTTTCCAGCACAGGCCAGGACTTGTTTTGTGCTACCAGGTCTCGGTGCCATTATACCCATGTTTAAAAGTACAGCACATGAGCAAAGGCTAGGGCAGCCACTTCCAAAGCCCCTGTGTGTAAAGACACCCTTAAAAGTTCCTATGTGGCTGTTCTAGGGCCAGTTGTCTGGAATAGACATTGTAGAAGAGATTTGTGCCTTTTGCTTATAAGAATTCAAGTCAGAACCGAGGTTAATTTATAATGACAAGGCAAAATAGAAGTCCTTGGAGCAGGGAGAGGGTTGTGTCAGGGGATATTATTTATTACAGCAGTGCATCTTGTTAAGAGTTCAGTAATTGAAGTATGATTTAATGGACAAACGCACACCTCTGGGGTCAGAATATGGTTGAGTCTAGAATTTACCAATTATGACTTGTGAGCTTTTGAACAATTTATTTAACATTTCTGAACCTTGAGACTTTTCATTTGTAAAATGGTAATATAAATATTTTCCTGTGAGGGCTACATTGACTATTAAATAAAGCCACCTATTTAAAGAACATGGCACATTGTAAACACTCAGAGATTAGTGTTTCTATCTTTTCCCGTATTTAAAGATTTCCTGACAAATACTTTGGCAGTGTAGCAGCAAGAGTCAAGAACAAAAAGATCTAGGATTTTTCTGAGATTTTTCACTGTCTCGTACTTGCACTCCCTCACTTCTAACTAAAGTGAGGATCATTTTTACTATGTCTGCTGTTGGATTGTACAAAGAGACATCAAATCTATTACAAAAGCAATAGAAAGGTTTTGATGACTTACGTCTGATTAAGTGAACAAATGGCTTGACAAACTTGATGATATAATCCCAATCTGGTTTGTGGATGCGGCCAAGCTGGACTAAATGATGATCCAGGGGGTGGCTAGCTAATGCTTCTAATTCCTTGTCATTTTGTGTAGGACCAAAGGAAAACACAAATATGGAGTAGCCTTGACATTTAGCTCTCAGAGATACATTTCTTAAGACTTCCTTGTCTAAAGGGCTTGTTTCACCAGCAGTTATTACAAAGATAACTTTGTTTTTTCTCAGATTGGGGGTTCCTACAAAGACATTGTCAATTGTCCACTGCAAGGCATGGCCAATAAAAACATCTCCATTGAGTTGTTGAAAAGAGTCTTGGAGATGATGTTTCATTTGGTATACACTGTTGTAGGTAACCAAATCAAATTCCAGGTAGACAGGGCATTTTTCAGTGTTGGGCATATAGCCTGGGGGAGAGTAGCTCAGGACAGCAACTCTGTCTCCCAAGGTGGAGGTCAGTGGATCTGGAGCTATATGAAAGTAATCAAGCACTGAGGTTACAAAAGCTTTTACTTCCTTAAACTCATCACTTCCTACTCTTTGGGAAGCATCTATGAGGAAAGCCACATCTATGTAATATTCTTGAAGAGAGGCATTTCTAGGTTCATCAGTAAGCCCTGGTTCTTCTTTTCTGCCATGATTTTCATGTCCTGCAACAGAATAAGTCAAGTCACTCCTTTCAATAGAAGATTAACTTAGAACTCTTAATATACCATGTATAGTATTCGTTTGTATACCCATAACATACATCATTAATCTGTCACAGTGCTTGTTCCCAAATTCATTCTCCAAATATGTCTCCACAAAATGCATGGAGAGGCATTACCTTCTGATATGTGTTGCTACATGAGAAGAAATCTATTTGCTACCCTATCTCAGATCTTTGTGAAAGGATTTATTTATACTCAAGATATTTTAACATGCAAGATGAGGAATAAACAGCTATTCTTAGCACATACATAGTTACAAAATTTGGAGTACACATTCACATGATATTTAATGATATGTAATGATCCCAAGAGAAAGTATTAATGTTGAAGTTACATTTATTGGTGGCAAAACAAATATACCTTTATACACATGTCTAAAATATGCACCATAGAATGATGTCATGAGAGTAAGTATAAGCAAGGGAGGTCTTTAGAATACAAATGCTGTGAAAGGACATACTCTAACTTGGTACTCAGAGTACCAGTCTACAAACACTTCATCAGTCCATGACAAGATAAGAATAGTGTCCAGTGATATAAGCCTACTGAATAGTCCAGCTGATTTTTTTTTTTTTTTTGCAATTTTTGGCTGGGGCTGGGTTTGACCCCGCCACCTCTGGCATATGGGGCCAGAGCCTTACTCCTTTGAGCCACAGGCACCGCCCTGATGTTTTTCTTTTTATAGCAAGACTTTCTTAACGAAGGAAACAGTGCCTTGATTCACATTCCAAAGTAAGTTTCTTCTCTTCTTGCAGACCAGTACTTTAAGTAGCACTGCCCTAACCCTAAGAGATCATGAAACCCATCCACAATCATGAGGGTGACTGATGAGGCCACAACAGTCATTGCCAGCTTAGAGAGACAGGAAGTAAATGTTCTGTTCTTTGTGAAAGAAGTTTGTTTGTGAAACTAATCAAGCAAAAAAGTAGATTTATAACTGGAACAAATTTATTGAACAAGCCCTTCTGCTCAACCTCTTCTGCTCAACCCTTTATTAAATACTTTAAATTTATTTATTTATCATAACAAATAAATTGATTAAACGGTCTTAATGCTATAAAAGCTTAAAATACAATGCAAAAAACTCCAAGTTCCAACACCATAGGCGATGTTTTACTTGGGGCATCTCTCTATTAGAGTATTGGGGCAAACTCTCTATTAGAGTATTTCTTAGGAATGAAATCTGCAATGCTGTGTAAACCTCATATTATGTTTTTAATCTATTATTGACTTGATTTACTAAAATTTGCTTAAAAATTTTGCTTCTATGTTCCCTAGGAGTGTTGGTCTCTAGTTTCTCTTTTATACACAAAGGACATTACAATATCTTTGTCTGGTTTGGGAATCAGAGTAATCAAGTCTCAAAAAAATGAGTTGGAATTTTCTCTTTCTGCTCTTTAATCTTATTATTCTGGTCCTGTACCGAAAGGACTCATCACAACCCTAGTCCAGAGGCACAGGAACTTAAAGAGCAAGAGGAAGTGAAAGGAAAATTGGGCAAGGAAGCAGATAAATCACTCATGAAGAATAACCAGCAGAAAAATCCTGGCAACATAAAAAACCAGTCCAGAGCAACCCCCTCAAAGGACCATGAGGTAGCTACTGCAGAGGATTCCACCTATAAAGAAATGTTAGAAATGACAGAAGGAATTTAGAATATAGATGATGAAAACAATGAAGGAAATAATGGAAACAATTAAGGAAACTGCTGATAACGTGGAAAATAACCAAAAGGAAATACAAAAACAGAACCAAATAAGAGATGAACGATACGAAGAATATAGAAAGAATATAACAGAGCTGAAGGAACTGAAGCAGTCAATTAAAGAACTTAAAGATGCAATAGAAAGTATCAACAACAGATTAGACTATGCAAAAGAAAGAATCTCAGAGGGAGAGGACAAAGATATTGAGATAGTTCATATAGTTAAAGAGGCAGAAAAGAAGAGAGAGAAAGCAGAATGTTCACTGACAGAATTATGGGACTTAATGAAGTATTCAAACATACGAGTTATAGGTATCATAGAAGGGGAAGAAGAATGCCCCAGGGGATAGAAACCATACTTGAGAATATTATAAATGAAAATTTCCCAAATACCACCAAAGATTCTGACACACTCCTTTCAGAGAGATATTGGACCCCAGGTCGCCTGAACTCTAACTGAGTTTCTCCAAGACACATTGTAATGAATCTGTCCAAAGTCAAGACAAAAGAAAAGATTCTTCAAGCTGCCAGGAGTAAGCACCAGTTGACCTACTGGGGCAAATCCATCAGGGTGACTGCAGACTTCTCTAATGAAACTTTCCAAGCCAGAAGAAAATGGTCATCTGTCTTTAGTCTACTTAAACAGAACAATTTCCAGGCCAGAATTCTATATGCTGCTAAGCTAAGCTTTAAAATTGAAAGAGAAATCAAATCATTTACTGATATACAAACACTGAGGAAATTCGCCACAGCAAGACCAGCTATACAGGTAATACTTCAGCACGTTCTACACACTGACCATCACAATGGATCAACAGCAAAGGAAGAACTCAGAAATTAAAGGATAGAACCTAACTTCCACAATGATGCAAAAGATAAAACTAAGCAATGGACTCTCACAAAATAAGATGAATAGAACATTATCACACTTATCAACTATCTCAATAAATGTCAATGGCTTGAATTCCCCACTGAAGAGGCATAGATTGGTTGACTAAATTAAAAAACACAAGCCATCCATTTGCTGTCTGCAGGAAACACACCTAGCTTCAAAAGACAAATTAAAACTCCAAGTTAAGGGTTCAAAGACAATTTTTCAGGCAAACGGAATTCAGAAGAAAAGAGGGGTTGCAATCTTATTTTCAGATACATGTGGATTTAAAGCAACTAAAGTCAAAACAGACAAAGATGGTCACTTAATATTGGTCAAGGGAAAAATAACAACAAGAAGACATTTCAATTCTAAATATTTATGCACCCAATTTAAATGCTCCCAGATTCTTGAAACAGACATTAATCAGTCTGAGCAATATGATATCCTATAATACCATAATAACAGGGGACGTTAATATTTCTCTTACAGAGCTGGACAGATCCTCTAAACAGAGATTAAACAAAGATATCAGGGACTTAAATGAGACCCTAGAGCAACTGTGCTTGATAGACACATATAGAGCACTCTATCCCAAAGAGAAAGAATATATACATTCTTCTCGTCACCCCATGGAACATTCTCCAAAATTGATCATATCCTAGGACACAAAACAAACCTCAACAGAATCAAAAGAATTGAAATTTTACCTTTTATCTTCTCAGATCAAAAGGCAGTAAAGGTGGAACTCAACTCCAACAAAAATGTTCAACCCTACACAAAGGCATGGAATTAAACAACGTTCTGTTGAGTGACAGTTGGGTGAAGGAAGAAATAAAAAGAGGAATTCATTAACTTCCTTGAGCATATACCAACAGCAGCCAAGCTGAAAAAGCAGTCAAGGACTCTATCCCATTCACAGTAGTGCCAAAGAAGATGAAATATTTAGGAGTCTACCTAACAAAG
>NW_003852397.1:32294342-32296871 GCF_000181295.1 Otolemur garnettii
GGAATTGGAAAAAGAAGAACAATCTAAGCCTAAACCCAGCAGAAGAAAAGAAATATCCAAAATTAAAGCAGAGATCAATGAAACTAAAAACAAAAGAATCATTCAGAAAATTAATGAAACAAGGAGTTGGTTTTTTGAAAAAAATAAATAAAATAAACCTTTGGCCAAACTAAAAATAAAAAAGTAATATCTCTAGTAACCTCCATCAGAAATGATAAAGGGGAAATAACAACTGATGCCACAGAGGTACAATAGATCATCTCTGAATACTACCAGTAAGTCTATGCTCTGAAACTTGACAATGTGAAGGAAATGGATCAATATTTGGAATTACAGCCTCTCTCTAGACTTAGACAATAAGAAATAAAGCTCCTGAACAGGCCAATTTCAAGCACTGAGACTAAAGAAACAAAAATCTTCCAACAAAAAAATGCCCTGGTCTGGATGGCTTCACACCAGAATTCTATCAAACCTTCAAAGAAGGGCTTATTCCTCTACTTCAGAAATTATTCCAAAAAATTGAGGAGGAAGGAATCTTCCCCAACACGTTGCCAAAAGCAGGAAAAGACCCAACTAAAAAGGAGAATTTCAGACCAATTTCACTAAAGAATATAGATGCAAAATTCTCAACAAAATCCTAGCCAATAGATTACAGCTTATCATCAAAAAACTCATACATCATGATCAAGTAGGTTTCATCCCAGGGATGCAAGACTGGTTTAACATATGCAAGTCCATAAATGTTATTCACTGTATCAACAGAAGTAAAACCAAAGACTATATGATCCTCTCAATAGATGCAGAAAAAGCATTTGATAAAATCCAGCATCCTTTTCTAATTGGAACACTGAAGAGTATAGGCATACGTGGCACATTTCTGAAACTGATTGAAGCTATCTACAACAATATTAAACAGAACAAAACAATATTAAATATTTTACTAAATGGAGTAAAAGTGAAAGATTTTCTCCTCAGAACTGGAACCAGACAAGGTTGTCCTCTGTCACCATTACTATTCAACATAGTGCTGGAAATTCTAGCCAACACAATTAGGCAAGACAAGAAAATAAAGGGCATTCAAATGGGAGCAGAGGAGGTCAAACTCTCCATCTTTGCTGACGATATGATCTTATACTTAGAGAACCCCGAAGGCTCAACAACAAGACTACTGGAAGCCATCAAAAAATACAGTAATGTCTCAGGATATAAAATCAATGTCCACAAGTCAGTTGCCTTTGTACAGCCAAGATGATAGGCTAATTAAGGACACAACTCCCTTCACCATAGCTTTAAAGAAAATGAAATACCTAGGAATATACCTAACCTAGGTATATTAGGTATACCTAGGTATAAAGGAGGTGAAGGACCTCTATAAAGAAAATTATGAAACCCTAAGAAAGGAAATAGCAGAGCATATTAACAAATGGAAGAACATGCCATGCTCATGTCTGGGAAGAATCAACATTGTTAAAATGTCTATACTTCCCAAAGCAATCTATCGAATCAGTGCTACCTGTATTAAAATACCAGCATCATACTTTCAAGATTTGGAAAAAATGATTCTGCATTTTGTATGGAACCAAAAAAAATCCCGTATAGCTGAGGCAATTCTTAGTAATAAAAACAAAGCAGGGGACATCACCATGCCAGATTGTAGGCTGTACTACAAAACCATAGTGGTCACGACAGCATGGTACTGTCATAGACACTTGGAATCAAACAGAAAACCAGGAAATGAAACTAACATCTTAGAACCACCTAATTTTCAATAAACCAAACAACAGCATACCTTGGGGAAAAGACTCCCTATTCAATAAATGGTGCTGGGAGAACTGGATATCCACATGTAAAAGACTGAAACTGGACCCTCACCTTTCCCCACTCACAAAAAATGATTCAAGATGGATAAAGGACTTAAATGTAAGGCATGAAACAATAAAAATCCTCAAAGAAAGTGTAGGAAAAACACTGGAAGATATTGTCCTGGGGAAAGATTTCTGAAAAAGACTGCAGTGGCAATTGCAACAAAAATAAACAAAAGGGACTTCATTAAACTGAAAAGCTTCTGTACAGCTAAGGAGATAAAAACCAAATCAAATAGACAACCTACACAATGAGACAGGATATGTGCATATTTTGAATCAGAGAAAAGCTTGTTAACTAGGATCTATAGAGAACTCAAATTAATACACGTGAAAAAAGCCAACAATCCCATATATCAATGGGCAAGAGACATGAATAGAACTCTAAGGAAGACAAATGAATGGCTAACAAACATATGAAAAAACACTCATCACCCCTAATTATTAGAGAAATGCAAATCAAAACCACCCTGAGATACCATCTAACCCCAGAGAGAATGGCCCATATTGCAAAATCTCAAAACTGTAGATGCTGGCGCAGATGTGGAGAGAAGGGAACACTTTTACACTGCTGGTGGGACTGCAAAGTAATACAACCTTTTTGGAAGGAAGTATGGAGAACCCTCAAAGAACTCAACCTAGACCTCCCATTTGATCCTGCAATCCC
>NW_003852397.1:32297139-32301282 GCF_000181295.1 Otolemur garnettii
TGGGGGTAGGGGAAGGGGAGAGCAGAGAGAGGAAGAAGGAGGGAGGAGTGGGGAATGGAATAGCAGAAAAAGGAAAGGAGAGAGAAGGGTGGGGTCTTGGTTTGTTCCAAACCTTTTGGGGGCAAGACACGATTGTAAGAGGGACTTTACCTAACAAATGCAATCAATGAAACCTGGTTTCTTGTACCCTCAATGAATCCCCAACAAATTAAAAAAAAATGAGTTGGAAATATTCCAAATCTAGTTTTATAGTTACTTTTAAATACAGAATAAATTATTGTTAACTATAGTCGCCCTATTGTCCTACTGAGCACTAGATCTTATTCCTTCTAACAACCCATTTTTATCTCCCTCAACTTAATTAGCCTTTCCAGTCTTTGACAACCACCTTCTATTCATACATATCCTGATTACCCAGATTCACTCATTACACATTGTATGATATCAAACTATCACATGTACCCTATATATGTACAACTATTGTGTATCCATAAAAATGAAAAATTAAAATAATTTTAAAGATGTTTAAGGCTTATCAAAGATCAAATGACAATAAATAACTCAGTTCATCTCTTGGTTCTCTATTCTGTTTCATACATCTACCTCTCTGTTTTTTGTGCCAGTACCATGCTGTTTTGATCACTATAGATTTATAGTGATTTATAGATTTATAGTCTGAAGTCTGGTAGCATGATTCCTCCTGATTTGTTTTTATTTCTGATTAATGTCTTGGCTAATTGAGTTTTTTCTGATTCCATATAAAACAAAGCATTATTTTTTCCCAGGTCTTTAAAGTATAACAGTGGTGCTTTAATAGGGATTGCATTGAAATTGTATATTGCTTTGGGTAGTATAGACATTTTAACTATGTTGATTCTTCCCAGCCATGAGCATGGTATGTTTTTCCATTTGTTAACATCTTCAACTATTTCTTTTCTCAGAGTTTCATAGTTCTCTTTATAGAGATCTTTCACATCCTTTGTTAGGTAAACTCCCAACTATTTCATCTTTTTTGGCACTGCTATAAAAGAAATAGAGTCCTTGACTGTTTTTTCAGCTTGACTATTGTTGATATATATGAAGGCTACCAATTTATGAGTGTTGATTTTGTAGCCTGAGATGCTGCTGTATTCCTTGATCACTTCTAAGAGTTTTACCCAAGTGCCCATCAACCCATGAATGGATTAATAAATTATGGTATATGTACACCATGGAATATTATGCAGCTTTAAAAAAGGTGGAGACTTTACCTGTTTTATGTTTTCATGGATAGAGTTGGAACATATTATTCTTAGTAAAGTATCTCAATAATGGAAGAAAAAGTATTCAATGTAGTCTACTATGAAACCAATATATAATCAATCACACTTCCATGTGAAAGCTATAACCTAACTACAGCCCAAGATGAAGGGGAAAGAGGAGGAGGAGACGAGGGAAGGGGGGAGCTTGGGCTGAGGGAGGGTAATTGGTCAGATCATACCTGTGGTGCATTTTATAAGGGTACATGTAAAATCTACTAAGTGGAGAGTATAAATGTCTTAACACAATAATTAAGAAAGTGCAGTGAAGGCTATGTTAACCAGTTTGTTGTAAGTATTTCAAATTGTATATAAAACCAGCACAGTGTACCCCATAAATGAATTAATGTACACATCTATGATTTAATAAAAAAAGAAAGACATACATTATTTGCATAAGACATAGAAAAGAGGCTACAATTGATTTAGAGCCATTTAAATATTTGTTGACATTCAGAAATAAAGTATTCTTCTAAAAAAATAATTTTTGAGATGAATCAAAAAATATGCCCACTGCTTTAATATTTTGGAAGACTTTGTATAGAACTGATATTATTTCTTCCTTATATGTTTTGATAAATTCACTAGTGAAATCATCAGTGCCTAGAGGTTGTTTTCTTATGGGAAGGTATGAACCACAAATCAATCTTGTTAATATACATATGGCTATTTAGGTTATTTTTTCTTGAGTGCACTTTGGTAATTTGTGTATTGTAAGAAATTTGTGTATTTCACTTAAGCTAATTTGTATATTAAAATTGTTGAGAATATTCATCTCCTGGTTATTCTTTTAATATTTGTAGAATATCTCCTCTCTTGTCCTGATATTGGTAATTTGTGTTTTCTCTGTTTTCCTGGAGAGTTTAATTATAGGTTTATCAATTTTATTGTTCATCTCAAAGCAGTAATTTTTAGTTTTATTGATTTTCTCCATTATTTTTCTTTTCTATTTCATTGAGTTTCACTTTAATTTTATTATTTTCTTTCTTCTGCTTACCTTGAGTTTACCTTGTTCTTCGTTTTCTGGTTTCTTAAGGTAGAAATTGCAGTCATTGATTTAAACACTTTCTTCTTTACTCAATATATGCATTTAATGCTAATAATTTCCTCTTAAGTCTGCTTTAGTGGAATCTGACAAATTCTGATACATTGATTTCATTGTCACTCATGAGGCCACAACAGTCATTGCCAGCTTATTGCAGAATACTTTCTAATTTCCCCTTTGACCATGAATTATTTAAAAGTACTTATTTAATCTCCAAATATTTGGAGATTTTTAAAAGATCTTTCTGCTATTGATTTTTAATGCATTCGTATTTTTTTTTTTTTATTGAATGGTAACTGTACATTAATGCACTTCTGGGGTATAGTGTGGGGTTTTCACATGCAATCCAAAATACTTCCATCAAACTGGTCAACATAGCCTTCATGTCATTTTCTCAGTTATTGTTTTAAAACGTTCACATTCTACTCTTAGAAACATTTACTTGTACCCCTATAAGATAAACCTCAGAAGTGATCCCTCCAAAGCCCCTCCCTCCACCCATTCACCCCTTCCTTCTCCCTCCCCCCTCCCCATATTCTTAGGCTATTGCGTTATAGCTTTCATATAAAAGGTATAAATTAGTTTCATATGCATTCCTGTTTTGGTCAGAGAACATTCCTATATGACTTGAATCCTTTTAAATTTTGAGCCTTGTTTTATGGCCCACAATATACTGTATTTTGGTCTACCAAGTATTGGGAGAAGACACTGAAACTCACTGATGCCCTTTTCCCTTTCAAATATATTTATTTTTTCTCTTTGTTTCATCTTGGATAATTTCTATTGCCACATTTTCAAGTACACTGATTTTTTTCTTTTGCCAAATCTAATCTGCCATTAATGCTGTCCAGTATATTGTCCATCTTAGACATTGTAGTTTTCATCTCTGGAAATTCTATCTGAATCTTTTGTTTATATCTTTCATATCTCTACTTAACTTCCAAACATATGGAACACAGTTACAAGGACTGTTTTCATATCTTTGCTAATTCTAACATCTGTGTCAGTTCTGGTTTGATTTTGATTAATTATGTTTTTCATTACAAATGGTGTCTTTCAGCTTCTTTCTATTCCAGACATTGTAAAATTTTCTTTTGGGGGTGTGGGATACATTTGTATTCTTATAAATATTAATATGCTTTATTGTGGGAGGCAGTTATACGGAAAGTGTTTGATTTTGTTGGGTTTGCTGTTATGATTTGTTTTCAAGTCCTAACTTGGGGCTAATTATTTCTTACTACAGAGACAAGACCCTCCTAAGTTCCTCCCCACCCATTACTGTTTGAACTGTGATTTTTCCAGACTTTCTGATGGGAAAAAGCACTGATCTTGGCCCTGTGGAGCAAATGATACTATTTTCAGATGGTTCTTTCCCCAGCCTCAGGTAATTTCCTGACATGCACATGCTATCAGTACTTGGCTAAATAATTCAAGGAGGCCCTCTGCAGATCTCTGGGGTTCACTCTCTGTGTAACTATCTCCTTTCCGGTATTCTGTCTAGCAAACTCTTAGCACCTTGGTCTCCCTGTATGTTTAGTCAGTCTCCTTATCTCCAGGAGGTTCACTGGGCTCTACCTGAATTCGTCCTTCCTGTATTATGGCCTGAAAACTCCTCCAAGGCAGGCTCAGTGCCTGTGGCTCAAGCAGCTAAGGCACCAGCCACAAACACCTGAGCTTATGGATTTGAATCCAGCCCAGGCTCACCAAACAATAATGATGGCTGCAACTCAAAAAAAAAAAAAATAACTGGGCATTGTGGGGGCTCAGTGGCTCAAGCAGCTAAGGCACCAGCCACAAACA
>NW_003852397.1:32301566-32306407 GCF_000181295.1 Otolemur garnettii
GGTTAATCCAGCTTCTTTTCTCCATCTTGGGCAGCTCTAATAGATGGGAACTGACTCTTCTGTTTGAGAACCTTTCATGTTCTCTTCCTCCTCACAAAGGGCTAAGAACTACCCACTTGCATATACCAGATGTTTCTATTATTGGTATATTTGCAGTAATTGAACAGGATTTTGCATTTCACAAGCATGATTAAATTTATGGGTCTCCCATTCTTCACCAGGAATCCAGTTTCAAACTCTTATAATTTCTAGTCAAGACAGAGGTTCCTGATTAGACAACTAACTGTGGAAGTAGAAGTGCAGACAACATCATGTATTTTATATTCTTCTCTGCTAGGGATCCTGTATAATGTACTTAACTCTAAAACATCACCCCTCAATGATCCTACTAGAGTTCTCAGCCATGCTGTGTTAGGAACTGTGAAGATTAACAAAAAGGACATTTGTACCTTTTCAGAGTTTGCAATCTTGGAGTTGGCTAACTGTTACCCACTCTTCTACCAGGACATCTATTTTCTAATTACAGTGTTTCAATTTCTTTAAAAAGGGCAACACATTTGTTAAAACCTAAGGAAAAGTATTCCATAAACGTGATGGTAGAAGATAAAAAGGTTGACTTATCATGTTAGTGGAATCTTTTTTCATGCATGCCCATACCAGAAATAATTATTTGTTTCAGTTTTCTCTTCATCAGTGAGCAAAATCTCAGGGCTTTTCCAAAGTATTCAGCAAAACTATTTCCTAAAGAGGTATATTTCATCTATGGAACTTCTATAAATAAGTTCCCTCCCTACTTACAGAGGGAGAGAATCAAAGAAGCTATATGTGGATGATTGTATCTTGAAAATTTTAAAATTTAGTCACACATAAGGCGGAATTATTCTACTTTGAGTCTAAATTCATCTTACTTAGGAAGACAGGGTCTTCAAAAATATTTTCCTTCAAGAAAACCTGGCAGAAGTGTGAACAAAATATACTCATAGCTCACAGTAATTCTGTCAATTTTTAAAAATGCCAATGAAGCTAAATTCCCATCTTTGACTCTGTGGAAGAATTTCCTCAGAATGGCAGAGGAGGAAAAGTTGGCTTACTTTATTATAGACAAGACTTGGAAGAGTAAAGGATCCAGCTGGATTTCCAGAGAAGCACCCCCAGAGATGAGCCTAACTTTGGCCAAGAATTTAAGCCTCAATGCCAAGTGTACTCCACAACTTTCTGAAGAAGCGGGGGTGGAAAGGAAACTTAGAGCGAAGGGAGAATCTAAATGACCTGGGCCATTTGGACTGGGATTAAGTATGCTGGAGGCAGCTATGCTGCCTTTCATGGCTTTTGTGGGAAATCTCAAGCTACACATGAGTCTGCCTTATACTTTGTGTAAGGGCCAAGATAAGCCATGTGTTTTCCATGGGCAAGCCACATGTACAGTTGAGGCTACTTTATGTGTAAGGTTTTGTCCAAATGAACTGTAGCTGATATTTTTCAAGTTAATAATTTTTATAATGCTTTCCCACGAGGACGGCGATGCTTTCTTTTTGCTCTCCCACTCTCTGAGTAATTCATCAAGCATTCAAGTTTGCTTCAGGTCTTGTGCTCAGATCTATAAGTGTCTTCTCTCATTTAATCTTCCTCATAGCACTATGAGGGTAGAATTATCATCATTCCCTTCTTACAGTAAGCAAACAGAAGCTAGAAGTAGGTAAATGAGTTAGCTAAGGAATGACAGCCTGATTTGAACCCAGCTTTGTCTTGCTGTCTAACTCCTTGAGAAGAACTGCTCATCAGAAAGGAAGGTAGAGCAGAAACATTCAGGCACATATCAACTGGCTCTCTAAGGGCCCTGGGACCAGGTATGAAGAACGTGGTTCTTGGTTAATTGCCATTCCTTCTGTTTAAAGCTTCTAGAGAATGTTTTCTTCCAAAGTAAGTAATAGTATGAATTCAATAAATTTGTCATTTTTTCTTCTCTAGGCATTGCAGAGCAGTGGGCACGAGCAGAACTTCTAGAGTTTGAGTCCTGCATCTACTATTTGTTAACTCTGTGACCCTAAGTCTTCTCCATTCCTCAATTTCACTATCTAAACAATGGTAATAATAAACTACAACCTTAGAAGATTTTTGAGAGGCTTAAAGTTTTCACGGTGCTTAGCATATCCTAAGCACCCCACAAATATATATTTTAGAAGGAATCAAAAAAATAAGTCTCAGGCAGCTGAATATCCTCCTTATGATGTCATATCCTATAAGTCAGGATTTTCATTTTAAGAAGGTAAAGTCAGCAAGTATAACTTACACACTTGTATAGTATAAGTATACTCTCAGAAATGAAAAAGGTCACTCTGTTGTGTTTACGGATGCCTAGCTTTGGGGGAGTTGACAATAATTCATATGCCTTCCCATTTACCACTGCCAGCCCAGGCCTGTCCTCCTGCCTGCCTGAGGTCACAGGTCAAGCTGTAGGGGCATGAGCTGGGATAGCAAAGGAGGCAGGTACAAGTGTGTGCATCTGATCATTGATTTTATACTAAAGGACAATATAGGCGTATTTAAAATTAACACAAATGTCTTAATGCTGTAATTGGGTAAATGAGGTGAAGGCTGTGTTGATTAGTAGAATGTAAGCACTCCAATTTGTACAAATAATCAACACATTGAATCCCATAATGGCATAAATGTATTTATGATCTATGTATAAATGACTTAATTTAAAAAAAGAAAAATTAAAAAAAATTAAATTAAATTCTTACTTTGTTTTTTGAGGTCGTTTCCCCCCATTTTCCTGAACAAGTAGGAATGATTGCCTTAAAATATATTTTATCCTTTTCTCCAAAGTCTCAGAATTAAATTTTTGTTCTGGACTTTCCTAGGTGGTATTTAGATGACAAGAATGAGTCTTGGGAACCATTTCACACATTGAAACAATAGACTACAGAAAGGTACCAGTACACCGAGAAAAAATGATGCATGTTTGGGAGTCGTTTATACCCAAACCACCTGGACATGGCACTTTGGTTTTAATACAGTTATTCTGTGTTCCATGCTTCTGCATGAGTTTAAAAAGAGTATTTATTCAATTAAATTTAAAAGTAGCATTATGCCATTAAAATAATTTTAAAATAACTCTCCCAAATGTTGACATGATTTAATTTATTTTCAAATTTGGAAATTGGATATATCTACTCATTTGATAATGCAGAAAAGGCCATCACTGGGCAATGGGGTATATACATAGTTAAAAGTTAGTGTTTATGTACAGATGATCATGGGTTCAAATCCTGGTCCTGCCACTTACAAGCTATGCTTTTGTGTGAGGTTCTTAAACTTTGCAACACTGTCCTTATCCATATAACAGAATAATACAGTTTTGTAAAGATTAAGTGAAATCATATATGTATACACACCCACAGATATGTACATTTATAAAGTACTTGCACTGTGCTCAGCCCATGATTACATTCAGTAAGCAGTAGTTTCTGTGGTTACTACTACTCCTCATGCATTATTCAATGGCCAAGTGGGACAATGAATGCAATGCTTTGAGAATTGTCCTGCATGGAATGAATATTGACACCTGCTTCAAAACATTTCATTTACATTTTTATTTTACTAAACTGAATACTTTTTGACTTGTATTAGGCATTTTTTTTTTGTACAAACAGAATAGACTGGACAGACTACAAGCTCCTTGAAACCAGGGCCTATGTCTAAATCTTTGTTTTGTTTTAATCTCTCTAATCTCCCTAAAAGTCTAGCCCAGGGCTTAACTGAGAGTAAGAGCTCAAATGCATATTTGTTATATTAAAGAATATCTGAATAATGAGGGGAAACCTATGCAAATGCTTATAGAGTCCTTAATAGTAAATCCTTAATGAGGGATGCCACTATCACCATGATAAACCACCATCACCATCACTACTACCCCCTATACCTTTACCTTTATCACCACGACAACCTCCACTGTCATTGCCACCATCATCTCTACCACCACTGCCACCATCTCCCCTCATATTTTTACCTCCATCAATACCCTCTCCAGCCCCAACAATATTATTGCCACCACCATCCTTACCATCCACCCTTACCACAACCATCAGCGACAGCAACTACCTTTGCTACCATTATCTTCACTACTAGCAATGACCAGCACCAACACTATCATCATCACCACCTCCATCACCATCACCACTATCATCTGGTTACTACTTCAAATATCCAAGTTTTCTCCCATTAGAAAGGAGACCACATGAAATAAAAGTCACCAGAACTCTAAAACAATGCTTTATTAGTTCCAACAAGACATACAAAAGCAAACTCCCTGTACATTTGAATCCAGATAGTTCACATTCTCTGAACTCTCCGTTGACCTTAGTCTTGCCCACATGCAAAAACTTTAGGAAGATGACTAAAGCTATAATGACAATATTTACAATAAATCACCAGGCAAAAGTAAATGTAACACCTCAGTCTATACTTTAAAATGAAGTAATAGGAGACCTAGTTTATTTCACAAAGAGCATCAAGATATTTGAGATTTCCTGAAGATTTCATGAAAAAAACTCATCATAATTCTGATATGATCACAATTCTTCTTTAAAAAATGTGCTGATAGGGGATTCTGGGAAGATGGCCGACTGGTAGCAACCCTGGTCAGAGGCTCCTGAACAAAGGAAGAAAAACTGGTTGGAATCAGAATCTATGAAGTCAAAGACGGGGAGCTGAGCCCAGAAAGAAGTTCGGCAAGCAATAAATCCAAGGAAGATCATTTAAGAACATAAAATACAGGTACAAAGCGGGCCCCAGAACTGCTTACTAGACCCGCCCCCCTCCCACGGGTGGCGGGTGGC
>NW_003852397.1:32312588-32377223 GCF_000181295.1 Otolemur garnettii
TACAAGTGAATCTTTCTATGAGTAGAATATGAATGTTTTGACATAATAACTAAGAAAGTTACATGAAGGCTATGTTAACCAGTTAAAAAAAAAAAAAACACACCGTTCAGAGATGTCCTCGGTGAAATAAGATCCTAGAAGAAGTGTAGAGGATTGGAACAGAGCCCAGGTTGAGTCCCATAAAGGCAGAGACTCATCTCCCATGGAGGCAAGGGGTGAGAAGGAAAGGGGTGAGAAAACCCAAAGGAAAGGGGTAAGAAAACTAAAATTACCAAGAAATATTAAGGTACAGAAAAACAAATTGCAGAAGGCCCACATCAGATGTCTTGGATCTGATTGGTAAATGAGAAAGTAACTAGTATATTCTGACAGATTGCTAGGAGTACAGTGAGAGCTAAAGGAAACAGCCATAGGGAAGGCTGAGTGTTGACTGTAGCTGAATATAATCTTCTCTGAACAGTTGAAATTAGACAAATTAAATTGTTGTACACCCCAAAAAAAAAGTGCTAATAAGAAAGTAGAATGTTCAGAAGCCAATACTGCTTATTTAAATTTAGCAGAAGTAAAAATATATATTCAATTTTAATACATGACAGCAAAAATTAGAAGTAAGCTGTGTTCAAAAAGAAGTAAATGGTTAAATGCATTCATTTATTGAAAGAAACATGAGGACATTTAGAAAAATAAATATGCCCTTTCTTTTCTTGTCTTTCTTTTTGTTGTTGTTGTTGTTCCAAGATGATGGAATGAAGGCTTTATTAGTGCACATTACCAACTTGGAAATAGCAAAATTGTGTGCAGAGATCTGCACTGTGAACTTTTATTCATGAAGAAACACACTTCAACAGAAAAGTGAATGAAACTTCAGATACTTTGAAAGGAGCAGCAGGAAGTAGCCTGTGCCATGGGTCTGCCAGTAAACTGAGAGTTTTTAGAGCTTGAAAGCTGGTGGGGGTGGTCTCCATCATATGCATTCCCCCTAGGAAACCAGGCATCACAGGCCACATGGGAGCTTCTTGACCCTACCCAGCACTGGATTAGACTTGGTGAGTGATGGGGAGTCTTGGGTGGTGATCACAGGTTGGGAGAGGCTTGGAACTGAGATATGTGATCTATTCTTGAGCAGCGATGAATCCCCACAGCCAGAGCTGAGAGATAAGTCTACAGCCATACCTCCCTGGATGCACCTGATCTCATCAGAACTGAGAGATAGCATGGTGTGGGCTCGTGGGCAGAAAAGTTGCAGGATGATGCCCCACTCTTTAGGCCCAGAAAGGGGCTAAAGTCCTGCTTGGGACTCAGCTGGCTGTTTTGTTACTGCCAGTGGCAGGCTGTGTGTGGAAAACCCACTGAGTCAAGAGTGTGGGAACTAGATGGGTCCCACTGCTGTTTGCTGGGCTGTGAAGCCCCAGTCATAGCTCCCTCCCTGTGCAGGTTCTTTGGTGCTACAAGGGCAGTTCTGCTCCTTTCTGGAACCTTGCCCTAGTGGCCAGAGGGACAGAGAACTGCCCTCCTAACCCTGTTGGGACTGCCACTTGTACCCACCACTGGGAAGCCTAAATGTGGGCTCACCCTCACTGGCTTTGCCCCCTTCAGCCACCTCAGTAGCAGAAAATGGGACAGAACCCCTAGGAGTTCCATGACTCCACACATTGCCTGGGACACCTGAGAAAATCAAGCATAAATCCCCCGGTCACCACTGCAGCTGGTTCTCTCCTGCAAGGGCCACCTACTGGTCAGGAAGGCAATCTGCACAGACCATTAGAACATTTGCTGACAACAATGCATTTGGGAAGGAGAAAAATTTTGTGCAACCTCAGCTACCAGCACAGCATATACCACCCTGGCTACTAAGGAGGCTTTGTGTCCCTTCACCACTTGTTACATTACTGCTGTAACTGACATTTAAGAAAGAAACCACACGAAGGCTATTTATAATCAAGAAAATCTTACAGAGTCTACCCCACCACCTCTATGAGGCTGGTGCTTGTGCCTACCACTGGGACACCTAAGGGTGTGCTAGCCAAACCACCACCACCCCCCACCCCACCCCCCGCCAGGGGTGAGAATGTAGCCCAGACCACTGTGCATCCCATGGAACAGTCCATGCTATCAGGCATCAGAGAGATTGCTCAGGTAGACAAAAATCACGCATATGCCCTATTGCTACTACTACAGCTGACTCTTATCTGGAGGTAAAACTATGTGGGTTAGAGTTTAGTGTAGGCTGACTTTCCTGAGGATCTGCTAGCCAAAGTACAGATTCCTCAACCCCTGCTTTGTCCTGAACATAGTACCTGTGGGATACCACTAGGGGGGGCTGAAATGTTCAGCAGTTTAAATATAGATCTATGGGTCATGGGTACTGGAAAAGGCTCAAAGGTTGAAACTGCTTGAGGATTAAGATATAAATGAACAGGATAGAATAGAGAAGTTCAAGTTTACCCCCCAAGGCACTGCAACCATTTCTTTTTTACTTAATAATTTTATGATAATCTCTTCTATCTTTCTTTCCATCGTTTCCTCAATTCACTGATATTGCAAAACATCTTTGTTTCTTTCATCTATAAGTAACTTTCTATGTTCCCTATATCTGTAGGGATTTTTCCTGGTTCAATAAAAGACCCTTGAGGTTTTTGTTCAGGTTGGCATTTCCTTCTTACCTGCTTGGCATGTAAAGCTGCTTGCTTCTCCAAGCCTCGTTGACTATTTGAAAATAACTAAGTGTAAGAGTTTGCTTTGGGGGCAGTGCCTGTGGCTCAGTGAGTAGGGCTCCAGCCTCATATACTGAGGGTGGTGAGTTAGAACCTGGTCCCCGCCAAACAGCAACAAAAAAATAGCCAAGCATGTAATCCAAGCTACTCAGGAGGCTAAAGCAAGAGAATTACCTAAGCCCAAGAGCTGGAAGTTGCTGTGAGCAATGATACCATGGCACTCTACGGGGTGACAAAGTGAGACTCTGTCTCTAAAAAAAAAAGATGGGTGGCGCCTGTGGCTCAAAGGAGTAGGATGCCAGCCCCATATGCCAGAGGTGGAGGGTTCAAAAACTGCAAAAAAAAAGTTTGCTTTTCATAGTCCCCTTGGTGTTTCATCCCAAGAAGCAGAATGATAACAGAACTACACAACCCAATACAAAATCTACTGACATGAGGCCTCCTTTTCCTTATCTCCATAGGGGTTTGAGAGCCTACTCATATGCCCAGTACTCCAATAGTACAACCAGTATTTGAGTAAACCATCACACCAAGGCTTTTTGTAACCAAAGAATTCATATAGCATCTTGGACCTTGAAAGTACCCCAAAGTAAAATCAAATGCTGCTGCTCTATATACATTACAGTCACACCTTCAGGTAGGGGCTCAACCAAAAGAAAGTAAATTCAAAGGTAAGTGAAAGTTTCTCCAGATAAGAAGAAACCAGCTTAATAATTCTAATATGAAAAAATAGCATGTTACAATACCCCTGAAGGAACACACTAGCATTCTAGCAATGTATCCTAACCAAGAAGAAAATTCTAAAACTGTATTTTGAATTCTAAATAATTAGTTTTCAGATTTCTAAATAAAGAATTCAAAATACAGATTTCAAAGAATCTCAATGAGATCCAAGAAAAATCTGAAAACTATTATAAAAAGAAATAAGAAAATCAAAAATTATGTAAGTGTTCCTTTTTCTACACATCCTAGTCATTTGTTAGTTTTTGAGGTTTTTTTTTTTTGTAGTTTAAGTTCTATTTGTCTATTTTAAATTTTGTAGGAATGTAAATTAGTGTAACCTCTATGGAAATCAGTATGGAGATTTCTTAAAGAACTATAAATAGGACTTGGCACCCATAGCGCAGTGGTTACAGTGCCAGCCACATATACCAAAGGTGGTGGGTTCAAACCTGGCCCAGGCCAGCTAAACAACTGCAACAAAAAAATAACTTGGCATTGTGGTGGGTGCCTATAGTCCTAGCTACGTGGGAGGCTGAGGCAGGAGAATTGCTTAAGCCCAGGAGTTTGAGGTTGCTGTGAGCTGTGACACTACAGCATTCTACCAAGGGTGACAAAGTGAGACTCTGTCTCAAAAAAAAAAAAAAAAATGATAAACAGAACTTCCATTCAATCCAGAAATCCAAGTACTGGGTATCTGCTCAAAGGAAAAATAAATCACTACATGGGTATTGAAAAGATATCTGGACTTATGGTTACCACAGTACTATTCACATCAGCAAAGATATGGAATCAATCTACGTGTCCATCAGTGGATAAATGGATAAAGAAAATGGACACACACACACACACACACCATGGAACACTACTTAACCATAAGAATGAAATCATGTCTTTACATTAGCATGGATGGAACAGGGGCCACTCTTACTTGAAATAACTCTGAAAAAGAAAGTCAAATACTACATATTCTCACTTATAAGTGGGAGCTAAGTAATGTGTACACATGGACACAGATTAGATAATAAACACTAGAGGCTTGGAAGGGTGAAGGGAGGGGAGGGGATGGAGAGGAAGTAGAATAGAAAATTACTTAATGCATATAATATACTAGGGATGTCCAACCTGCAGCCCAAGGACTGCATGCAGATTATTTGAGAACTATTTTGCTTATCTGTGGTGTCAGATATCTGAAAAGTATGCACAGACCTTTTCTTTTGATGATCAGCTTTCAATAGTGTATATATATTCAATATGTGGACCAAGATAACTCTTATTCTTCCAATGTGTGACAGAAAAGAAAAAAGGTTGAACACCTCTGGCACTATTTAGGTGATAGTTACACTAAAAGCCTAAACCACCACTATGCACTATATCCATGTAATAAAACTGTACTTGTACCCCCTAAATCTATTAAAGAAAAATTAGTATGAATCATACATCAATATGGAAAATATTATGACAATAATAGTGTGTAACAAGTCAGATATGTAATTAAATAAAACTATGTAAAATTATGTGTCTTTGGAAAAACCAAAGAACACATCCTGCACTAAAATAGCTTGATGTGCTAAATTGTTTGATTTGAGACTTTGTATTTGGATTTTATATTGCATGATAGTACTTTTACAACTTGTAAAATATTAGCAGAATCCTGGAGGTGTATGAGGGAATAGTGGGCAGGATGTAGAGGTCAAGCACCTCTACAGTGAGTCTGCTTATTCCATAAACTTGGGAGCATGAGGTGTCTTCTAAAACAGGGTTTCTTTTACCATTGACAGTCTGACTTGGTAGTTCTTTGTTGTAAGAGGCTATACTGTGCATACTGTGCATTGTAGGATGTGGTCCCCAACATTTTTGTTACCTGGTACCAGTTTCATGGAAGACAATTTTTCCACAGACTAAGGGTAGGAGAAGGTATGGTTTTAGGATGATTCAAGTACATTATATTTCTTGTGCATTTTATTTCTATTTTATTATTACACTGTAATATATAATGAAATAATCATATAATTCATAATAATGCAGAATCAGTGGGAGCCCTGAGCTTGTTTTCCTGCACATAGATGGTCCCATCTGTGGGTGATGTGAGACAGTAATACCCCAAGGGTGTTGCTTATGTCCTCAACTCCCCCTCAGATCTTTAGGCATTAGAATCTCATAAGGAGTGTTCAACCAAGATCCCTGGCATGTGCAGTTCACAGCAGGGTTC
Organism: Otolemur garnettii; assembly: GCF_000181295.1. Taxonomy (NCBI): domain Eukaryota; kingdom Metazoa; phylum Chordata; class Mammalia; order Primates; family Galagidae; genus Otolemur; species Otolemur garnettii. The sequence goes on from NW_003852397.1 coordinate 32,318,235, forward strand.
CCTCCTATGGGAATCTAATGTTGGTACTGATCTGACAGGGAGCAGAGCTCAAGCAGTGATATGAGTGATGGGGAGCGGCTGTAAATACAGACAAAGCTTTGCTTGCTTACCTCCCACTCACCTCCTGCTGTGTGACTCAGGTCTAGATGCAAGGAGCCCTTTCCAGCTATGAAAATAAAAAATGTTTCTAGACATTGCGCTATGTTTCCCGGGGTGGGATAGAGAGAGCACAAACAACACCTTCAGGTGAGCTTGCATCAGGTGATACTAAATACACTTTCAGCTCTATTATCCAAAGAATGATTCAGAATCAAAGATGCATTGCCTTTTTTAAAGCTGCTTTGTAGAACAGAATAAGATTAAAGTTTAAAAACAAAAAAAACCAATTAAAAACAAAACAAATTTACAAATTTCTTTGAATACAGCTACAACCTAGTCTGAAGGGGAAACTGTTGGTTCTCATTTCTTAATGAATTCAATGAAAAGAACATGAGTTAAAGCTATACTAAGTCCTAGGGCTGCTTAAAGCTAGGAGCAAGCTCTAGGCTAAGTTTGAGTTGGTATTTAACATTTATTACAAATATTCTGAAGGTAGACTAGCTATATTGTAAGTGTTGGTTAACACAGCATCTTTGATGAAAGTGCTAAGCTCACCCAGGATCAACAATTGTGATTTAATGAAAATACCCATTTTTTTCTTTACATAGTTCCAAAGAACAAAGTGCACCCCATTATAAGTAATCAGTAGGAGATGCTATTGCAAAGGCTTTTTATATGACAGATGTCATGGTAAAAATGCCCATTGTAAATAATTTCTACATATTTGGATCTTAAACATGGTTTGTCAGATAAATAGTTAATGGCCTGAGGTTCTTGGAAACATGAATTCTCATTTCTTTTCTGTGATACTAGATACTCAATTGCTTTTAGCTCCATAGAGAACACAGACCAAATCAGGCACACTAAAGCAACAGGATGTATGGGGTTCTGAAACCTACACTGGAATTACCTGAGCTGTTTGTTAAACCCCAAATTACTGAGCCCCACTTCTAGAATTTGATTCAATTTCTGACAATTGAAAATCTGCATTTCTAACAAATGATCCCTAGTGATGCTGATGCTGCTCGTGTAGGGACCACACTTTGAGACCACTGGGATAGTTGATTTCAAAGTTGAGAATATATGAAAATCACCTATGGTGGTAAAAAAGCTAGTAGCTTTATCCTTCCTATTTGTACTCCTAAATATAAAGCAGTAGTTCTGAGGAGGGCTAAGGAATCTGTGCTTATAATACACTTTCCTGATATGGGTTGCCCTTAGGATGCTATAAGGAATGGAGAGGGCCCAGAAAGGTGATAGAATTAATAATGAAGTCAATTCAAATCAGAGCAGGTGAGAACAAGCTGAAGGAGAGACATAGGACAATAGTCAGTGGTTATGCTTCTTGTTAAAGAAGGTGATACACATTTCTCCGCCAGCCCGCAAGACTCTGGGAACCATAAATTTCTTAAATGTAAGTTAAGATTTCAGACTTTCCCCAAGCCTCTCAATTCAAGGGCAGAAAGATCAGCTATCAGCTGTAAAAAATACATTATAAATGAGTAACAAACACAGCATATGCTGGTGCTTATGAAACTTATCAACCTTTTATTTGTGCAATACATCTGGAACTTATCAAAGCTCATCTCCAAATGACTGAATAAAATATCTGAACCACAATTTACCCTCCAGAAGGATGGCACATGTTACAGAAAGGTCTCAGCAGAGTTTGGCAACTTGCTGAAGATGATTTTAAAAGGAAAGAAACAAGAAAGAGGGAACGAGAAAAGAAGGAGCTAGGAGGAAGTGGAAGGGAAAGAGGAAGGGAGGGGAGAGAAGGAAGCGCAGGGAAGGAAGGAATAGCACAAAGTTCCTAGCAAACACTTAAGATCTAAGACTCAGATTTATTTTAGAGGAATATATATATATATCTCCATAGATCTGAAGTGCTCACACACTGTGTTTCCAGGCTACCACAACCTAACATAATCATTCACAGACATCCCAGGATACTTCAACTCATGCAGGAGGGCCTGGATGGGGTGGGATGTACTCTTGTCCTGCTAGAATTAGGAACAATTATTTCTTCAGCCATATTGGACCTTACTCAAGAATCCTGATTCTCAGATATCTGAAAAACCAAATGAAAAGTCTTTCATTTACTACTGAACAATGGTCATAAACATTGAGTTCAAAGATGAGTTTCCTTCCTCCCTTCCTTCTTCCTTTCTAATACTAGCCATATCCATCTTTCTTTCACACTTCTGAATTATGGGACCTTAGAATGTTTACATTGAACAAAGCTATCACAAATGACAATCTGACATTCTAACACTCAGCCAAAACATCGATCCTGTTCTTCTTTTTAAACCAAACCATAATATATTCCCGTGCCTTGAGGGCTGTTGTAATTCCCATATCATTAAAGTGAACACCCAAAATGAACAACATCCATAAAAAAGAACAAATCTTTAATTCTCTTCTGAAGGCTGTGTCTATATGAGAATTAAAAAGTGTTCTAACTAAAGAAACTATACACTTCAATGCCTTAATGCCATGGTACTACATACATCCCACTTTACTGCATTACTTCTTTAAGCTAAGATGCTTGTTTTTCAACTAAGCAATTAATTAACTTTTTAAATTCTGAATTGTAGCTTCTACAAAGGTAAGCTTAGCTGCTTTAAAGATAAGGTTTGAATATTTGGATTTCAGAAATAGTTAATGGGGACATGAGGTGTTGAATCCAAGGAAAGGAAAATTTATCCAAGGAAACGTCTAAGGATCAATATTGTAGTACAAAATTGGCCCGTTTCCTTTTTTTTTCCTTCTTTCTTTTTTATTTTTTTTTAGATTTTTTTTATTAAATCATAGCTATGTACATTAATGCAATCATGGGGTACAGTGTGGTGTTTTCATATACATTTTGAAATACTCTCATCAAACTAGTTAACGTAGCCTTCATGTCATTTTCTTAGTTGTTGAGTTAAGACATTCATACTCTGCTTTTAGAAAGATTCACTTGTACCCTTGTAGGATAAACCATAGAGGTGACTCCTCCAATCACCCTCCCTCTACCCAACCACCCCCCTCCCCTCTCCCACCTCCTTCCCATATTCTAAGGCTATAATTAGTTTATAACATTCCTATGAATGCTATAAATTAGTTTCAAAATAGGACTGTGTACATCAGATACTTTTTCTTCCATTCTTGAGATACTTTGCTAAGAAGAACATTTTCCAGTTCCATCCATGGCCCCTGTTTCTTTATACTTGAATATTATAGCTACATACATGATATTATTGTCACAATGCTTAAAATGCTAGCATTCTGACCAAATAAGCATTTTGGAAGATTCTAGATGCATAGGTGAAAAAGGTGACTCGTCTGTTTGGAATTTCATACTTTTTAATGAAGATACAGACATAATGCTCCTATGTATCTGATTTTTTTGAAACTATTAAATCTTTACTAAAGTTACTGCTTTGGCATTAAAATGTATAGCATACCAGGGATGTCCAACTTTTTAGTTTTCTGCTTCAAGTTAGAAGAATAAGAACTGTCTTGGGCCACACATTAAATACACAGACACTAACAAAAGCTAATAAGAAAAAGAATAGGTCTGGTCCACATATACTTTTCAGATATCCGACACCACAGATAAGAAAAACACTCTTCAAATAATCTGCATGAGGCCTATGGGCCTCAGATTGAGTACACTGGGGGAGTTTATAATAATTAAATCCTTTTACGTTATCACAAATTCTGGGGCACTGGCCAGGCCAGCTTTTAAAAGTCATTTGAATCTCTCTTTTGCTCTGATGTTCTCTATATTTCATATTTCTATGTCATACTAACATTCTAATTCTTGGATTCTGGAAAAACCTTAAGTGTGGTGAAAATACTATGTGCCAGGGACATCAGGGACATTTCTGAGAGAGCTTTTACCAGTGATCTCTCTAGGGCCTGTCACCGTTTACTTCTTCAATTTCAATAAAAGCAGAAGTTGCATCCATCATCTTGACCTTGAAACAAATAATTGCTTTAGGTACTAGCCTTAATTTATTTGATTATCTACTAGTGCTAAAAAATGAGGAGCCAAGCTCATTAAAAAGTTCCATCATGACTTTTCATTTCCTTACCAGAAGTGAGACTTGCAATGTCTACAGATTTCTGATGATTTTCATAATTGTTCACTAATTTCTGTGGCCCAGACATATGGTTTTGCAGGTAAAGCAAGTGGCCACTTCCAGGGTCCTCTAACATAATAGATGTGTCTCTCCCAGCATTTAGTTCCCGGCCAATGAAGTCGTTCTCATTCTCTCCTGAAGAAACTTCAAATGTTTCCACAGTAAATCTAAAAGGAAAAAAAAAAAAAAAAACCCGAAAGTTTTAGGTGGACCTAGATAACTTTAGAGAAGGCAAATAAAACATCCCAGAATTTTAACATAGTTATTTAATTATTTCCTAATAGAAAAACTATTGTGTGGTGAAAATCTGAATTCATCTCAACCAAATAATTCATTAAGATTCATTATATATTATTTTTAAAACTCAAGTAAAAAGCTTTGGCCCTTTGCTTGCAAGAAAATAAATAACTCTAATAAATAAAAAAATTCTGTGTATCCTTCCTTCCCTCACATCTGCTTAGAGTCTATGAAGTAGCACTTTGAAAATTAAAAAACAAATGTCTGATTTATGCAGTTTTAGAAAAATGACAAGAAACTCATAGGCTATTTAGAACAATCTCCTTCTATCTCAGATTGATGCCAATCACTGTAGGAAATACAGAAAATAGGCATTTAATTTACCAAGCACTGTCCTAAGAAAAATAAGACTATACGTGTATAAAACATATCCCATCAATATCAGTGCTTCCTAAAATGGTGTCTATATTTACATTCTAGGCAGGTTAAGGGTTCTCTGTGCCATTTAAGAATTTTGTGTTATTTAGCTGATTTTAGAAACCATATTCCATAGAATTTTATTCTTGATTATGCAATTTTATGCAATTTCAATGTCTATGTTTGCATTTGTGTCTGATGCCGATGTTTGGTACCCAGTACCACTACCCTAACTACTGGGAGTTAGTGAGGAAAGGAAAAGTCAGAGGTGATACACAAATAATATGCTCACAGTGAAACTAAGTGATATCATAACACACTGTGCAGATAACTTTGCAGTAGTGAAGGTAAAGTATGAGGTAAAGCATCAAGTCATCATGCAACAGAGCAGGTAGGTGGAACATAGAGGAAGCTCTGCAGCACGTACCATATTTTATGTGTTTTACCAATATGTACATTTGGGGGGATAGAACTTCCATTTGACAAAGGAAAATAATCCATTACATTTGAGTCAAAATTTTTTTCTTAATGACTTTGTTCAAATTGGATACACTAACTTGTTTTGGTTTAATAGCTGTCTAAGAACTATGAGCATATGGTATTTATAGCTAGATTTATATTTGTACATATTTCAATAACATTACGGGTTTTTATTTATTTTTTTTTTTTGCAGTTTTTGGCCAGCGCTGGGTTTGACCTGCCACCTCTGGCATGTGGGGCCGGTGCCCTACTCCTTTGAGCCACAGGCATCACCCTAACATTACAGTATTTTATCTGTAATTCTGTAAGAACTGATTTTCCTTTAAGTGAATTTATAATTTATTCAAGGTTGGGAAACACCTCTTCCCATAACAGTAGTACCAAACTGCCTTTCAGAAGGGGTTGGCTGCTAAACTACCAAGTAAATGAAAGAGGACCCTAGAAAGACATGCACTTGCATGGATTCTGAGGACATTTTCACCTTACCATTTTGCTTCTGGATGTATGTAAGAGGCCTTATCTGTTCTGAGAAGGTCTTTTGCTTAATGGCAATTTGAGAAGATGGGGTAATCATGGGCCTAAATCTGGGCTTTCCCTTTCCTGCTTTCAGAGATTCAAGTTTGGTGGAATATATAGAGAAGCAGAAAACAAGCACTATGGCCACTCTCCCCCTGAGGGTTAAGCGTCATTCAAATTAATTATTTTTAAGATTAGTTAGGATATAATATTATGAAAAATTATTTACAGGTGCAGTTATATTGTGGAGTCTTTTATGCTATTTGGGGGAATGAAAAAATAAATTATATGTTGCCTTGGACTTCAGCAAAATAAGACATTAGGGTAAACTACAGTAAGGACCCCAGAAGAGTTACAAAATGATACTAAAAAAAAGTATACTATGGATTTTTGTGAGAGTAAAGATCAGCTTCAAATAAGAGAAGCTTTCAATGTGGGCCATGAAAGATGGGCAGCATTTCACTGGAAGGAACAGGGTCCCAGGCAGTGTGATCAGAGACCCAGGGGGGTGAAATAATTCACATAAGGCAGATAAGAGTCTAGAGAGGCCAGAACTCAGTGCCTCGTGGTAGGGGGAATAAACGCGAAGTGAAGTTGAAGGAGAGATGTGTGTTCTATTCTGGGGTAGATTTCAATATCGGAATTTCTGAGGAAACCATGAATTTGTTGCCAAAATTATAATAAAGCCCATAATGTTATCAAATCATCAAACCAGAAAGCATGCTTGATATGTAACTTCTGCTACAGAAAATGGAATATGGAAATATCCTGTAATTCAGAGACCTTGTTACCGTATTGAACCTAATAACCTGTTAGGTTATATACCCCTCAACCAATTAGCAGTCACTTGTAAGTGTAAGAGCTTTCCAACTCACTGGAGGCCGCCATTTTGATTATCTTCTCCATCTGAAGTAATGAGTCTACAGGCATTCTCAAGCATTGGTGGTGGGTACTGATTGAATCCTCCTATTGAGAAAAAAAGTTATAGCTAAATTTTAAAAGCAAAAGTTGTATTTTCTTTTCTTTCTTTCTTTTCTTTTCTTTTCTTTTTTTTTTTTTTTTGAGACACCCTTGGTAGAGTGCTATGGCATCACAGCTCACAGCAACCTCCAGCTCTTGGGCATAGGCGATTCTCTTGCCTCAGCATCCTAAGTAGCTGGGACTACAGGCATTGCCATAACACCCAGCTATTTTTTGTTGCAATTTGGCTGGGGCTGGGTTTGAACCCACCACCCTCGGTATATGGGGCCTATACCCTACTCACTGACCCACAGGTGCCACCCTAAATGTTGTATTTTCTAAATAAAGAGAATTTTAGTAGAAATTCTCTTGAAACAATAAATATCACTAACATATTTTAGCAAAATTTGGCTGGGATAAAAATAAAATAGTATCAACTAGAAATAGTATTTAAAACCTGATTTCAGAGTGTTATAGAAGCCAAAGAATTACCAGGGTATGGAAACAGACTTCCCAAATTGCTTATCCAAGGGTTAATTGCAATGTGGGGACATATGATTTCCATGTACTTAGGCTAACATAATCTAAGAGATAATTTATTCTGAGTTTCTAAACCTTTTTCACTCAGACTTATGCTACTGGATCAAACATAGACAAGGTAATATTGTATTACACAATGTTCTTTCTGTGTTTCTGTACCCATTAATATTGACTTTCTACAAGGAAAACAATCACAGACAATATTTTAGCTTACTAGTCTAAATGACATGTTCTTTTATCCGCCTCCCGTACATTGTTCTGTACATTTTGAAATATTGAGAAGTACATCATTTTTCTGCTCATTCAGGAGAATAGTTTTTAGTTAAAGGAAACCAACCATTGAATGATCCAAGATTCTATGAAAATATCTTAGAGAATGTCTGTAGTTTTATAATAATCACATTTCTCTGATTCTAAGATGAGCATTTTTTTTCTTTTTTTCTATTTCTCTAAATTGAAAATATGTCTTCTGATCAACCGCATCTGATACTTGTTGTTGATTAGGCAGGAACTGTGATGCAGTGGTCTTTGTCTCTGCATATGAGAGCAGTAAACATACTATCACCAAAAAATTCCCAGATGTATCAGTAGAGGAGTCTTTCAACTCCTATGAACCAAATGGTTGTGGAAGGTAGTGAATTGGATATGTTTAACAGCATTGCTCAGGTGGAAATTAAGAGTAAGCCAGCTGTACATAATTGCAAAGCCACTTAAGAGCATAGAGTGACCAGCTGTGAGTTATGTTATACTCTTAGAAAATGTTGTGTTATCATCCACTTGGATAGCACAAAGAACAACATTGTGTAGAAAAGGATGGATATTCATGACTCTGGGTCAAAGGGTAGCTCACCAGAGTCAAATTCTGAATGAGGAAACATTTTAGCAATAGCTTAACCCATCTATTTCATGCATATTTCTTCTTTGTGCATGCATAGGAATGACATATGGTAATACACCTATAAAAGAACTCTTTCGACTAATATAAAATTCTCTAATAGAGAATTGGTATCAAAATTTAACTGGAAGCATTTTTTCTCCCAGTTTACATCATACAATTGAGGGTATTTAAAGAAATAAAATAACATAGTATTCCCAAGAGGGCAATTATTTGAATATTTTAATTGAATATGAGTCACAGGAAAAAACTGGAGTTCTCCCTGCAATGAAGAGTGAACTCTCAAGATGTTATCACTGTGGTGGTGTTGGGAGATCACATAAATAACAGGAAAACTTGGGGGCCATAGGGTGGTGGGATTGGTTCTAGCAGAATCTAGCTCCAAACTTGCCAGATTCCCGAGAAAGAAAAGGATCAGCTCTGATTCTGTGGGATCTTCTGGAGCAGGGTTTCTCAACCACAGTGCTATTAACACTTTAGGCTGGAATATTTTTTCTTATGCCAGAGGAGGGTCTTTCCTGTGAATTGTAGAATGCTTAGCAAAATCTGGCCTCCACTTATTTGATGCTAATGGCACTCCAAACTTGTGGCAACCAAAAAATGTCTCCAGACATTTCTAAATATCCCCTGGGGGCAAAATCCCCCCTGGTTGAGAACGATTGCTCTGGAACAGTGTTTTCTCAAACCATTCACAGTAACTGTAATTTTATTTCTAGTCTTTTGCAGACTGATACTTTTGGTCTGAATCCTGTTTAGTGAGACAGAATCCACTGATCATATACTTGTATACTGTAGCAATATCAAATTGTCTTACAAATTTCTAGATGCTTACTCTCAATTCTATATTTATCTCTTTACAGATCAATCTGTAGGCCAGCACCCATTCAATGAGAGACCCTCTGTGGTGCATTGGCCTATAGCCATACTATTCAGACTGTGAGCTCTGAACCAGCAAACAGTATTAACATCACCACAGCACTTGTTAGAAGTGCAGGATCTTGGGCTTCACCCTGGACATACTAAATCAGAACCTACATTTTAACAAGATTCCTAGGTGATCTGTACCCTCAGACTCTTCAGGAGAGCAGGATTTTGCTATCTTTACTCTCACATAAATCTTCAGGGTATTCCAATGTTAGAAATAAACCAGGTTTGATAGCAGGTTAAACCTTTATTTAAATGTTCATCCTGGGGACCACCTGCTAGAACTTCTTCAGGTTCAGCAAGTAAGATCCAGGAGTCCTCTAGTCACTGTGCTTTCTAGTACTGAGTTTTTTGCTAAGAGACACTCTACCATAACAAAGTTCTCACCATTCTGTGACCAGGATAGAAATAGGGTATATGCAGGATATGTTCCATCCCTGCCCCCTTCTCACCATCTAATTCACATACTACTATTTAGGTCAGCTGTAGATACAAAAACATGTTAAGTTAGCAATACTATTTACAGACACCAGATTATTCAAACAAACAGAATAACTTACGTCTGACTGTGTATATAAATGGTTTTAAGAACTTTACAATATAATCCAGATCTGGTTTATGTATTCTCCCAAGCTGTATCACATGGTGATCAACTGGGTGGCTGGCTAACTCCTCCACATCATCCTTACGTGCAGAGCCCAGTGAAATCACAAAGATGACATAACCTTGACACTTGGCCCTCAGAGCCATCTTCTCTAAGAATTCCCTTCTCTCATGGTTTTCTCCAGCTGAGATCACAAAAATGACCTTGTGCTTTCTTAGGTGGGGGGTTCCTGGGAAGAGATTTTTCATAGTCCACAGTAGGGCATGACCAATTGTGGCTTCTCCATTTAGCTGTTGTAGGGAATTCTGGATGTGTCTCTTCATTAGGACTTTGTCACTATAAGTTGTAAACTCAAACTCTGTTTTGATTGTACCTTGTGTTCTCCTAGAGCCATCCCAAGGAGAATAGCTCAACAAGGCAATCCTATCACCAGAACCTGAGATTAAAGGGTCTGAAGCGATGTCGAAGTCATCAATCACTGAGCTCACCAAGGCTTTCACAGCCTTAAACTCATCATTAACTATATTCCGAGAATTGTCCAGGAGGAAGGCTACATCCATGTATGAATTTTCAGGTATGAAAATCTCTTGAGTGCAAGTATTTGGAAAACATTTATCTGAAAATACATAGACAAATTATTGGTTCAACAATAACACAAGACACTTGTTTGAGATTTAGTCATTAATTACCAAAAATTAATAATCTGATTAATACATCTTAAATCTCACATAATTTAATGATAAATGTTCACTGTCCCAATATTTCTATGGCCACTAGCAGATAATTGAAAAGGTCTTTGTTGAGTGCAGATTAGGCAGTATGTACCTAGTTATGTCCAAATTCAATCAGAAAATATATCCAATATCTTAGAGATTTTGATACAAATGACTCAATTGCCCCCAGGAACCACCACATCAATTGAGATAATATTCTAAACCAATTTTTACAGTTTATGGATGCTCCAAACATTAGAGACTGAAACTATGACATGTGATGTGGGAAAACTAGAAAATTGAAAATAGAACCTACAATTAAAAATAGCAATCTCTGAGAAAGCCAGACTGAATAACACAAGAAGGCATCTAAGCTTTTCAGCACAGTAAATTCTGCTCTTTGGTCTTACCATAGCAAAGTGTACAGAGACGAAGTCTTTCTATTGTTTCATCTGCCCCATTTGAAGGAACTGGAATCACCTGAAATGTCCCAGTGTTGTCAAACTGCATTGAAAAAGAAGCAGATGCACGTTTGCTCATTTTCTTTAGTCATTATCAGGAAGCCATTATTCACCCACTTTAAAGGTTAGTTTGAAAAATGCCCAACTAATCACTATTGCCTTGCATTATAGTTCTCTGCTCCATCCAGTGCTATACACACACACACACACTCTTATCTTAAATATAATCCCAAATGTACAATGGCTGTCTGGAAAGTATTTAGCCGTGTTATATTTTACTGTTATATTAACACTGTCTATATAGAACAAGTATTGGCATCTTTATAATGAGAGAAATATCACAGGATAACCTGACAAGATCTACTCACTGGGTCGAGTATTTGAATTTTTACACACTTCTAATTGTACAGCAGATGATCATATATCAAACACCACCATCTGAAGTTGGGCCCTGCAGAAGTTTTACATTCACAGGTCTTTTTAGGGATTGATTCCAACTATTTCTCCAGTCCACTCCATCCAGAAGACGTCTCAACATTCAGATGTCAAGGGGACCTTCCTAGACACCAATTCCAACTAAACATCTATTTCAAAATGTAGTAGCCAGATGCACTATGTTTATTCAAAATTCTTGGTGGTACACGGCCTGATTTCATGTTTCTTGATTTTTTATCCTGTAATACTCATATCAGAATGGCATTCATTCATTCAGTGAGTCAATGACTCTTTATTGGGCATTTATTCTGTGTGAGGCACCACGCAAAACAGACAACTTTTATTATGAGGAAAGAATTCTGCCATTCCCAAGTGGTGATGAGGCTATCTGTCTATCTGCTCATGTTTTTTTTTTTTTTTTTTACATTAGCAAATTAAAGGGCTAGAAAAGTCACACCTCTATTTTTCTGTAAAGTGCAGAGTGAGCATTTGAAATATTTATAATCATTCCAGACTTATGATTAGAATATACTACAGTCCTACTCTCTACTTTTATTAAGTTGGATGCTTTGAGTGTTATTTTGTGTTTGACCTTTTTAGTCCCTCGTAGAAAGACTAAATGTTGCCTTGGTAAACCAAGGAAGTTTATTCACAATTTATTCATGCTGTTCATTCATTCATTCAACAAATATTCACTGAATGTCTGCAATGTTGTAAGGATAGTCCTAGGTTCTGCGAATATAGAAATGAACAAAACAGACAAAAAAAATTCTATCTTATATTCCATCGAGGGCAGAGAACCATAAACATAAGAAAGATTTAAGTTATTTAGTATGTTGGGAAGTGATAATTTTTATAGAAAAAACAAAGCAGGGTAATAGGGATGAGAAATGTTAGAGAAACATTTTAACAGAATCCATTGACAAAGTGACATTAAGCAACAATTCAAAGGAGGTGAGGGAAAAAGCCATATCTAGGAGAAAGGAGTTTCTGGCACAGGGACTAGTGAGGGCAAAGTTCTGGAGAGGCAAGGGCTGTGAATAGCTTGTGTGAGAATCAGTAGGGAGGACAGTGTGCCTGGGACGAAATGAGTGAGAAGAAGGGAAGGAGAAGTTGAGATTGAAGAGATACTAAGAGGGCTTGAGAAGTAGATAATTTAGAGCCTTTCAGCCCATTGTAAAGACCTTAGCTTTATGTGATAAATGAGAAACTGGGGGATTTGGTGCAAAGGAATAACCTGGTGGCTTGGGCTTTGATAGGATTACTCTGGCTGCTATGTTGAGATAGACTGTAGTGGGGCAAGAATGGATATAAGGACACTAAGGAAAAGGAAATTGCACAGTCCACGCAAGAAATAAGGCTGGTTTGGGTAAAGGTGTCCAAGGTGGGGGTGTTAAGAAGTGGTAAAAATCTGGGTATACTTTTTTTTTTTACTAGCAATACCAATGTTTATACTTAGAATAATGTTTAACACTAGTACTTAAATGAATACTGTACTTACTAATGAATACTAATATGCTTGGGTGTACGTCTATACACTTTAGTATGCAGAGGTATAAATACACACTTTGGTGTACACACACATGTAGATACTCACACAAAGTTAAGAATATTGGATGTAAGAAAAAGTGAGGAATCATCAATAACTGGGAGTAAAGATACGGAATTTTTAAGTAACCAAGATAGAAAAGGCTGTATGTTGAGCAAGCTTTAGGGAAAAAAAATCAAGAGTTTCATTTTGGACCTGGTAAATTTTAAAGTGAAAGTGTTGAACCTAGGGGCGATTTGGCTGCAACATCTGTCACCCCTTCGACTCCCAGGATTGATCCAGCTGGCTTGGTAATGTCCCCATCCTCCCTCCCAACTCCATGTGTATTCCTCCCGAAGCTGTGCACTTGGTTGAAGAGAACCACCTTCCCTGATAGAGGAGGACAGTTCTTCTGTCAAGGGTATGTCAGCAGCTATGGTCCCCTGCTAGGATCTCCAAACAAGCTCTCAAGGAAGTGTTGAGCAGCCTATTATGTATATGAACCAAGAGCTCAGGGACAGGGCCTGGATGGAAATGCAAATTCATATTTGAGGACATTTAAAACCCTGAGCCTGGATGAGGGCACCAAGAGATTGAGTGTAGGTAGAGAAGAAGGCCTACGAATGGACTGTGGGGAATGCCAACAGTCTGAGGCCAGGGAGGTGCAGAGGAATCAGAAAACTAGATTGAGAAGGGGTAATTCCTGAGGTAGGAGGAAAACCAAGAAAATAAGCTATACTGAAAGCCAGTGGAAAAAATATTTCAAAGAGAAGGGCAGGATCAACAGTGTTATATACTTCTAATGAATCAAGTGAGCTGAGGACTCAGAATCATGCATAAACATGAAGATCCCTGGAAATCTTGACAAGAGTAATTTTAAGAGAGTAGAAGGGACAAAAACGTGACTACGATTAGTTCTGGTAAGAATGTAAGGATAGGAACTGAAGGCAGCAAATACAGGCAATTTTTCCCCCTAGGAGATGGGAGTAATTCCAGGGAACCAAGAAATGAGGCAGTAATTGAAATAAAAAATTCGGTCAAGAAAGATTTTTTTTCCTTCCTGATAGGAATGATTAGTAAAAATCTAAAGGAAAAAAAAATCAATCTATAGTAGACAGAGGATCTCTTTCAACAATAATAAAATGAATAAAATAATACTGATAAGAAATTAAAAATAAACTAAACACACAAAAATAAAAATAACTGGCTCAGCACCTGTGGCTCAAAAGGCTACACCGCCACATACACCTGAGCTGGCAGATTTGAATCCAGCCCAGGCCCACCAAACAACAATGACGGCTGCAACCAAAGAATAGCCAGGCATTGTGGTGGGCGTCTGTAGTCCCAGCTACTTGGGAGGTGGAGGCAGGAGAATCACTTGAGCCCAGGAGTTGGAGGTTGCTGTGAGCTGTGATGCCACAGCACTCTACCCAGAGTGAGAGTGACAGCTGGAGGCTCTGTCTCAAAAAATAAATAAATAAATAAAAATAATGAAAATCTTTAGGAGAATGTGAGCACTAATAAAACTTTGTCCATTTTGTTCAACTTTATAAGAGGAAAGGTCATGGGCTAACATTAAAAAATAGATATTCTATAGAGAAAATCAGAGTTAAAGAGATTCATTCTCTCCTAAAACCTTAAAAATGTTTAGAAATTTCTTGAATTTCTTGAATTTCAGTGAAAAATTGCAAGTTTAAATTCTATTTGAGACAGGGTCCAGGATCCAATGGGAAGGCAAAGTATTTTAGAGTAGACTTGCCAAAAGAAGCAACGCAAAACACAAGTGAGACGAGGGATGTGAGGTGGCAGCTTCACAGAAGAATCAAAATGGGCAGCCAACATATGAAAAACTGCTTAACCTTATACAGAAATCTGATCAAAAGAACAATGGGATATTCTTATTTATCAATCAAATTAGCAAAAATTTTAAAAGCTCGATAGATAAAATCCAGGGATAAGTATGTAGGAAAACAGACACTGCCGGACGCCAAGAGTAGCAGCTCTACACTTTCACAGTTGGAAGTGGTGAGGACACAGTAAAGAGGACGGGGACGGGAGGGTGAAGAGGATGTCCTGAGTGGAGAAGGGTGTAGAGACAGGGAGGCATAAAGAATGACCGAAAGGGGTGTTGCTTAAGCATGGTGTACAGCCAGAACTAATGTGGGGGGTTATTTTTTCCTAAGAACTTACTCTGCAAGATGATGCAAATTAAAACCATTTGTTAATAAGGGTGACTGGAGGCTCTTTTCTGGTGGAGGGTCTGAGGGCTTTGGCATGGTCCTACCCGTGGTTAAGGATTGAACTTGATGTCCTACTGAGATGTTCTCCTATTGTAGAATTTAACGCAGCTCTCACAGCTGAACTATCACTCATTTCTACCCAAAGTTAAAGAGGCAGAAAAGAAAAACTGGAAATCATGAGATTTTGACCTCCTACAATGCTTTTTGTCAGGGTCTGTTGTAACTCTCCCTGTGGCTCCAACTTTCAAAACATTCTTGGATGTGTTAAGAGCAGATTCTTTCCACTGCTGTATAGAGATTCTTTCTCTTTTTACAATAGAAATTGTGTATTTGTATGAAAATAGACCTTTATGATCTCTTGAAGGACACGATGGCTTCATCCAGATCCAGAATAAAGTATTTCATGGAAAATCTGAATATACATAAAAGTGTTAGAACAATAGAGAAAGAGGTCTTTAAGGATTTTAGTGGGAAGAAGAGGGAAGCTCAATCTCTTGAGAATCTGTGGACCCAAAAGTGACAGAACCTCTTTTGGGAAAAGTGTTCATGCATATTAGATGTCTCACACAACTTCAGGGGTTCAATGATCCCTTGAACTTCACCTATCACAAGACCAGCTGTTCAGTGAGACACACTAACCAGATGACAAATCTGAGAAACCTCAGAACAGCAAAGGCTGGTAGAGCACCACATCCATGGCCCTCTGCATCAGATAGAACTAAGTTCAAACCTTGATCTTGCCCCTCAGTAGCTGTGCATGGTTGGCTAAGCTCCTAGAACTCTTTGGATCTCAATTTTTCCTCATTTTTAAGGAATAATAGCTGCATTCACCTTCAAGTACTGTGAGAATGTGTGAGTATGTATGCAGTGCCTGGCTTATAGCAGGTGCTGACCAAATGTGGTTGCTATTGTTAAGGACTGTTATTATTAGGTATTGGATCTCATGGGCACTGATAACAATATAGCTGTGAAAACTTCAAAAGGATTTTCGAGAGGCCACCACTCCCTTCTCACCCTACCACTACCATTATCTTAAAAATAAAGAAGTTGCCAAGAGAAATTCTTACTCCAAAAGCATCCTCGAGGAAAACTCTTTCATTGAAAGCAAGGACTGCTGGACTGATATCCAGGGCACTGAACTCCATGGTGCCTGTGAGGACAGAGGATCTACTGGCTGTTTGGCCATTGCTAAAAAACACAGCAACCCTCCTCATGTTGCCCCCTGCATATGTCCGCTTGAAAACGTTGCGGGCCATGAACCTCATTGCACTTCCAATGTCTCGGGCCTCCGTGCTCCTTTGATATTTTATTTGGGAAACCAGCTGGAGGAGCTGTTTCTTCCTGTGGTAGTCGGACCAACGGATGAGATAGCTGGTGCCCGAGTCATAGGAAACCACAGCAACTCTTGCTCCCATAGGACAGTTACTTTCTCTGATGTCAAGGTCATTGATAATGGAATTGATAATGTCCCTTGTTTTATTAAATCTCTGTTCTGTGATATCAGAGGACTGGTCCAGGGCAAACACCAGCTCTGTTGGATACGTCGGACACTTCTCTATAAAAGGGAAAAGGAGAAGTGTTCAGTTAATTCACTGGATCAAAACCTTCCCCACAGCCTTGACTCCCATGAAGTTGGTTCCCATGCAGGCAAAGCAGGTATTTCATCCAGCTCTAGAACTAGGGATACCCACATGCAAAGAAAGGAAAGGAATCTGTTGTGGAAATGTGAGACTATTACCTAAATGTAGAGTGTGAATATTTGGCTATATGATGCTTAGACTTCATAGCCCACTAGTAGTCAACTATCTAAAATGAAATTGGCAGGAGTCCCTGGGCTGGTAGAGCTGTCCTGTATCCTGGGGCAGTAGTTTCATAAATCTATGCATGTAGTAAAGCTGAGCATGCACACACAAAGGTAAATTCTACTATATATACATCTTTAATG
This sequence comes from Otolemur garnettii, assembly GCF_000181295.1. Classification (NCBI taxonomy): domain Eukaryota; kingdom Metazoa; phylum Chordata; class Mammalia; order Primates; family Galagidae; genus Otolemur; species Otolemur garnettii. The sequence continues at coordinate 32,335,359 of NW_003852397.1, forward strand.
AATAAATTATAGTTTATTGGAGATTTTGAATATCTGCTCTATGAATGATATAGTTGTAAGATTTTTCTCCGATTATGTAACAAATATTTGTTGAGTACCTGCCACGTGAAATGCAGGGAAAGATCATTATACTATAAAGTACAGGTTGGCTTTTATTCCTAAAGGGGACTCTCAGGATAAAGAGGCAGCTTCCAAAGAGGGGCTGTCTCTCAGGGGCTGAGAAAGGTGGGTTTTGAATAAAGGCCAGGATGGCAGAGGAAGGGAGTAGCACGAACCAAGAAAGGTTCGCAGTGAGTTATATAAACTGTCTGCAATTCCCAGCTCAACACTAATGACTTTATGATGACTAAACATTAGGAACCTTGTAGAGAATTTGCCCCATGTGTCAGACCTAACTTTTTTTTTTGGCCGGGGGGGATTTGAACCCACCACCTCTGGTATATGGGGCCGGCGCCCTACTACTTTGAGCCACAGGCACCGCCCTGAAACCTAACTTTTCAGTGTCCTTGTTAATGTCTGAACACAGGAATTTTTAAATAAGAATCTCCATCTGCTTAGGTTGTTTTATTATCCCAAATTTTCTTACACTCAAAGTATTCCATGTCCCAACCTCTGTTCTTAGTAACAGAAATATGAAAGTATTAACTTAGGGATGTGTTTTGAATCAAGGTATTTTACTTGATTATTTCAGTAATTTTAAAATATGAAAGCTAATAATGAACAATAGACTAGGAAAAATGTTGTATTCCTTATTTCTTAGGCCTATGCTAAAAATTTTTGGCAAAGTAGTTGAAAATATCTTTAAGACTGACCTAGCATCACAGGTTATCCTGGAGGGTGGCTACTAATTTCTATTTATTTTTATTCTTTCCCTCCCCCATTGCCTAGCAGGGTACCTGATACATTTAATCCAAATTCATACAGGTTTATTGAACACTTACTATGTGCAAGGAACTTTTTGCAGAATTAAGGTGAATGGTTCCAAACTTTGAGACAAGCTCAAAGATCTGAGGGTCTACTTCAGCAGGCCTTTAGGAGACCTGGAGCACTTGAAGTTAACATAGTCACTGGTCAATGGCCACTCATCCGAGGGCTCTAAGGCACCATGCAGCACCAATGGCTGTCCAGGCTCTGAAAAGATCTTCCGTGTCCCCAGGGCAGGTGAGGTTTACAGAGGCAATACTTGATGAGATGGACATGAGTGTGGATCAGAGGGAGGAAAGGGCACTCACATGTCCCAGAAGCTGGTGTCAAGTGGGTCAGCAGTAGATGGGGCAGCAGACTGCAGATCAGACAGAGAGCCCTGTTCACTGAAACCTCTACCCCCACCCAACACAAGGCCTTCTCTATGGAGAGACTGAATTGACCATTGACAAGTCCTAGATTGGACAGTAGTGTGAAGGGGTTGGGGGCTGAGGGTCTCCATCTGACAATTAGGGCACAACTGACATTGATAGTTATAGTCATAATCAAAAGATTACATGTGTCTGCATAGAAGGAAGATGTCTTTTTCCCCATGGAAGTAAGGGATTTTTTTTTTCAAACTGGTCTTGTCAGAACACAGTAATTATCTCAGCAAGAAACAGTATGGTAAGAATACTCACCTCTCCAACAAGCTATGAAAAGGAAAGAGAGAAGAATCTATTATAGTTTTGGAACACAGACTAAAAATAATTCTAAAAACAAAATTTCAACAAGGACTAAGATTTTATTTGGCTACAATTGCAAAGGAGGCTAATTCTCAAGTTATAAAAAGCTGAGGTTAAAGGATTGAGGAAGATGTCCACAGAATTTTATGAAATTATGAACCTTCCAGACCTTTTCCCCTTGTGAGCCACGACCAGTACACATTAGCAGAATTTAGGTTGAAACTTAACCACTGATTACTTGTCTTACAAACAAAATAGATGAGCCTCTGATTAAATGGCAAGATAGCTGAAATTCAATTTGTTGTATCTTTCTTCTTCGAGTCTTCTGAGAGTCATTCAACAACATAAGGCTGAAATATGGGGTCTTATTTTCTTCCCTGATGAATACCTTGGGAACCTCTATTTTCCTAGAACCATGGGGAGATTGCCAAATGAACTTTGTGTTTGATAAAAAATATAGTTCCTCTGAGTGATCTCTACCTCCAGAGAGAGGAAGGCAAAACAAACAAACAAAACACCCCAAGGGTTTCTCCTGGGCAAAATAGCATCTGGGTTTGCTACTGATTTACTCTGTAAACCTAAGAGAAATCATTCCAATTGTTAGTAAATCTTTAAGAAACCACAGGCCTGACAATTTCCATGTTCATTTCACTCAATTCCTAGGAAGCAAATGAGTCACTCCAATATAATAAAAGACATTATTAACTCTGGCAACAAACTGCCTCTTGGTCCTGCTGTCTCACAGCACCAACCCTATGAATACCTTTTGTTGGCCTTAATCCCATGGCCACTGACATGCTGACTGCCAGCAGACAGCACACATAACCCACAGCCTCCTCTGCATCTCAAGCTTAGCACAGATGCCTTTTTTTCTGACTAAGATCATTCAGTGGTAACTTCAAACCAGTCCACAAGGCTATAAGCACAGGCTGTAGAACACAGGACAAGTAGACACACCTGCTGGGCTTGAGGGGTGCCAATCTGGGGTAATTACTTGACCTCTCAGTTGTTTTGCACTTAATTGTGATGATAATGTGAGCTAATTCACATACCTTTGGAGTTGGTCTCTAAATGTTTCCCACATGCATTGCACTTCTTTTTTATTTTCTTATTTTTTTGAGACAGAATCTTACTTTGTTGCTCCTGGTAGAGTGCTGTGATATCACAGCTCACAGCAACCTCAAAGTCTTGGGCTTAAGTGATTCTCTTGCCTCAGCCTCCCGAGTAGCTGGGACTACAGACACCCACCACAATGCCTGGCTATTTTTAGAGATGAGGTCCCACTCTGGCTCAGGCTTGTCTCTAACCTGTGAGCTCAGGCGATCCACCCAACTCAGCCTCCCAAGTGCTAGGATTACAGACGTGAGCCACCACACCAGCCTGCATTGTACCTCTTTCCTGCATTGTACCTCTTGAACTAAGGCACTTTCGCTTTATCCATTCTCCACCTTTGATGTGATGTTCCTACAGTAGCCACTCTAGGCCGGCCTGTTACAGAGGCTTCTCCACCAGTGAACCCAGCCTACTGATTTCACAAAGCCACCCTGGGTTCATTCCCAAGTACACTCACCAACCATTGATGCTTTTGTCCCATGACACACAGATACTCACGACTATGTTTCCGCATGAACTGGATCAGATCACATTGCTATAAATTTTAAAAAGAAAGAGAAAAGAAACATGAGTACAGTGACCTCTGAGTAGTTGTGTTTATCTCCAAAAAAACAGGTTGAGTTTCCCTGATGAACAAGGAGATACATACAGAATACACAGGCTGCCCTGGCACGCCTTTAATGCCCTAGGAAAACAAAAACAAAGCAAGTAATTGGTATGTGAACTGGAGTCTTCAGTGATAAAACAAGAGAAAACAAAAAAATCTTCTTTATTGAGAGCACAGCTGGCAAGGAGTGCTTAAAGTATTCCTGAACCCAGTGGATTAATTACAGAGCACTTTCCCACTCACAGCAAGGGTATAAACTTTTTTGTTTCAGTGTTAGGTCAAGTAAGCAGATGTCTACCCCAAGTAAACTGAATTATATTTCTAAAGTGATAGAAAGTAATGAAACAAAAGTACTTCTTAAATATATTTGTATTAAAGATGCAAGACTTAGAAAAAGGCATTTCTATAAGAATGCTTAAAACTATAAATAATAGTCTTTCCAAAGGGTAGCTCTATGGAGAGGGATTTATTGAGAATTCAAGGGAACAGTTACATTACAAACCAAGGAGTCTAAAAACCAGAAGGTAAGATACAGCCTCTACATATGTGAAAGACCCAAAGATACTCACATAGCAAAATAGATATTGTATGAAAAAGAGCATACACCCTAAGCTCCTACGTGCTGACATGCTATGGAGCAGGGAATGCAAATACTGGGGTGAAGTGAATCAGGGAAGGCTTCCTGAAAAAAGTCAGTCTTCCTTTCTTAGCAACTTGATCGAGCTTTTCTCTTTTCCCCTTCTTACTTCCTTTTATCAGGATCAGGCTGCTTTTTGGTAGTGATTCTTACTATATTTGCACACACAGATTTTGGCGTGGTGGGGGGCAACTTATAATTGCTAATATGTATATTTTAGAAAAGCACTGTTACATGTTTATACATGTACAATTTCATTGACTCCCCCACCCCAGGAAGTTCAACCAGGGATGTCAACATAAAAACCTATGTTCTAAGTAACTGAAGTTACTTCTTCATTCATCCAACCATCCATCTACCCACCCAACCATCTAATAATCAGCTACACATCTGCTGAATGCTTAGGTGGCCTACTATATACTACTGATGTTAACCAGAACTGTTGCAGCAACCCTGATTGCACCCTTTGGGGATGTACAGATATAGATATAGATATAGATATAGATTTTTTACACAAATCAAGAAATTATGCCTCTTACTAAAAGATGCAGTCTTAATCTACCTTTTCTAAGTCATGGCAGAAAGCAGGAAAAATGTACAACCCTTTAAACCGAGAGATGACAGTCTCCGGTTAATAGGGTAGGTGGTCCACCTCTTACAGAGAATTAGAACCATACCCTGAAAGAGGGAGCTTAAGAATAACTTCAATTTGCATTTCCCTGATGATTAGAGACATTGAGCATTTTTATATGTTTGTTGGTCATTAGTCTATCTTCTTTCAAAAAGCTTTTGTACCCCCATAATATTCTGAAATTAAAAAAACAAAGAATAACTTCAAGAAAGTTCTTAAGCAGAGACTGAAGATCAAGAGCCTGAGACAAAGCAGCCATATTCCAATCCAGACCAGCTGGGCCAACCACAAGAGCAGGATGATGCAAGTTCCTCAGATTCCAAAAATGAGATATACCCAGAACAGAAGAGCTTAGCCCAGAGACTAAATTCTCACTCACATGACTAAGAATATTCATTCATTCCTTTATAAGAAAGAAAAAAAAATTATATCAGAGTATCTTCTATAATTTAGATGATCCTCATTCTACTGTGGATTCAGTCATCCACAAAACCATCCACAATTTTTTTTCTTTATAAAGTCTCAGGTTCAAGAACCCACACAAGTAATCAGAAGTCTTCATAAAACAGTCACAATGCACAAAAGAAAGGTAAACTTTTTACCCACTCTTTACACAATGCTGCCTGGGCCTCCTCCACAAAACGCAACTGCTGGCACTATTGAGTTCTCGCCTGGATGTGCTCGTTAGGGGAGACAGACATGTAACTAAACCATTACAACAGCACCAGAGGCACCAAAATGGGGAGGTGGTGTTTTGTTGGTGGGAGTTGTGCCTGACTCTGCCTGGAAATTCTTCCAGAGGTGCCCTTCCTTTTATAAAAGATTCAGAGTGGAAAGCTGTAGTTGTATTTCCAAATGTCTCTATGGTCTAAATTTTAAGGATAAGATGGCAACAATATGGTTTTGAGAAACTATCAGCCTGTTGTGCATGAGGAAACTTTGCTAGGGACACCTTTGTGAAGTTTATACAATCCCATTCCTATTTTTAAAACTTCAGTAACAAATCACAGTTAATAGCTAATATTTACATTGCACTCAATAGTTTATTAGAGTGATCTGATCCTTATGTTTACCTTTTGAGGTAATTAGGAATCCCCATTTAGAAATAAACTGAAAGAACCAGTGACTGGCCCAAGGACATATAGCCAGGAAGAAGCAGAAGCTGGACTTGAACTCAGTGCTTTCTGACTTTAAACTCTGAACCCTTTCCACCAAACTTCCCAGAAACCAGTATACCCTACTTAGTTCTCATGTCTCAACACAAACTTACTCTCCGTCCAGGAGGGCCTTGGTGTCCTCGAGATCCCTCTTCACCTTTCAAGCCTACAGTGAGCTGCAGATAGAAACTTACATTAGTTTGAACATTGACTATCCATGGGGAATGACTCAGTTGTAATGAGACTTTGTAATTTCTTAAAAATTGTTTTGAAAAGACAGCTGCTATTAATTCAAGTCAGGTAAATTGCTTACTTAATTATTGGTAAACATCCATTTCCCTCCTAGTCTCTTCATTTAGTGACATAATTTGCTCTGTGCATTTAAACCTAAATTAGGGATAAACAGGGATTGGTTCTAACAGGAAAAGCAAATAGATTAGGGCACACAGATACCTAAGAAAAAACTTCCCATCTGTAAAAGATCAAATAAGAAAAATGACTCCCACACAGAAAAGGAGATGGGCGGGTCATGTCATTCCCATACCTCAAGATAATGGATATGGATGCTAATAAAATTTATCCAGCCAGATGGACGATACTCATTGAAGTGCATCTCTTTTACACCTGATGGTGACCGTGGATATTGCACTCAAACTTTAAAATGGAAGTATGCTTATCTTAGCATTTTGTTTTTAAGTAAGCACTTACTCTGCACTTTGCCAGTTAGAAGGTCTCAATAGCCTTCCTTAAAATGAATATCCCATAGACCTTATTACAGATGGCAGAATCATCAGAAAATCCTCAGGGACACAGTGAAAAGAGTCAGCTTCATTTCTAGGTACAGGGTTAGTATTCTGGAATTAATATATGCCTTCGGAAAGACGGAGGACACAGATACTGCTTAGAACAGCAAGTTAGCAATTTGTAAATCTTTAGAGTAGTTCTGATTCATGGAACCATATACTTTTAGATCTGAAAGTGACCTTAAATGTCACTAAGTTCAACTCTTATGTTATAGAAATAGAGACCTTGGAAAAGGTACGTTGCAAGCTAGCAAGTGTCATCTCAAATGTCTTTGAGTTGGATCAATAACCCACATTTATTATTCCAACATAAAAGCCAGAGTCTGCCCAAGAAATGTTATTATTTCTAGAATTATATGCCACTTACAGTTAGTCCCCTAAATCCTTTGGGTCCTGGGGCCCCAGGAATTCCAGGATCACCAACCTCACCCTAAAGATTCAGATATAAGAAATCAAGATGTTAAAATATTTGCCATGAAAAAATATAAAATAGTCTCTCCAAACTGAAACTTAATTGACCTTATAACAATTATACTTTATGTATATAGTATAGCAATTGTTATTGCTAATATAATGTTAAATGTCATTTTTTTCCTCTGTCATTTGAGAACTAAATCATTGGTACTCTTAGATATTATCCAAACTATTTTTATTTCTAATAATACAAACATTGATATATAAATATCATTTTGGTGGCTATCTAGTTACTAAAAATATCCAAATAAAATGCTTGAAAACCAGGGAAAACATTTGGAGTATTGACAACATAAAATACTAAATAAGGGATTACTTTCTATAGTTAGGGAACATTTCTGAAAAAGTTGGAGGCAAAGATAGTTATTCTGACTTTGGTGGCAGACTAATTTTGACAGTTACTTATCAATATGCTTATTTCACATTTATCAGTAAATTAAAATATGCTAATTTTCTTCCTTTATCAATAAACTAGAAAATCAGTCTTTTACAACAAGGACTTTTTGTCCTAACAATTATTTGGATAGTCCATTCTTATACCCTTATACTTAAGAAAGAATCTCTTTTGGTAATTCATCAATTAAAACCACTTTTAAGAGTATTAAAAATTAGGTGTTTTCCTATAGTTGATTTGGTTTGATTAATTACATATTCTATTTTTTGGCCCATATTTTGTATTTTAATTTGTGTACCAACTATGTGCACAGAGGACACTGTTCAGGACACTTTTTTAAAAGAGGAAATCTTAGTACAGAATTCCAGAGTCTAAAACAGATATAATGTGACCCTCTCTGGTTGAAAAGGAAGCTATGTCTTGTTCTACAGCAAAAAGATGGATTTTGATCTGGTAAACAATGAAGAATTCTGGAAAATGTTCAATCAGGAAGGAGCACAATTAGGCTATGCTTTTTTAAAAAAAATATATCAAGTGACAGTAATGTTTGGGATTAACTGAAGCAGAAGGAAGAATATTGCAATTGTTCAAGTAAGAGGAAGTTAAAGTCACAATAATGAAAGAAAACAGCAATAACTGAAGTCAAGAATATTGAATGAGATCACCAAGGCAGAGAAATCAAGAAGAGGACAGAAGACTGAAATTGAGAGGGTATCTGCAGGGAGGCTTTTTTTTTTTTGAGGTAGAGTCTCACTCATTTGCCCTGGGTAGAGTGCTGTGAAATCATAGTTCACAGCAACCTGAAACTCTTGGGCTCAAGTGATTCTCTTGCCTCACCCTCCCAGATACTTGGGACTACAGGGGCCTGCCACAATGTCCACTATTTTTTTTTTAGAGACTTTTTTTTTTTAGAGATAGGGTCTCATTTTTGCTCAGGCTGGTCTCAAACTCCTGAACTCAAGCAATCCTCCTGTCTCAGCCTCTCAGAGCGCTAGGATTACAGGCACGAGCCACCATGCTAAAGGTAGGCTTTTAAGGCATGGGGCAGGAAGAAATTAAGGACACTACAATCTTTTTCAATATAGAGATCCACAGTGGTCAAATATGGTCATTTCTTCATGTAGCTTGAAGAAAACAGCTGCTTTCCCTTCTTCCCCATTTCATTCAGACCTACAGTCTTAGCTCAATTCTCAAGTGGAAGGTTAAGATCATGGTAATTTCAAAAGGGCATATGCACAATACCTTCTGCCCCATATCTCCTGGGAATCCTCTTGGGCCCTATAATTTTCAACAAAGAACATAACGTAAATCAACACACCACTTCTGCAGTGTGATAATATCTTCTTATATTATTTAGGTTTGAGTTACCAATTAAAAACTAATTGATTTCCATATTTACCTTTACTCCTTTCCGTCCCACATGACCATAGCCTGGGATGCCAGCGTCTCCCTGCAAACACACCGGCTCATTTCAATTTCTTTTCTTTTTTTTTTTTTTTCATTTCTATTTGTTAAAAGCAAAAATTAATTGTAATCTATACTGCAGAGATGATGATGTCAGAAGAGAAGCACTGAGGACTTCCACGTGGAACAGGTCTAATCAAGGACTTTGAGCCCTGGACCTGCATGTTGCTGGGTTCTCCTCACTTCCTGCTGTGTCTTCCTGATCCTTCTTTGACCAGCTCTGCTCTGCAACCATTGCAGGGAGCAGAGAGATGGCCATTCAGAACCTGTGCACTCAGTGACAGTTTCTTGCCTGGAAAATTAAGAGCTGGTCCAAAGAATACAGGTGAGGAATTCCTCCAAAGAAAAATTATAAATGGCCAACAGACATCTAAAAAAATGTTCATCCTCACTAGTAAGCAAAAATATGAAATTTGAAACAGTGACGAGGTACTATTTTTTGTTAATGGTAAAGATGGAAAAAAGTGACAATACCGGTCATCATGGATGCTCTGAAACACTCTCTTATATAACACAAGGATCTGTATGTTGTTTGAATTTTCCTAAGGGCACTTCATGGTAGTGTTCAAAGCCTTTATTAAACATGTGCCTATCCTTTCTTTTAGCTACACTACTTCTTGAAATTTCTATGCAGAAATTAATTATGGTTTTATCCAAAAATTCAGTTAGGTACATGCATGTTCATTGCTGTGCTACTTACAAAAGTAAACTAAATGTCCAATAATAAGAGCCTGGTCAAAAAAACTAAGCTATATAAGGTACATCAGTAGAATATATTGAAGCTGTTAAAAGTGGAGTCGGGAGAAAGATGTAATGACATAGAAATTTGCTTATGATACATTGTTAAGAGGAAAAGTAGAGCGAGCTCTCCATTTTTTTTTTGTTGTTGTTGCTGCTGTGTTTTGTTTTGGTACCTTCAGGAAGTTAATGATAAATATCTCAGATGGTGAGATTATGGGAAATTTTTATTTTCTTCCCCCTTTCCGATCTTTTGTGCTGAGTAAATTTCCTTCTTTCCTTCTTTCTTTGCTTTCTTCCTTCTCTTCTTTCTTCCTCCCTTCCTCCTTTCCTTGCTTCCTTCCCTTCTTCCCTCCCTCCTTTCTCTTTTTCTCTCCTTTCAGTAATGTATTTTCAAGTTAGATCACAAAAGAGACATTTTTAAGACTATTAAATAGCTGGACCATTCTACAACCATTTAATGTTATCAGTAGAAATTGCAGTGAAGGAATATTGAAGCCTTTATGGAGGCAATGAACTGCAGCATCTAGCAGCAAGTCAGGAACTTGCTATGCCCTAATAATTTGTTCTCCTTTAAGCCCCTGGGTCCTTATGTTTATTCTTTTCTTTTTTTGCAACTTTCAAATACTGGTATATAATATGTTGTTACTGACTGCACTCATACGATAGATCTCTTGAGCTTATTCCTCCTGTCTAATTAAAATTTTGTGTCCTTTGACCAACATCTTCTCCCATCACCCCAGTCTCTGGTACCCAGAATTGGACTCTGTTTTTATGAGTTCAACTATTTCTACATTTTACACAAAAGTAATATCTCAATGTATTTGTCTTTCTGAGCCTGTTTATTTCACTTCATACAATGTCCTCAAGGTTCATGTTGTCACAAATGACTAGATTTCCTTCTTTTTAAAGTCTGAATAGCATCCCATTGTGTACATATACAATATTTTTGTATCCATTCATCTGCTGATAGACACTTAAGTTGATTTCTTATCTTCTTGCCTATTGTGAATAAAGCTTGTGCTTGATAAATTTTCTACAGTATTTGTGCATGTTTGTAATAAACATCATTATCATGGTTGTCATTATTATTATTATTATGAGACAAGTCTTGCTCTGTTCCCTGGGCTAGAATGCAGTGATATCATCATAGCTCAATGCAATTTCAAATTCCTGGCTTCCAGTGATCTTCCCACCTCAGTCACCCAAAGTGCTAGGATTACAGGCATGAGCCACTAGACCTGGCCAATATATTATACTATTTTAAAAGAAATAAAATAATTGTACCTATATTTATTACTCTATGAGCTGAGCTGAGACATTACTACAGCTAAAACCACAAGGACAGAGTGCAGGGCTAAAAAAGAGATGCCCCATATCTTAGCCCTAGACCTCTATCTCTTGTTGTCACTAAGTTATGTAAGAAGGAGAGAAAAATGGCTGGTTGTATTTTCCAACTGACATGCATCCATATGGCCATATGAGTTGTTAAAATATGTTCTAACTCATCCATTATCTCTCTGCCTACTCTGCTTCTCACTCATGCCATTCTCCCCTACTTTGACAGACTAGCTATAGAATGAGAGTTGCCGGGGATAGAAAAATGTTCCCACACTTTTCTAGATGCTGAAATACCTTCCATTCCCCAGGGACTTGAGCCAAGGACATCAGCCCCTCCTCTTCCCCTCAGGACTAAGAACTTAGAATTAGGGAGTGTGAGGGTTTCAAAACCTCATACCTGTTTTCCTCGCGGTCCATCTTGCCCTACTGGCCCTGGATCTCCAAGAATTCCTGGTTCTCCCTAGTAAATAGAATGAAAAGAACCACAGATCAGTAAACTCAAACCTGGCTCCATAAGAAACAGTTCTGTCCACTGGAAGGAGAGGTTCAAGGTTCTCAGTGAGAAGTCAAGGAGATGGGAATATGGCATAAATAGGGATCTTCCAGTAGCTAGCCGGGGGCATCTAGCACAGCCCAGCGCTGGGCTCATGTACTGCTTTCCCAGTGTTGTAAAAAGACGACAGGGGAAGGCAAAGAGTAGCAAATGGACTTCAGGGAAAGTTGACTCGTTTGCTGATGCATTTACCCATCCAGCAATTACTTGTTGTCCTAGAAAATAAACTGTTGAACATGACTGTGCCCTCACCAAGCACAGTCTGGGTAGAAAGACAAATAATTAGGCAATTATAATATTGTGTGATAAAGTTCAGGGCACTATGGAAACAAGGAGAAGGGGAGTCCAAATCAATTTGGTAGGCCCAGGGAGGCTGCGTAAAAGGAAGGAGCAGGGAGGCTAAGGCCTGTACGTTGAGTTGTATGAGCTAGAGGAAGGGTCCAGGAAGGGGAGAGAGTAACCTAGGCAGAGGGGATGCTTAGTGAGAAGCCTGGGGCAGGCAGGCAGGAGGCACATGAGCAGTGAAGCCTTAGAATGAACAGGGCCAATATCAAAGGGCCTTTCTCTCCCACCTTTATTGTGGTATAACTGAAAAATAAAATTGCATAATTGTAAGGCCTACACCATGATGATCTGATGTCACAATTAAGTTAGCTAACATGCCTATCACATCACTTTTCTTTTTATTATCTTTGCTTTGTGTTAAGAACAGTTAAGATCTACTCAGCAAAATTTCAAGTATATAATCTAGTATTGTTAACCCAGTCACCATGCTGTACATTAGCTCCCTAAAATGTATTTATAACTATCCTAAAATTGGAAGATTTTCCCTAGGGTAATAGGAAAGGCAACACCCAGGACATAATTTGCAGGACTCGTGTAAAAGAAAAGCTCAGGTCCCTTTCTCAGAAATGTAGCGATTCAAGACCCTGACAGCAGAGCATTAGATTAAGCCTTCCTCAGTGAGTCCCCAGAGGTCACAAGGTCCCCCATGCCATATAACCCTGACCCCTAAAGCTGAGGTCTTGGGGCAGGGGGCTGCTGCAAGGTTTTGAGCAGAGAAGTCAGGTTCCATTTGCTCCCTGATTTCTCCATGAGAGCCAGTCAGAGAACCATATGCACACATGGATTTGAGTTCTACTCAAATCTACACCCCACCTACTCTCCACCCAACTCAGCCACCAAGTACATTCCTGCAGTCAGGAAATCAAGGAATTGAAGAGATTTTTTTCAGACTTCTTTCTGATGGGTGGACCACTGCCTCTCTAGTGCAGCAGAGAGGTGAAGCAGCAGCAGGGAGAAACCAGCAGTTAGAAGTTCTTTGCTCAAAGAAAGGAAGAGCACTGTGAACACATGCCGGTGGCTTGCTGTTGGTGTTTGGATTCAATTATGTGGGGAACTAACTCGAAAGTCAGAAAGAGAGTGGAGGACTTTTGCTCTCAGTATTAGAAACCCATAAGAAGGAACATTTACTTTTCTGCCCAATGCTCCAGGTTTTCCGATGCTCCCTTTAGTTCCCACTAGCCCAGGAGAACCCTGAAAAAAAAAAGAGAGAGAGAGACCCAAACATTGGCATTGTAGCAACTCTTAGAAAACCTATTAGGAATGTTGGGCTTTTCTTCATGTCATTCCAAACAGCTCCTTGATGCTCCTTATGGTCCAGCAGCCAGGGCAGAGGCTGGCCTCGGGACTGAACCAGATGACTCGGGCTCCAGCCCTCATTTGAGAATCACAAGTTTTCATCTTCAGGGATATCGCTAGTCCATATGGGTCTTTCATGAGAAATAGAAATGGCACACTTGACTCAACACATGTTATCTCTAAATGTGGGGAAATTGCCATAATGCACCGGTATTGTTAGAACAAGACATTATGCTGCCACCACACACAATGGCACGCAGAATATGGTTCAGTTTCCCAGTCTGAAAATGGGCAAAAGTCTCTCTCACACACATGCTAGGAATATGTGAACATAGAATCCCTTGCCTTCTGAACTCTAACTGTCTAAACTGAAGAATTGAGCAGAACATTTTTCATACAAATCCTCACCATCCAAATGCTCATTACTCACTCAGGGAACAAATAGAGTCAGATGATGAATTCAAGAGCTGCACTTAGGAATCAAATAGATTCAGGTAGCACGGGGTGCATGGCCACTTTTGAATATCAGTAATCAATGGAGATGTATATGCATGGCACAGATAATTTGTAAAAGTTTTTTAAAAATCAGAATCAGCTTTCAGGGAAAATGTTCATGACTGGACAATATTCTTCCAGAAGCTTTCTTTAGGCTGATGGAGTAAGTTTGTGCTTTCTAAGGAAAACCCCAGGGAAGGAGAAAGAGGAGTACATTAGCTACATATAGAGAATCTGAGTTGTGTTAAAATTTTGCCCCAGATAATCTAAAAAGGGAATAGGACATACACAGATGCTATAAAGTCTATGTGAAGATGTTTTACAGTAAGAGGAAAATAAATGCTGGAGTCCCTGAGCCTAATGCATCTAAGTCACCCACCTGCGGTCCTTTGTGCCCCTGTCTTCCTTCTTCTCCTTTGCTGCCAGGATTTCCACTTAAGCCCTTTTGTGATAACAAAAGAAATATAATGTAGTTATGTCAATAAAAACTTATTTGCTTAGTTAGTGCTTTTGAAACATCTCATGGAAAAGAGATGAGCCACCCTTTTAGAAGGCAGCCATTTACCTCAGAGATAAGCAGGTATCAGAAGAGCCACTGAAGCAGACCAGTGGACTCCGGGGTCCAGATCTAATGTCCTGCCTGAGGCTGACCGTCACCCTTCACCCTCTCCCATAAGGGGAAAGACAGATAGACTAATGGGAGGAAATAAAGCTGTGAGAGAAAAGAAGTAAAATGCCAGCAACGGTCAGATGAATTCCTGTATGGGGCAGCTCACCTGGCCCAAAGCACTTATCAGTGTGGAAAGCCCTCTGCAGCAGAGCCCTGCCAGAGGGATCAAACTGTACGTTTCTGCCACATTCACCATCAAAGGCATGGTCCTCATTCTGTTCTCTCATATAGAAGGAAAAACTAGAGGTGAGGTACCAGTGATGTTTCTCCTCCCAAAGCAGCGGCTGCTAAATGGCCCCTGGCTGTCCAGGAGCTGCTGGGTGAGCTTTCATTCACCTCCTAAGCATCAAAGGACCTTTGAGTATCTGAGGTATCTGAAAAGCACCCCACCTCAGAAAGCCTGGGGATGGGTCTAGGCTGATCCCAGGGTTACTCAATCTACTTCACAGTTTGTTTCAGAGACTCACGACCACCCAAAAGAATTCCAATTTCCTGTCAATCTCAAACATTCTAGAAGAAAAACAAATTCCTTGGAAGGGTTTAGAATAGGCACATCTATAGAAAATTTCAGGCATAAGGTGGTTTCCATATAAAGTGGGCTTCATAAGGGGACTAAGAACCCATATCTTATAAAACTATTCCTTAGGGATGACCACAGGGTCTTCCTGGAATGGAAGAGAGTGAAACAAAGACGGCTTGACTTCTGATGGTCGTATTACTGATGATATGGTGATGAAAAATGCAAAGGGCTCGCGTAAAGCCTTACTGGTAATCACTTCAACAGAGTTAGCTTTAGGTGAGTCAAGTAAGAGTTTCCACCTTCTAACTAGCTCTCTTTCATGGGAGTCCATGTGCAGGGCCTCTCTTAATGGAAAACTGAGATCAATGTATTGATTGTGATATCAATCACTAATATAATGGGAAGGTATTAATCACTCATTGTTACTGTGTGTGAGCACAAGGGAACAACTTTCCTCTACAAAGGCTTATGACTGAGCTACAAATGTTAGAGGAAATTTGATGGAACAAAATCACCCACCTACTCCATGTTGGGGAATAAAGCATATGGCAGGAGAGCAGATCAAAAATGTCTCAGTTATTTGTTTTTATCCAGAACTGCCTACCTTCTTCCCATCAGAATAACTTCATATTATTTAACAATATTTACAAAATATTTCAACGCACCTGTGGGCCTTGCAATCCTTCAGCTCCCAGTGCACCCTGAGGCCCAGGATTTCCTGGTTCTCCCTGATGAACAAAAGTTTTCAGTGTCAAGATTTTCTCCACATAGTTCCCTTACAGATTTTCTCTTTAGAGAACTTACAGAGAAAGGTTATAGGTACTGTTTTGTCTGTCCCACCCCCTACTTGCCCCATAAATGCAAGCTTACTTTTTATTCCAATAAAGGAAAGTCAGTCTCTTGCAGTCAATTTCCAAAGCACATGAAAAGCAGCGAAATGTGCATTACTTGGAATTGTACAGGTTCTGCCTGTGCCCGGGCATCTGTGAAGGAGGCTTTGCCTTAGGTCTGTCCTGTTCCTGGGAGCTGCAGTAATGCATGTGTGTGTTTCTTCCTAATCAATGGGGATCATGTACAGTTCTGGGCACTTTCTACAGCATCCTTGTCAAATGCTCCTTTTATCCCAGCACCATTGCATGGGGGAAACATCCTTGGTCCCATCTACCATAGAGGCCAAGAAGTCAAGATTACTCACTGGGGCCCCTTGAACTCCTCTTCGGCCTTCTCTTCCCTAGAACCAAAAAGGCAAAATGTTAGTGTTTAAGTGTGTAGGTGTCTGGCTGGAGGGGTTTCCTGAGGCAAACCAGCCACTCTCGTTCCCTGATTGACACCAGTAACGAGAAACTCACAGAAATAATTTTCCTGAGGCATTTTCCAAAAACAAGTTTAAACACTGGGCACTTAATTATAGACTAACATTTGGGGGATTGATTGCAAACCAATCTAAAAGTCATTACAGATCCAGGTTCAGTCTCACAACCTCTAACAATGATCCAGGAGGCTGTTTGGAGAATCAAACACCCTGAGGAAACTGTCTTCTACATTTCCTTCACCAGCAAATCCCATAAAGCTCTGTCCGCTCCTGGGAAGCTTCTTACCAGAGAAGGGAAAGGTCACATCCATCTCTCTCTGCCCTGGGGCCCTCTAACTGCCTCTTGGGGAGAGTAAAACATTTCTAAAGATGGGCCCACTGGGGTTTGTCTCTATGGATTCTACAAGGAAGAAATGGCTGATGGGGTCTGCTCAACTACATAGTGGTCCAGATGCTACCGCTAGGTTCAGTGGAAAAGAAAAAAAGAAGAAAAGACCTGGCAGATCACTGAAGCCCAAACCCATGCCTGTCCAGAAGCAGCTCACATAGCCAGCTCAGGCCCTCCATCTAGTGGCTGCCTAGCCACACCCTCTCCTTTCCAGACAGTGGCCAAGCCCTGAGATGATTCAGACCTAGATCCTAACTTCCTTTACCTTAAACAGCAAAGATAAAATCTGCTCCCTCACACCTGCCACACCCACACCTGTCCCAGCATCTTTGAGAGAACTGTGGAACATCTCAGCCAGCAATTCACTTAGTGTCACGATAAACTACAACTGCTTTACATACAAAATAAATACTTAAACAGATTGTACCCTTTCACTCTTCAGAAAGGTAGCCATGGAAATTATTTCAGAAATACTGTTTTCTTTCAACTGCCCACCTTACAAGGTTTTTTAGAATAAACTAACTGACCAAATACCAGCTCCACCAAGTTGGCTAATAGTTAAAATTTCTACCTTGAAGTTTTCCCCTTTAATTCAAGGTACTTTTTTTTTTTTAAATTCAAATACCTGCAGCTGTGTCAAATTCAGTGCCTGCCTTACCCATGGTAGGCACTGGCACAGAAGGTTGCCATAGAAACACTGTGACTCGTGGGCCCTGTTCCTGTGTCCCAGGCTCAGGGATAAATTTGGTTGCAGACAGCAAGCTTCTAGACCTCAAGACTGAGTGAGGCTCCTCGTGAGCTCTGGGCTCTCGGGTCCTGTTAGAACAGGATGGGGAGCTAACTCTTCTTTGAAGAGTTGTAGTAAATGCCCATGAGAAGAGGTTCACAGAGGTTCCCAGCTCACACACAGGACCAACAGGATGCCATATGTAAAAAAATAAATAACATAAGTAAAATTCAAATACCCTTTGGGAGAAGTTACCCATTATAACTTGACAGCTGTTTGTACATGGATGTGAATAAGCAATTCTCTTGATGCAAGAAAGTATAGAAGAAACAGTAAACAAAAGTTCAGGCCACTGATTCCATGACATCACAACTCTGTCTCCAATAAAAAGCAGGGATAAGCATTATCAAGTAGGTATCATCCCAGGGGTGCAAGGCTGGTTTAACATACTCAAGTCCATAAATGTTATTCACCGTATCAACAGAAGCAAAAACAAAGACCATATGATCCTATCAATAAATGCAGAAAAAGTATTTGATAAAATCCAGCATCCTTTTCTAATTAGAACACTGAAAAGCGTAGGCGTAGGTGGCACATTTCTTAAACTGATCGAAGCTATCTATGACAAACCTATAGCTAATATTTTACTGAATGGAGTAAAACTGAAAGCTTTTCCTCTTAGAACTGGAACCAGACAAGGTTGTCCTCTGTCACCATTACTGTTCAACATAGTGCTGGAAGTTCTAGCCAATACAATTAGGCAAGACAAGAAAATAAAGGGCATCCAAATGAGAGCAGAGGAGGTCAAATTCTCCCTCTTTGCTGATGATATGATCTTAGAGAACCCCAAAGGCTCAACCACAAGACTCCTGGAAGTCATCAAAAAATACAGTAATGTCTCAGGATCTAAAATCAATGTCCACAAGTCAGTAGCCTGTGTATATGCCAATAACAGCCGAGATGAGAAGCTAATTAAGGACACAACTCCCTTCACCATAGCTTCAAAGAAAATGAAATACCTAGGAATAAATCTAACAAAAGAGGAGAAGGACCACTATCAAGAAAAGTATGAACCCCTAAGAAAGGAAATAGCAGAGGATATTAACAAATGGAAGAACATACCATGTTCATGGCTGGGAAGAATCAGCATTATATCTATACTTCCCAAAGCAATCTACTGATTCAATGCCATTGCTATTAAAATACCAACATTGTACTTTCAAGTCTTGGAAAAAATAATTCTGCATTTTGTATGGGACCAAAAAAACCCCAAATAGCTAAGGCAGTTCTTAGTAATAAAAACAAAGTCAGGGGCATCAATATACCAGATTTAGGCTGTACTACAAAGCCTTAGTGGTTAAGACAACATAGTACTGGCACAGAAATAGAGACATAGACATTTGGAATCAAACAGAAAACCAGGAAATGAAACTAACATCTTACAACCACCTTATTAATCTTCAATAAACCAAAACAAGAACATACACTGGGGGAAAGACTCCCTATTCAATAAATGGTGCTGGGAGAACTGGATATCCACATGTAACAGATTGAAACTGGACCCGCAACTTTCTCCACTCACGAAAATTGATTCAAGATGGATCAGGCATTTAAGGCATGAAACAATAAAAATACTCAAAGAAAGCGTATGAAAAACACTGGAAGACATTGGCCTGGGGAAAGACTTCATGAAGATTGCCATGGCAATTGCACAATTCCAACAGCAACAAAAATAAACAAATGGGACTTAATTAAACTGAAAAGCTTCTGTAAAGCTAAGGAGACAATAACTAAAGCAAATAGACAACCTACACAATGAGAAAAGATATTCGCTTTTTTTTTTTAGAGACAGAATCTCACTTTGTCGCCCTCGGTAGCATGCTATGGCATCACAGCTCACAGCAACCTCCAGCTTTTAGGCTTAGGTGATTCTCTTGCCTCAGCCTCCCGAGTAGCTGGGACTACAGGTGCCCACCACAACGCCTAGCTATTTTTTGTTACAGTTTGGCTGGGGCCGGGTTCGAACACAACACCCTTGGTATGTGGGGCCAGCGCCCTACTCACTGAGCCATGGGCGCCACCCAATATTTGCATATTTTGAATCAGACAAAAGCTTGATAACTAGGCTTTTATAGAAATAAAATTAATCCACATGAAAAAAGCCAACAATCCCATATATCAATAGGCAAGAGACACAAATAGAACATTCTCTAAATAAGACAAATGGCTAAAAAACATATGAAAAAAATGCTCATCATCCCTAATTATTAGAGAAATGCAAATCAAAACCACCCCGAGATACCATCTAACCCCAGTGAGAATGGCCCACATCACAAAATCTCAAAACTGCAGGTGCTGGAGTGAATGTGGAGAGAAGGGAACACTTTTACACTGCTGATGGGACTGCAAAGTAATACAACCTTTTTGGAAGGAAGTATTGGAGAACCCTCAAGAACTCAACCTACACCTCCCATTTGCAATCCCATTACTGGGCATATATCCGGAAGGAAAAAAATCCTTTTATCATAAAGACATTTGCACTAAACTGTTTATTGCAACTCAATTTACAATTGCCAAAATGTGGAAACAGCCTAAATGCCCACCAACCCAGGAATGGATTAATAAGCTGTGGTATATGACACCATGGAATGCTATTCAGTCATTAAAAAAATGGAGACTTTACAGCTTTTGTATTAACCTGGATGGAAGTGAAACACATTATTCTTAGTAAAGCATCATAAGAATGGAGAAGCAGGAATCCTATGCACTCAATTTTAATATGAGGACAATTAATGACATGGTGGGGGTGGGGGAAGGGGAGAGCAGAGAGAGAAAGAAGGAGGGAGGGATGGGGGAAAGGAAGACCAGAGAGAGGTAAGGAGGAAGGGGGTGGGGTCTAGGTGTGTGATACACCTTTTAGGGGCAAAGCACAATTGTAAGAGGGTCTTTACCTAACAAATGCGATCAGCGTAACCTGGTTTCTTGTACCCTCAATGAATCTCCAACAATAAAAAAATAACAATAAAAAAGCAAGGAGAGGATAATATTTATTCTGTGTAACAGACAGTAGGGCACAATGGTTAGATGTGTGTCCGTAGGAGTCAGGGAACCTGGAGCTAAGCTCTGCTCTTTAAAGCCTGTGTGGTTCAGGGCAGGTGTGTAATAAACCTAACCCAGGGTAGTTAGGAGCCCAGTTCTGCAACTGACAAGCAACTTGCCCAATTTTCCTGAATTGGATCTTCTCATCTGTAAAAATGGATATAATAGTAATATCTACCTCACAGGCATGTTGTGAGAACTAAATGAATTAAAAGTTGCAAGTGATTTGATCAAGACCTGGCACAGAATAGATGCTATAGAGGTATCCTTTCTGTGTGGCAAGCAAAAAGTAAAGGGCCTGGGATGTGGTTTCAAATGGTTTTCAGAGTGTTGCTCCACTGTTTAGGCAACAGCTGGTACAACAATTAATTTATGTAAATTGAAATTCTATCACAAAGAAGGTAATGTCTTGAGCTGGCCTTTGCTGTTTAGAATTTGTCATTCAGTTAAGATCCTCTGACCCTCATAAAGAATTCTGTCCTTCATTAGAAAGTTGGGGGAGAGGATAAAAAACTTGATACTGTTTCATATCAATATACCCAGTTTAATTCAGGAGAAAAGAAGTTAAAATGGGGAGATCCACAGGGAAATGAGTAAAAAATGAGGAAGGGGCTGAGAGCCTCATGTCCTGAAATTGACTTCAGAGCAGTTGCCTAGTTTGTCCAGGGTTTAATCCCCAGCCTAGTATCACTTTTTTAAAAAGTGCCAGATTGATGTGTCACAAAGCTATTTCAAACTAAAAGTATTTTCTCTTAAACCAACAAAACTACATATTTATCTTTAAAATTTATAGCATTTAGGTCATCTTACTGTTCTAGTACTTCCTCTTATTACATTTTAATTCTTTCTTGTGAAGAAAGAGGGCAAAGTCCCAAAGAATTTTACCAGAAGCAATGGGAAGCGTAACCTATCTGAGTGCTGACTGCTTTTCCCTTAAGAACCATGATTCAAGATAAACAAAGGCAGGAGGGATTAAAACATGTTTCTTCACTATCCCAGAGAGAAGGGCAATCAGCTACAGCCTTCAAAATGATGAGAAGATTCCAGTTTTGTAATAGAAAAGAAATCCAAGTATTTTCACTTCCCTCTTGAGCCAAATCTAGAACTTTGTACATTATTCTTTTTATGATGTCTATGCTGAGCACATGATGGGAGAGTTATAAATATCATTATAAATATCATCTCTAACACGGTAGTTCACAAAGGAAAAGGTGATTTCTTGATTGTTCCTTAAGAAGATGGGGAAATCCAACATCCCTATTTTTGGCTGTGATCGGCTTGATATAAAAATATGAGTTCTGAAGTTATCCCAGGACCTCAAGGATGCCACTGAGCTGGCTCTAACTGCGAGTGTTTGGGCCCACTCAGGAAGAATTTCTGGGTGACTCCTCTTCCTCATTGGCTATATGTAACAAGAAAGAGAGTATATTTACCCAGTTCATAATATTCTTAAAATGCTAAACTATCAGAAGAAGGCTTTTAAGTTAAAAGTCATTAGCTCTCTTCAAAGACATTCAAAAGCATCTGGAAGGTAGAAGGGAAAGGCGGTAGATGTCACAATGGTTCTCAGCCACAGGTGGTTTGTCCCGCCTCCAACCCACAGTACCCACCACAGACAGTTGGCAATATCCGGAGACATTTTTGGATGTCACAAGTGGGTGGGGGGAGAGATGGTGATGTGGATCTCTACTAGCCAGAGAGCAGGAATGCTGGCAAACATCCAACAATGTACAGGACAGCCCCCATCGCAAAGAATTACCTGACTCAGAATGTCAGTAGCTTCAAGACTGAGAAACCTGCAAATGCATCATCTGACTGCGTAGCAACAAAAGCTCTGAATGTCTCTGTGCCATCTCCAAGTGATCAAGAGGGGAAATAAGTGTCTTCAGAAGTACTTACCCTGCTTCCTCTGGAACTAGGGCTGCCTTGTGCTCCTTTCTGTCCTGTTCTACCCTATAAATACAATAGTTCCCCCAAGATTATAAGGTAACAGATTCTGAATAAATTATAAAGGCATCAGCATCAAAACCCCAAGAATTGTTAAAAATAGAATAGATGTGTCATGCTACAATCATTCTGAAGATTAACACTGTCAGTTCTATACTCTTTAATAAACAGGAATAGCAATGTGCACTATTATTACAAACTCTCACAAATAATATCACTTGCCAGGAACTTAATAATTCTATAGTTCCATAGCCTACTATAAAACATGCCTTATTTTAAGAAATTAAGGCTCTTTTAGGCATGGACTTCAGGGTATTTATTCAATTATAACAGGGCTATGTATTTTACTAAATTTACTTATCTTAGTAATAGAATTAAGTAACTCATATGTATAAAATAGATCCAATTACCTGTCTTCCTTGTTCTCCTTTGGAGCCCTTTTGTCCTTTGATGTTATTGTTTTGTCCTGGATTTCCCTAAAAAAAGATTTTGAAAAGTATTTTAGAATTCATAAATGTCAGGGGGTGGGTGTGTGTGTGTGTGTGTGTGTAGCAAAATGGTAAGATGTTCAGGCACTAAGTTAATCCTTGTTAAGGGATGAGAGACATGAGAAAATTTTTAATATTTGAAACTGATAGGATTTTTAAACAAATAAGAGTAATGTTTATCCAAATGTGAGGGAGATTTTGTAATAAATGAAGAATTATAGGAGTGCTTTCTACATGTGATTTTTCCCTTCTTCGCATTGGCAGCTTCACTGATGCACCGGTCCAAACATTCTTAGGCCACTCCCTCAAGTGTGTAATAAGATTCCCCTGTAACTAATTCTACAAATAGGGAATCTGCAGGTCTGCTAGATTAGAAGTTCAATAAACAGAGGAAATTTTGCCCCAAAGGAACTTGAAAGTCTCAACATACCATAAGGATTCGTAAGTGGAGCTTTATTTCCTAGTCCTAAATCTTTAATATAACCAGCCTAGATCAAACACAGAAAGACTTTTCCGAAAGCTTCATTCAATACCTACTGGCCCTACTCCCAAGACAAACAGTTGCCTACTGGTTAGCAGGGACACAAAAAGAAAGGAGATGGGAACTGAGGAGCAAATATATAAGTCAGAGCCAGCTGGCCTTTGTAACTTACTGGATCTCCTGGGAAACCCTTCTCGCCATATCCCCCAGGGGGGCCTCTTGATCCTGGGCTGCCCTGAAGAAAAAAATAAAATGATCTTCTGATTTAACTTGTAGGAAACTTATACAATGGTGCAAATGTCAACTATAGAATTGGTTGGGGATTAATCAATCAGATAAAATATTCTTCATCCTTCTATCTCAGCAATGGTCCCATAGTCTCCCCAAACAGTATTATGTCCAGTTTTAAGCCTATGGTCAGGATTACCTACAGGGAGGCTGAGAAATAAGAAAACTTCTTGAGGTCCAGCTGTCCAACAGGACTTCCTTGAGTGTTGGAAATATTCTGTACCTATGCTGTCCAGGTGGTAGCCACTAGCCATACGTGCCTAATGAGCACTTGAAATGTGGTCAGTGCAACTGAGGGGCAGATTTTTTAATTTAATTAAATTTAGATAATCACAATATGATATGTCACATATCATATTTTACATCCTAGCCAGTCTGGCCACTTCTGACATCAATGATTGAATTTCCTGCTGGAAATCTCCACAAGGGTGTTCCATTGTCACCTCACAGCCACCTGTTCCCAACTAAACACCCAAGCAGGGATTCTTTTTTTTTTTTTTTTTTTCAGTTTTTGGCTGGGGCTGGGTTTGAACCCACCACCTCCAGCATATGGGGCCTGCGCCCTACTCCTTTGAGCCACAGGTGCCGCCCCCAAGCCAGGATTCTTGCAGATATTCTGACTGAGTCTCCATTTTCTGGTCCTCTGGTCGTCCAGATCTAGAAACCTTATGTCCCAGAGCCAGAACTAGGGTGAGGCAAGAGAGGCACCTAGATGCAAATGTTACAGAGGCCTTCACTCACGTAATTCTGAGAGTGAGGGTGTCCTCTGTGCCCGGTGCGCCCCTCACCTCACCCCAGCTTAGGCCATGCTATGTCCTTACTGTGTCAGTCCTCACTGCCACTGCTTTGTTAGAAGCTTCATCACTTCTTGTCAGATTACTACAGATCTGCCTCTCATCCCCTCATCCCTGCCTTGCACCATGTCACCTCCAAGACATCTTCCACACTACTGCCAAGTGATATTTCTAAAATGAAAATTTGCTTGTGATCCTGCTGCTTAAAATCTTTCAAAGGCTCCCCATTACCTAATGGCTAAAGCCAAAATCCTCCATGTGGCTCACTACTGCCACCCTGATCTCTTCCTGCAACCTCTTGAACCTTACCTCTCATTACCTACACGCTAATGCTCCTTCCAGGCAGAACACTTTGCAGCGCCCCAAGCCCCATGTCTTTGGTCATGCTGTTCCATCTGTCTGGAATGCCCTTCCTCTACAACTTTGCCTTGCTTCAATTCCGTTGATGAATTCCTGTGCACTTCAGCTCAGGGATCACTTCCCCCAGGAAGACTTCCAAGACACCCTCTCAGACCCCTTGCCACCTGAGTAGGTGCCCTTCTCTGGACTCCCATCCTGCAATGTGGCCTCAATCACATTCTGTGTCATCACAGTCCATGGATATGCCTTCTCCCCAGTGACACTGTGGGATCCTTGAGGACAAGATTAAGTGGCTCCTCTCTGATTCTTTAGCAAATAACTCTCTGCCTAGCACATGACAGGTGGTCAAAAAGCATTTGATAAATAGATCAGAACATAAACGTCAAGCTGCTTAAAATCAAGTAGGCACATATTAATGGGTGTTGAATTTAAAGTAAAAAAAAAAAAAAAGCTTCACTGTGATTTACTATACCAAGGCCACAAAATAATTTTGTCTCTTTCTCTTGCCTTTGAGTTTTCTCAGACATAATAAAGAGAACACAGAAACCACTGACAGTCAAAAGCATTCATTACAGGCTTCTAACAAACGTGCTCACAGAAGAACCTTGTATGCTTTGAATTATTCTAGCTGGAAATTCTTGAAAATTACATGGTTACTCACTTCCTCCAAATGGAAATGTAGCGTCTATTCAGTGGTAATAGGCCTTCATTATGTGGTTAAGTCACTTGCCAGTTTTGTCTCCAATAACCATTGACACACAGCAGTTAAGTCTACCTCTGTTACCCAATTCTCCTTTGGTGTATTGAAAGTCTTACCTGAGACCCGGGATCACCTTTTTCTCCTTTTGTTCCAGGAAATCCATGAAAGCCCTAAAAGAAGACATGGAAAATAAAAATCCCATTTAAAAAAAAAAAAACCTATCAACCTCATGACGGTTTTTGTGATACTTGAAGAAATACAGCTTACCTCTTCCCCATCGAGTCCATCGATGCCATCAACTCCTTGTTCCCCCTGAGAGATAGCAATAGGCAGCAGTCAGGTAAAGGAGAGTCTCTGCTCCATTCCTATTGGGAAACTAATCCCATTAAGAGATCAAATTGGACTAACAAGGAACTCCGTACCTTATGTCCAGAAAATCCTTTGGCTCCCTGCAAAAGATTAAATATCTCTCACTGACATGCCAAAGACAGAGTGTGGATTCCAGATTGTTGTGGCAGGAAGGGGCTGCCTCCCTCAAGTGAGTGTGCATTTCTTTCATTGCTTCTTGCTATATATCCACAAAGGGGTTATAGGTAGAATTTAATTAATGCTAAAGACACCTTGAAGCAGAATTAATCTAAGTGGAGAAAGGGACACAGAGAAGAGTGATGGAAGAGAGAAAATGAGGGAGGGCAGGAATGGAGGGGGAAAGGGTGTCACAGGGAATAGGAAATGTCATTTTTGGAAGTGTCGTACCTTCTGACCCCGCTCTCCCACACATCCTGCAATCCCTTTATCTCCTTGGGGTCCTATTTCTCCTCGTCTTCCCTAAGAAAAAGAACACAAACAGGTATCCAAATTGATGCTTTAAATGCCAGAAGCTGCCAGTGGTTTTCTTTTAGAGAGTTAAGCCAGAGCACACAGACACTCTGAGCTTTAGACAAAGCGGATGCTCCTGAGAGCTCATTCATTTAAATCTATTTTTCCCTTTGTCTTCGAATATGTTCCCCTGTCAACCTTCAGAGCTTCCTTACAGATCCAAGATCACAGAAAGGTACAGGATGAGCTCAGCCCTCCTCAGACAGCACAGTCAGAGTTTCTGAGTCACTTCATTTTGTAGCAGCATTGCAAATATTCCAGTAATACATGTGGGACCTGACATCCTAGGAGCCCAGGGCCCTCCTGCTACACTGGGGGAGAGTGAGCACTGCTGACAGCACAGAAACAAGTCAGGGCTAGGGCCCTGGAGCTGAGTGGAAATGCCTGCTGGGAGGTGACATCACACAAAGGCAAGAAGAGCCAGTTCTTGTGGAAAGGATGTCCCCAGGTTAAAGAGTCCCAATGTCAGTTCATCCACATGGGGAAGAGCACTCAAGGTCAATGGCACGAATGTCTCCCATCAACTTTCCCAGGAAATATTTAAATACAGGTAAATGCTAGAGAAAAATGAATCTCAAGAGAAGACAATTTTGTGTTCCTTGAAGGCAAGGACCCCAACCGTCTCTTTCAGCTTTGTGTCCCTTGTGGTGGGCTCAGGTCAGGGTACATAACAGTTACTCAAAGTTTATTGCATGAAAAAAATAATTGTTTAGCAATGAGCCTAATTGTTTCCTTAGAGAGAAATGATTCCCCCCCCCCCCTCCGCTTTGCTTTCTTTACTCTGAGGATTATTCCTATAAAATGAGCCCTCACCCATGACCACAGATTGCTGAGAGGTACCTAACTATGCCTTACAGCTTCACACGCCTGGACTCTCTGCCAGCTGTGGGCTCACAGCCAGGCAGATGGGTGACGCTATTCCCCATACTCAAGCAGTAGTCAGGTGACAAGATCCCTCCGAGGGCCAGAGTGGGTGAGTTAGAGCATCCCCCTTAGTGGTCATTTTATAAACTAGATTAGCATCTGGGTCCCAGAGGAATTTATAAATGTTTCAAGATGAGGAAACTAAGGGCTAAAAGTTAAGTATCTTGTTCCAAATCTAGGTCAGCCCCTGGCAGTGTGATCTTTGCTTTTTAATCCTTACAACTTGCTTCCCAGAGGAGAAACTGGCCTTAAAGGGATAAAGATCCAGTTTGGATGCTTCCGGAACTTGCCCATTCTAAATGTGCCACCCAACATGATTTTAGTCACTTCAAATTTATTTTCATAATTTGGCGAACCAAGTGAAAGTTTTGGTTTCAGAGTTAGGCCTTGAGGTTTGCAAGTCTCTATGTAGCATTTAAACAAGAAGCTGGGCCTTGTGATGCCCTTCCCACTCCCCTTTCTGTGGAGGGATGTATGCTCCAGTGCTGGCCCATAGCCAAGTGCCAGGCACTGGGTTTCAGGTGCAAAGAGAGCCTCCGAGCAGATAACCTGCTGCGCCCTGCTTAGGCATGGAGAGGAAGATACCTGGCACTCTGCCACTAATTAAAGCATGCCAGTCCACATGCGTGAAAGCCTATTCCTTCCTTCCTTCTAAATACAGATTTAGCAAGTGCCTTGTGATTAGGACAAGGAGAAAGGAAAAGCAATGCTCCCCCCCCCAATAAAAAACCACAAAAACTAAACATATGAACAAAACTCCATCTATCCCTTCTGTATGAAAAAAAATAAAGCTTTTCCATGAAAAAGAAAACCAAAAAGTATGTATTGTGAGGGAGTCACAAAAACTTACAGGGTCTCCATCTTCTCCCCTATGTCCTCTGCTGCCCTTCAGACCTGAGGAACCCTGGGAAGAAAGAGAGAAAAAGAAATTTTAGCCATCCCCCACTAATTCAAACTTGTGAAATATTAGGCCTTCCCTATCTTCAACTTGGTTACAGTTTGTGCAAATGTGGCTATGAGTTTGGGGAGAGTCTAATAACATCTGGAGCTGGCTTCGTGCTCACACTCATCTCTGGAGCCCTTCTGCAGAAGGCAGTGCTCCTAACCCCTGGGGAGACTGACCTCAGCTGAGGGCTGAGGGGCTGCACTTGTGCTTAAGGGATTTGCAGAGAGGATAGCTGCACCCGCCACGACTCTTTAGCAGGTAAATTGAAAACATTTTCAAAGGGAGCATTTTATTTTCTCCTGATTTTTTGAGAGCTCAAGGAGGACTTTTCCAAGCATTTCCAAAAAGGAGGAGCATATAAGTATTTAAATTATAGTCATCTCTCTCTCAGGCACATGGGGTTTAATAACTTTGTGGCTTACTTGTAGCCAAGATCTTGTTTGAGTTTTGCTTTCTCTCACCCTCTACCATAGGTCCTAGGTTTCTGTTTGCTGTACCAGGGGTGGGAAGGGGGGCACTCCTGGAGCAATTCTAATATCGATCTGAGCAAAACAATGAGGGAGGAACCTGCACTAAACAAAACATCACAGTGCAATAAAAAGTTCAATATATTAATAAGTTATCTTTCCACAATCATGAACGAAGCAGAACTCACAAGTAGTGAAGTTTGATCTCAAAAAAAAAAAGCAAATTCATTTTCATTGTGATATCAAAACTACCTTCGGAAAAGTACATAAAAGTGAATAAAATATAAAGTACAGCTTAACAATGAACTTTATACAATAATTTTATAATTTTTTGGGGGGGTGAGACAGAGTCTCACTTTTCACTCTTGGTAGTGTCATGGAGTCATAGCTCACAACAATCTCAAACTCTTGGGCTTAAGTGATCCTCTTGTGTCAGCCTCCCAAGTAGCTAGAACTATAAGTACCTGCCATAATGCTCAACTATTTTTAGAGACAGGGTCTTGCTCTAGCTCAGGTTGGTCTCTAACTCCTGAGCTCAGGAAATATTCCCACCTTGGCCTCCCAGAGTGCTAGAATTACAGTACAGGCATGAGCCACCATGCCTGGCAAATTCACAATTATTATGTTTAGAAATAAGGTCTGTGTGACTACCACCCAGGTCAAGAAATAGAGCATTACAGGTCTCAGGCACTATACTTGCCCCAATCACAATTGCCCCACCCACCCCACCCAGGGGTAAACTCATGACTTTTATAAGAGTTGCTTGCCTTATAAAAGTCCTTCACTACTTAAATATTCATCCCTAGACACTGTAGGTTAGTTTTGCCTTTTTTCCCAAACTTTTTATAAGTGGAATCATATCGTAAGTATTCATCTATGTTTCACATTTTTTGTTCACTACTGTGTTGGTAAAATTTATTCATGTTGTTGCATGGAGCTATAGTTCATTCATTTTCATTGACATAGAGTATTTTATTGAAAATACTGTGGTGTGCTTATTATTGTTGTGTAATTTAATCTTTTATAATTTTTTTAAAGGACTATTAATCTGCAATGCTATGATCTTCCTGTAGTTCAATCTCATTCCATTGCTGATAAAACACAACTTCCTACTCTTCTTCTTCTTCTTTTTTTTTTTTTTTTATTGAGACAGGATCTTGCTATGTTGCTGAGGGTGGTCTCAAACTCTTGGATCAGGCAATTTTCCTGCCTCAGCTGGGATCATAGATGTGTGCCAACATGCCTAGCTCCATCTCCAATATTTCAAATGCTTCTTGTCACCTTTCAAACTGTTTCAGGCAGGTACAAAAATGTAAATTGAAAAACCAAGAAGCAACATCACCAAGGATATAGAAGAGAAAAGGGAGTTTTTCTTACTAGCAGGATCAAAAGTGAGCCTTTCCAAACTGGCTTCCACCCCATAAAAGTCACATTAAATGACCAAAGAAATTATATTAGCATTGAAAGAAGGTGGTGAATTCAACCACTCAGTCTCAGTTTCACCTGTACAAATCAAGGCATATTAGGTAAAATAACAAATAAATGGCACCTTCATGGCTTGTATTCCTTGGGTCCCCTGATTTCCTGGAACCCCTGGACACTTGCAAAATGTACAGCAGCAAGTCTTCTCTGCAATATTTCCCTGGACAAAAAAAAAAAAAAAAGCAGATCTGAGTAACCATTGTTAGGAATTTTATTGCGTAAGAATTGTATTCACACAAACCATAATCTGCCCCCTTGAGCCCGTCTTCTCCTTTGGGTGAAGAGCTGCAGACAGTGAGAGGTGCTTTGTGATTTAATATTACAGAGTGGGCACCAGGGTAGCAACTGCATTGGCAACATCCCCTCTCCGAAGAAATGACCTCTATTCATGGAAAGGGCACCCAGTGTTGAGATAACCACAGCCCAAGTTCACCTAGGACTTTTTCCTAGTTGCCAGCCTCCTGTTTCCTGAAATTTCTACAGCATAAATTGTTAGGAGCTTTTTAATTTGATAGTCATTGACAGGTTTGTTAGTTCCCTATGTATTTATTTAATGAGATGATTAAAAAAATGAAAGGATATGCAAAAACAAAATATGGATGCCCTGATGTTCTGGTCTTTAACACTTTATTTATTATTTATTTAGTCATTTGTACATAGATCATGAATACATTTGTACCATTATGGGATTCAATGTGTTGATTATTTGTACAAATTGGAGTGCTTATATCCTACTAATCAACATAGCCTTCACCTTATTTACCCAATTACAGCATTCGGACATTTGTGTTCTACACCTGATAGATCCAACTTGTACTTGCAATATGCCCCATAGGTGTGGTCCCCCTACTAACCCTCCCCCGAACAACTCGCCTCCCCTCCCTCCTTCCTTCATCCTAGGCTATAGTTGTGTTTTATTTTTCATATGCAAGTGTGAGTGATTATAATTTGGTTTCACAGTAGTACTGAGTACATTGGATATTTTTTACACTTTTTTATATACTAAAGATAAGGCACCTAATTTGGTGAGGCAAAACAAGGCAGTTCTTTGAAAATTCATATCAAGATTCGAATGTAGTCATGGTATTTTGAATAACTGGGTATTTTTGTCCAACAACTCACCAAGTACTGTGATAGTGTTTTGCCCAGTTCTCTCATTCCAATGGTCAGGTGAGTCCTGTAATCAAATCCTTTTCCAAATTCAAAGCTGGAAAACTCCTGGTGAGCAGTGGTGTTAAGAGAAACCACCAGCAGAGCATCAAGTCCTACTCAGTAAAAATAAAAGATGGAAAATGAAGGGATTTATGTCTGTACATGAAAAATTAGGTGAACCCATCATGTTTCTACGCAGTGACATTATTGAATGAATCAGAAAGGGAAAAACACAAACATAAGAGGAAGTAGGACTCTCAAGAGATGAAGAAACAGACAACAAATCTTTGCCTGCATTTTCTGAGTATGCACTGGCTCTGGTCACTGACTTTAGCATGAAATCCCATGGGAAAAAGTGTTTAAGAGAAACTAACCACAAGTCTACAGAAAAACACTAGCAGAAAACTGTGTTCAACATCTTACAGCCAATTTTGATGCAATTCTTGGGCATTTTAAAGTAACTTTTAAGAAAGGGCATTGTTCATCTTTAGAGAGCTTTTCTGAATTTTTCTGAATATAAAGTAATGATAGTTTTCAAGTTATCCCCAATGCTAATCAGCCTTGGAGGATGACAGGCTGTGAAGATGTAAGGAAAGCCCAGGGTGATTCCAGTTTCACCCAAATTCCTGACTATATTCAATTCATTAATTATTTATTCATTACTCACTTATTAAATCACTCACTGGTTAAACAAATATTTTCATTAGAAGTCTATTATACAGAAATACAAGATGAATTTTTCACAGAGTTTATGGTCCATTGGAAGAGATGGACAATAGTAAGATATTTGCTCTGAGAGGGAACACTGGGTTCTAGGAAAGCCTAGATAAGCTCCTAACTCAGACTTGAAGCATCATGGAAGGTTTCTTAGAAAATTGATGTCTATCCTGATTCTAAAAGATGAATGGAAATTGGTCAAGAAACAGAACCAGAGATGAGAGATGTAGGGAATAATTAGGGAGAAAGGTTGGAGGAGAGCACTAATTAAGGATGAGGAGAAATGAAGCTATAAACTATATTGGGAGAAGAATGGGAAAGAAGAAAGATTGATACCCCTGGGACATTGAGTGTGGGCAGTAACAGTGCTGGCATCCTGCCTGTTATAGTGGACTCTCCCATCACAGTATACTACCCTCAGCTTCTGCACTGAGCTTCCAGCTCACTCTGAAGCTATAACATGGAGAGAAGGTATAACGTGAGATGTGCTTTTCCAAATCCATGTTGAATCAGAAATAAGAGAAGGTGTCTTAGGTCAGCTTCCTTAGAAGTGGAATCTGAGTGAGGATTTGTGTATATGTAGGAGAGAGAGAGAAGCAGGAAAGAGAATGGGAAGTTGTGAGCAGGAATATAGTTCAGCAAAGTCTTAGCCTTGGCCTGATTCAGAAGGACTCTGGAGTATAAATTGTACCCAAGATGCCTCACTTGAGGCAAGAGTTCAGGCTTTTTATCTCTGTGTCACTGATAGTCCTCCTCACCAACAAGGTGGGACATGGCATAGCCCCACCCCTTCTCCAAACATGCCTAGGCATGCGCTTTATGTCACTCAAGGGTATTCGTCTGTAAAAGGTCACAAGTATGAGCACCTGGCCACAGCATTTGCACATTTGGAGGAGAGGTGTGGGCACTGGTCAAAGGGTTTAGGTGGGGCACCAATAGTATCTACTGCAAGTGTCCAGACAGATCCCAAGATCTAGAGCAGCTGACAAAGGGGAGACTAGTTCAGCAAAGTCTATGCTTCATCGTTTAAATTTTCATCTCAGTACCTGCTTCTCTGAGCCTGTCCGATTGATCTTCAAGCATTATGTTACTTTCACTCTGGAGACCATCAGAAAAGACAAGCAGCACCTACAAGAAAGGGAAAAGCAGAGAATGGGTGGACGTGAGTGTGAAATATATAACTGGGCGAGAGGAACAAATGGAAGAACATAGAGATGAGAGGTAAAATGTGGAGTGGCTACCTGAGCCCGGGATGCTGATTTATCCTCAAATGTGTCCCACAGAGACTGTAAGAACTGTGCATTCAGATGAGTTGGCCCGCTGACTTTGACTTGCAGCAAGCTGTCAAACACTACTTTCTGGTAGATTTGGAACTTGGCAGGAAATTCTTGGTCATTGTTCACCTTGAAGGCCAAGCTCACCTGCGTCTCTGCACCTGCCCCACAGCTCACCCCCCTGATGGAGGAGATGTCCTCTAAGATGCCTGGGAGGTAGGTTTCCAGCAGGGGATGGCCCTGGAACAAAGGCTGCCCCTGCAGGTGAGTAGAAATGTCAAACCCGACCACTACGTCCACAAAGCAATCTGGAGACCAAAGGAAATAAGTGAAAATTAATGAGTAGACAGGAGTAGGCAAGGGCAGATAGGGCAGGAGAAAGAAGAGCTGTCATGGCCCAGAGCTGGAGGGTCTTTAGTGCCCAAAACATGTTCAAGAAGCAAGACACTGGCTGCTGTAGCCATATATAATACAGGGGTTTTCTCTGTCCCTTTATAAATACTAAATGCTCCAATAGCTATTTAAAGTTCAAACCATACTTTAGTTTCCAGTGGCTTTGTGTACATGGGCACATGCATACATGGGTGCACATTGTTTTTCTTCTAATGGTGACATATTTTGATTCACATAATCCTACCAAGTTAAAGATTTGAACTGTCCTTGGAGATTATTTAATTTTTAGAGGTCACAAACACAAAGGCTGCAGAGGCTATGGTGGGTAATGTAGATCCAAATTTTCTGGAAGCAGAGAAGTCTCTCTTTACTGCACACAATTCATAATAAAAACATGTTTGCCTAGACTCAGAGCCAGCCCATGAAACACCTTGGGAAACGGAAAGACAAGAGGTTGCAACTGAATAAAGTCAAAGAGCACTTACTGGTTTTCCCACAGGTCTGGCAGATTTCACGGACCATCCTTTTTTTCACATCTATATCCTTTAATTTATTAAATTCTTGAAAAGTAATGATTTTTTCAGAATTGCCTGTGATCGGCAGAAGCTGTTCCTTATGAACATCTCCTATGCCCAAAACCAGGATGCAAATTCCAAGGTCCTTCAAGGTTTTTACTGCATCTGCCACATTATAGTAGGGGTCTGTCGATGTGATAACAACCAATGTCTGAGGGACACCAGCATTTCTTCTCCCACCAGCAGATGGATTAAACATATTGCTCACGCGTTTGAGGGCAAAGTCGATTCTTGGACGCCCACTGCTCTTGGAGACAGTTTGAATTTGAGTCTTCCACTGAGTTGTAGTAAGAGAGTTTTTCAACTCTATAATTTTCTGGTAGTCATTTCCAAATTTAGCCATACCGATTTTCATTCTTTGAGACTGAATGTCAAAATTATCAATTAAGTCTGACAGGAACGTTGTCATGGTAACAAACTCTGAATTAGATACCTTGTCAGAGCCATCACAAAGGAAAATCACGTCAGCTTCCTGAAGGTTACAGACTGCAAAAGCAAAGAAGGTGTAAGTTATTTTCCTCATGAATCATTCTAATTTTTTCCTTTACTCAAATACTTCAATTGCTTTATATTAGGAGCAAACTGAGATACATTAACAAAAGAGGGAGTCACTGATTTACTCTCAAAAGGAAGGAAAAAAAGCAAGATCAGGGGAAAAAACAAAAACAAAAACGGGAAAGATCAATAGAGTTTTTTCAAGCTCTAGTTATTTCCATGATCCATTTGCAAACACACTGAAAACAAATCAGAGAAGGAAAGTAGGAGGTCTGAATGGACTTAGTGTACTCATTAAAAAGTAATTACAAAAGCTACAAGACTCTTCAACATACCCAGGTTGGAACATTCACCCAAATCCAGGTAATACTACTACTATACTATAATTAGTACTTCTGCTACTACTAATGCTGCCACTTCACACTTTTATAGAGAAATATCATTTAAAAATGATATTTTTCATATAATACCATGATATTGACAGCCACTGTATGAAGAGTTATTCTAATTTTATAAATATAGACATGGAATTCAGAGGTAAAGTGATTTGCCTAAGAGCACACAGTTAGTATGGAGTGGAGCTGGTGTCTGGACCTCTAGAGGAAAGAAGTGAAGAAGGAAAAAAGAAAAGGGAGTGAGCTGACTGATTCATTTGCCAGGTTGGGAGGACGGGACCAATACAAACCACGGGATTCAGACCTTCCAAGGAGGCACAGCAGCCCTCCCTCAATGGCTTGTCGGTCTTTGCAGCTTTTGAGATCAAGTGGTAAATCTCACCCTTTCCTCACTGCCTTCATCCTACTCACCCCCAAATGGCTCATAATCAACTCAGTCCCCTTCTCTCCCTGCTGCTCTCACCCAAACTCCAGTACCCCACATTCAACTTTCATATCCTGCCATCAGCACAAGTGCCCATTATGCAGAAAAGCCCATTGGAACACTTGAACCTTCAATGGCCCCACAGGATACCTACAATCCCATTTAGATCTGGATCTTTAAAGACAATCATCTATCATTTCAAACCATGAAACGCTCCACTTGAGTTTGGCGTGAAACTGATGCCAGTGTCTGTATTAAGACCATTAACCAAATGGAGCAGCATGAGTGGGTAGCCACTAAATGGGGTAAGGTGAAGGTGACCTTAAGGTTACTTTCTTCCAACAAGAAATGGCAATAGGTGGCAAAACAGTGATGAATGCTTCTGGAACTTTCCTGTACAATCTCTTCAATGCATGCTGTGGTGGGAGGGAACTTTTGGGATCTTACCCAATCAACCCACTTTGTTAGAGGTAAGAGAACTGCTAGCCTAAGCAGAGAAATTTCAGCTCATGACACGTAGGTAATTAGAAGCCAAAACAAAACATACTTTTTGTTTAAACTTTTATTGCCCTGTAGAAACTTTGACAATAATAACTTACCCTCTTGTGCGTTGGTACACATGCTTTCCTGTATAGGCATGTAGACATCCTTCAGTTTGTTGAAATTATCTACATGGACAGTGTTGTCTTTATTCCCTGCCATAGCCTCAAGTTCCTTTTGGTTGGCCTCTCCCACACCCACTGCAAAGATGGTGATGCCTTTGTTTCTCAACTTCAAGGCTGTGTCATTGAGCAGACTTCGATCATGAGATTCCCCGTCAGTGATGACGATCAGCATCTGCTTCACGTTTTGATTTATGCGACTACCATGTTCCTCTCTGAACAGGATGTCTGCATGCTCCAGAGCCTTGGCCGTGTAGGTTCTCCCTCCAACATCCCTGCGCCTCCTCAGATTCTCGATGATTGCTGATCTGTTTGTGTATGTGTTCAGGTAGAAAAGGACTTCTGGGTGTTCAGCATATTTGAGAGCTCCAAACTGAACTCGGTCACGGCCAACTTCTGCTTTCTTCACCAAATGGATAGTTAGGTTGATCATGTGCTCCTGCTGGAATTCTACACTGCCTGAATGATCCAACACAAACACGACGTCTAACAGCTTAATCCTTTTACAATCTGAAAGAAGAAGAAAGCCAACATCACAAACTTTCTGCAGTGCATTCTGCACGGCCTGCTGAGAAGGGAAGCAAACTGCTATTTGCCATGAGCCTACTGTGTGTCAGACACTGCATCTCACTTAGTTCTTAGATGTGCCTTTTCTCATTTCACGGAGAAGAAAGCTGAGGCTCAGCGCTTTTGTTTAAACTTTTATTGTGCCATGAAAATTTTTCTATAACTTGCCTACATCATGATTCCAAGGATATTTGTACCCTCACTTGTATGAATCTACAATTGGTGGTCTTTACACCACACAACTCTGCTGTACTACAGCTCATCAGGGCAGGCTTTCAAGTAATTGGCAATGTCAGAAGCTAGTTCAATGCCAATATGATGGTGAGACATACCAATGTTTGCCAATCCAGTCTGCTGTTCTAAGGAGCTCAGGAGCTCATTATATAAGTTGGGGTTTTTATCCCACTCCTATGGCTTCAGCTGACTTTTGACCTTCTGGTAGGCAAACTTCCCCTTGTGTATGATGCATCACCACAGTAATTTCTGTTCCTTCTGACCACCTGAATTGGAACACAGAAAGGAGTTGCCCCAAGCAGGGGGACAACTTACCCTATCACATCTTCCCGGGCTCCAAGCCCTCCTCCACATCGGAAGCCAAGCTACCACTCTGGCTGGGTCTCCAAAGTGGGTGTTCCCTCCCAGCTCTTTTCCTTCCCTCAATAACTTAAGCACATGGTTGTCTCTTTCCACTTTTCACCTGCTCATCTTATCTCTGATCCTCATTTCTAGCAATGACGTTTCAAATTTTCAAGTCTTAGACATTATGGATGAACCCAGTCCACATCTATAAAAAACTGGCAATGGCCCACTAAAATTTGGTGATTAGTCCTGCCAAACACTTATAAGATGACTTAACACATGAGTCAGCTGAAATTTCACCTCATGCTATAGATGAGTCCTCCACAAACGTAACCTTTGTCAAAATGAAGAAATGCCAAGATTTCAAAATTGAGGCTATGATGTTTAAGGATACCTCTCCATGTGACCAAAAGTTTTAGACTCATTACCACATCTCCAGTTAAACTGTTATCAAGGAAGTCTTAGAGCTATCACTTAAAACTTAAGTTTTAAGTTACTGTTAACTTTCTGAAAATTTCACATGCATAATTTTGGAGAATAAAGTCCATCGGAGGTCTTTATATCGGTAAGGGAACAACATCCAGCAAACCTCCTAATGCTTTGTTTTGTTCTCTTGGCCACATCCTGGACACAGATAACGGCACGTGATAGATTTTCAAGTACAAGTGTTTTTAGTCTATGTGAAGATTAATAGCAATTTCTCATTCAAGAGGACTTAAAATTCACAGGCACACACTGAAGTTTGCTCAATACAATTTCAAAAGCACTACAATTTGTGAGATTAAAATGATGATCCCAAGCAATCTTAGCAAAAGGTTGGAAGTTAACATTTTCCAAAGAGATGGTTACACAAATAAATGTAAAATATCTCCTTGATAAAGGTTACAAAGGATAATGTTAAGTGGTGAAACTATGCACTATGTCTTTAAAATGTAAAGGGTTTTGCTGGGTGCAGTGGCTCACACCTGTAGTCCTAACACTCTGGGAGGCCAAGGCAGGTGGATTGCCTGAGCTCATGTGCTGGAGACCAGTCTGAGCCAGAGTGAGACCCTGTCTTTAAAAACAGCCAGGCATTGTGGCAGGTGCCTGTAGTCCCAGCCACTTGAGAGGCTGAGGCAAGAGAATGACTTGAGCCCAAGTATTTGAGGTTGCTGTGATCTATGATGCCACAGCACTTTACCAAGGGCAACAAAGTGAGACTCTGGCTCAAAAAAAAAAAAAAAATGTAAAGGGTTTTTTGGTGTGGGCTGCTTAGGTTCTGAATTTATCTTAACTAAGAGGTAGATGAATTTGTATTTGTAAAATTTACTTCTTAACGATGGTTATAGGTAGCCAAGAAACAATTCTAGGAAGTTATTTGGTGTTAAAAATTGGCTCTGGAAAATCCGGGTGTGAAAGATTTGCAAGTTTAATGCAAAATTTTGAGGCTTTTTGGCAGATACTTAAAGGCACCAAAGTGAGGTTATTTCCTGCCAAAGTAGCTATCAAAATTGTTAATCTAAAATATCCCTAAAGCTCATAGATGTTTTAATATAACAAAGATAAGAACAAAACTTAACACTGAAGTTCAGGGAGAGGCCAAGCCAAGAGTGCAACACACTGTCCCTCACTATGAAATCAACAGCTCACATCCTTCAGTCCTGAAAGAAAACAAGGACACTTACCATGGAGAGCGCACACGCGGAAGATGAGCTTACTTTCTATCTCCTTGAGATCATCAAATTTCTCAACATGAAAAACCAGGCTGCCATCCCCACTGATCTCTTCTAGCTGAGTTCTATTGGCACCGTATACCCCCACAGAGAAGATGGTCACACCTTTGTCCCGAAGACCTTTGGCAGGATCTCTCACATCATCCTGTGCTTCTCCATCCGTGAGGAGGATGAGAAACTTTTTGACCCCCAAACGGGCTCCCTTGGGGTGGGTGAAATATTGAGCTATAAAGGTAAGCGCATGTCCGGTCAAAGTGTTTCTCCCAATGAGAGACATTCCATCTATTGCATCAGAAATTTCTTTCTGTGTAAAGTATTTATTAAGCTGGAACTCTTCCTTTGGATTGTCACTGAACTGAACGACACCAATTTGGGTTTTGTCTGCACCAACGTGAATCTCAGTTAACAGGTTTTTCATGAAGGTTTTCATTTTCTCAAAATTTTCATGTCCTATACTCCCGGAACTGTCCACCAGAAACATGATGTCAGCTTTCATGTCTTCACACCCTGCATGTTATTTAAAAAGAGCAGAAATAAAACAGGTTGGCAGAGTTTACCGAATATGGAGAAACATTATGGCAGAAATAAATGCACTAATGATAAAACGTTGACAATTAACTCAAGCAACTTCTGTCACGTTTGAAAATTTAATTTGCTCCTTTTGCAGAAGCCTGTTGACAAGAATCTTGAAACAGAAATCCACTGAAGATTATCTAAGGAGTTTTAAAGAGGAAATGCAACTTACAAAGTATGTATTCTTTCATTCATGCATGCATGTATCACTCATTTATTCCTTGATAATTCTGCAGGTATATGCAATGCAAACGTAAAGCTAAATGTTAAGGATGCAGTGGTGATCAAAAACATGGAATCCAAGCCAAAGTAATCAATTCCCTGCACTCACAGGACTAATATTCCAGAGTTTTATGTATATTCTTGAAAAACAGAGTTCCCAATAATCTTTGAATAGCATTATTTCCTGCGATAATTTTAAGTGATCTCATAAACACTATAAATCAATATTAGAAATTGGAGTGATGATCACGCAGCATCTGCTCTGAGACTCCTTAGAGATTTTCTAGCCTCTCAAGCTTTGGCTCCTCAGTTTTCCTGCCTCTGTTTACCCCCTTACTACTTGTCCACAGCTTGTCTCCTCCTCCAACCACACCAGGGTTCAGGCCGACTAATTCGACTACACCTGCCTGAAGTGCAAGAGATCCCACTCAGATAGGTCCAGGACCCTCTCCCCTGAAAGGAGCAGAGATACAGCTTACTTCATGCTTCCTAAAACCCCTTAGTTTTCTTGGTGTCAATCCTGGGACACCTTGGGGACCTTTGACTCCAGCATTCTTTCTAAGAAATCCTGAAGACTCAACTCTGTTACTGTCCACAGGGAGAAAAATAAATAAAATCATGATTTAGGATTTTGTTGTTAATGCTACTAATTTCCATATTTATTTTTTGTTTTTGTTTTTTAGTGCCTCAGACAAAATTCAAACACTTCAACTTTAATAAGTTCAAATAAATGAGATTCTCTTCCTTTCCTCATCAGTGAACACCATAACCAATTTCTGCAGTAGCTAACCTTTCCATAGCCCTTACTACATCCAGGCACTCCTCTAAGCCCTCCACATGACATATCATCACTAAGCTTCACTATAAACCTACAAGCAAGAAAACCAAGGCAAATAGCAACTCATTCAAGGTCCTGGGCAAATCTGTGGTAAAGCTGGCCTTTAAACCTTAACTCTCACTCCAGCATCCTTCTTCTTCACCAGTGAATGTGCTTCCTCAGCAGGACACATTTTCATTTGCTAATACTGGGAATCAACATGTACCCCGAACTAGTCCTTGGTTATTGTTCTTAATAATAAGAGAAATAAGGAACAACCAGATGGGAATTTGCAGATTGTTTTCCCCAACTTTTAATACTTAATCTCTAGAACAAAAATGCAAATATGTGCTCCTGTTAAAAATAAGTAAGGGTTACATGTGTGCTGGATATGCATTCAAAATATAAGAATAATAACATTTAGAAACTTCAAACTATAAAAATTCTTTGATGTAGGTATCATCTTCATTTTACAGATGAGGATGTTTCAGGCTCAAGCAGAAAAGTAAGTTGAACTTTAATCTACCTAGAACCAAATTTCATTTTGATTCCACTGCACCCACCCGGCATGTACACACACACACATTGTACTTCCCCTATACTCATCTGAGCACACACATACTGTACTTCTCTTGGACTCACATGCATGCACACATACTGTACTTCCCCTGTACTCACCTGTGCACACACACACTATACTTCCCCTATACTCATCTGAGCACACACGCACTGTATTTCCCCCATACTCACCTGTGCGCATGCACACTGTACTTCCCCTATACTCATCTGAGCACACACACACACTGTACTTCCCCCATACTCACCTGTGCGCATGCACACTGTACTTCCCCTATACTCATCTGAGCACACACACTGTACTTCCCTTGTACTCACCTGTGCGCTTGCACACTGTACTTCCCCTATACTCATCTGAGCACACACACT
This sequence comes from Otolemur garnettii, assembly GCF_000181295.1. NCBI lineage: Eukaryota > Metazoa > Chordata > Mammalia > Primates > Galagidae > Otolemur > Otolemur garnettii. The sequence goes on from NW_003852397.1 coordinate 32,377,030, forward strand.
GTACTTCCCCTGTACTCACCTGAGCACACACACACAATACTTTCCCTGTATTCACCTGTGTGCATGCACACTGTACTTCCCCCATACTCACCTATGTACACACACACTGTACTTCCCCTGTACTCATCTGAGCACAAACACTGTACTTCCCCTGTACTCATCTGAGCACACACACTGTACTTCCCCTGTACTCA
>NW_003852397.1:32378232-32406370 GCF_000181295.1 Otolemur garnettii
TACTCACCTGTGCACACACACTGTACTTCCCCTGTACTCATCTGAGCACACACACTGTACTTCCCCTGTACTCATCTGAGCACACACACTGAAGTTACCCTATACTCACCTGAGCACACACACTGTACTTCCCCTGTACTCACCTGTGCACACACACTGTACTTCCCCTGTACTCACCTGTGCACACACTATACTTCACCTGTACTCATCTGTGCACACACACACATGAACTGTGTTTTCTCTGTACTCATTTGTGCACACACACTGTATTTCCCCTGTACTCATCTGTGCGTACACTGTACTTCACCTTTACTCATTTGGGCACATGTATATACACCCCCCTACACACACACTGTTTTCCCTATACTCTTCTGTAAACACACATTATACTTCCTCTTCCTCTGTTCTCATCTGTATGTACAAACACAGACACACAACCCACGTGTAGAATAGAGTCTCTTTCACTGCACAACAATGGCTTTGTCAAGGCCCTAACATTCTTAGCAACTTTCCTTCTATGAAACCAAAGACGGCCCTGGGGCAGCCATCTACAGGAGGATTCTGCAATCTTGGCATATGGTTTAAGGTTAGGGACCAAATCTCTCTATTGTGATGGAAGAAGTTAGCAAAATATCATCTAGACACATTGTCTCCTAGGCTTTGTCTCAGCCTGGCCACTAATGCCTAACACAGCGAATGAAATGTGGATAATGCAGCCTTTTATGTTTTGCTTACCTTTTTCGGTACAGATTCTGTGAACAACTTCATTTTTTATGGTTTTTAAAGAATCAAAGTTCTGCCCAAAGTGAATTCTTTCTTCTTTCCCAGCAATTTGTTGCAGTTCTGTTTTCTCAGCCTGCCCAATGCCAACTGCATGAATTGTGATTTGCTCAGTCCTTAGCCTCTCGGCAGGGTCCAGGACTCCATCCATGGACTTCCCATCAGTCAGCACAATGAGGTAACAGGGAACATCTCTTGTCCTATCTTTCCTTCCATCTTGTATTAGTGGCAGTGTGAAATCCAGAGCTTTCCCAGTATAAGTTCCACCTGTTACTTGCTTGATGTTGGAAACAGCCTTCCTTAAGTCAATGTCATTAGGATAGTCAGTGATATTAAATTCTACTTTACTCTCATCTGAATACTGCATAACTCCAACTCGGACTTTGTCTGGGCCAATGCTAAACATTTCTATTGTTGCCAACATAAATTTCTTGATTTGCTCAAAGTCTTCTTTCCGGATGCTGGTTGAACCATCAATGAGGAAATAAATATCAGCCTCCTTTGTATCCACACAGCCTGGAAAAAAGAAAAAAAGAAAGTGTTTTCTTTATTAATTATGGAGAATCTGAGAGAACTTTGAAAGAGGGTTTATGGAGGAACATGAGGCTATTGGGGCTTCTGAAGAAAGAGGACTCTGTATTTGCATAGACCTTGCTCACTTTGTCAAAGATCATGCCTGTTTTCTTTGAAATTTACAACCAAATACTATGCAGCCATAAAAAAAAAAAAAAAAGGAGACTTTACATCTTTTATGTTTACCTGGAGGGAGCTAGAACATATTCTTCTTAGTAAAGTATCTCAAGAATGGGAAAAAAAGCATTCAATGTATTCAATACTTCTATGAAATCAGTATGTAATCACCTGTACACATTCATAGGGATGGTAAAACATAACTATAGTCCTGAAAGAAGGAGAGGAGAGTGGAGAAGGAAGGCAAGGAGGGTATTTGGGGGGACCTAACCTAATGTGCATAATGCAATGATACATTTCTAAACCATTAAGAATAGAGTATGAATGTCTTACTACATACAACAAATAAGTAAGCAAGGAGATGGTTATGTTAATCAGATATAAGCACCCCACATTGTATATCAAATTAGCACATTGTACCTCATAAATGCACTAATGTACACAGTTATGATTTAATAAAAAATTAAAATAAAATTAATAATTTATAATAAAAAGGAAATTGAAACAGAACAAAGTGTAGTGGTTTGTCCAAAATTATATAGCCAGTATATTAAAGAGTAAGGACCAGATTCCTAAGCCCCCAAGCTCTATGTTAAATAGTTTTTCTAGTATTGACATCTACCTCAAACAGTTTATGCATCATAATTTCTTCAGAAAAGGTTTGGGATTGTTGACTTTCCATTATTACCTCCCCAGTAACCTCTTCTTCCCAGAGCAACTAGAACAACATACTTAAAACTATAATCATGTCATACCACTCTTCTACTTAAATGATCTATCATTGCATCTGCAATTTAAAAATCAGAAATTGGCCTTATCTTGCTTCCTGCTTTTCTCTCTGGTTCTGTTTCCAGCAATTCTTTCTCACTCACTGTGCTCAGACCACATTGGGCTTATTTCTGTTCCTTGAATGAACCCAGGGCCTTTTTGCTTGCCTGTTTCTCCTAGAATATTCTCCTTCTCCCCTCAATATTCACATGGCTGGTTCCTTCTCATTATGGATGTGTCAAGTCAGTTCTTGAAAAACTCCTTCTCTTACTCTCTAGCTAAAGCACATTAGTCATTAGCTACCCTATTACTTTATTTATTTCCTTAATGGAATTTTCTGAAATTACCATATTCATTTGTTCATGAGCCCAACCTGTTTCTTATCACAAAATGCTAACTCCATGAGGACAAAGACTTTGCCTAGTTCTCTGCTTCTGCCCAGTATGCTGGTTCATCATAGGAATCCAAAAAAAATTTCTTTTGGATAAAAGACCTTTTAATTTTCCTTCCTTTGTTAAGCTGAATATATATATATGCATTTTAGATGTCTCTTTACTACCCCATGTAATTGTTCATCAAAACTGGGTAGGAAAAAGAGCATATTTTTAAAATTTAGGTTATTGATGCTGCTATCTGATTAAGTACATGAACTGATCCTTAAGATACAAGAAAATTTAGTCATTTTATAATTATTTTCTTTCTTGACAGCTTCTGAGTAATTTATAGCTGCTGATACTGTTTCAGGCTATGGCAAGTTGCTTCTTAGGAAATCAGAAATGCTAGAAATAAGCATGACACTGAGAATTAAACTATGAAATCAATATATAAAGTATTAGGGCAAAGATAAGCAGTTATCTGCAAAACACAAAGTTGACCCAGGCTAGCAAAATTTGAAAGTAACCATAATAAATTGATTTATATATACGCTAAAGAAGAATTAATTATTCATCAGAAGAAAGGAGTGGTGGTCAGCCATGGAGAGAAAAATGTGAATCAAGGTAGGTAACTTGGCAATGCCCATTTGTCCCTTCCTAGGGCACCAGCACTAGCCATATGCTGCTATTAAAATGTAAATCTAAACTACTTCATATTAAAGAAAAATTAAAAGTTATCCCCACAATTGTACTAGCTACATTTCAATTGCTCAACACCTTCATGTAGCTCGTGGCTGCCATATTGGACAACATAGTTTTAGAGCATATCTACCATTATAAATTTTTGATTGGACAGCATCAAAGAATGTGTCTTTTGGCTCAAGGACTCCCATGTGCAGTTTTATATATAAAGAAATATAAAGAAATATTTTTGATGTTTAAATGGAAACATCTGCCCAGTAGGATGCTACTAGATATTTCAATTATAAAACTAACTCTTTTGTTCTAATTCCACAACCCCTAATACTCTGTCCATTACAATTTAGCTTCTAACTTCTCATGTTTTTAGGGAGAGACTTTAGGACCCAGAGCACATAAATGCCCTGGTTCCTGGACATTGACAGTTCTCACAGTCATAGAGACAATTGGGATTCTCTTTCTATACATCAGTCTCTTGAGTTTGGTTAATGTAAATTTCCCCTTGATTTAATAAAGCTCTATTTAATAGAAGTTAAACACTTGCTTTGTGCCAGAGCACACACTTCCTATGTGCTATAGGGACGTGTTGTATAACCTTGTCACCTATGAGGAAGATTGTTTGACATGCACCATGATGATGTTTTTCACTGTGAAAACAAAAGTAACAAAGAAAAAGAGGAGAGGGTAGAACAAGTCTTAGAGGACATATCCCAGATGCTGTCTGGAATTGCTGGCTTTTCTGTAAATGAAACTGAAACTGTTGATCTCTCTCAAAAAAAAAAAAAAAAAAAGAGAGAGAGAGTGCATTTACACTGTCTCTAGAATGACACAAATGGAATTGAGCCAACATTACCCTCCACAGGATTTTTCTTGCCATACTTCCCTTTCTGCTTTCACTTTCTACCAATCTTCATTTTTACCCTGAGTATACTTCCAATATATTAATATCATGTGAGTCCTTTGTGGCATCCACTTTTGAGGAACCCAACCTAAGTCAGGTACCAACATTTGAGAGCAATTGAATTAATAAGAAGCACCTACTGAGGTCTTTTCTTCCTAGTGGGAAGATAACCATCCCACTTAGATGGCTTTTGCCCTCACCTTGGTCTCATATCTTCACGTTTAATAGCATTTCCGTAATAACAATAATAGCTTTTATCACAGCCTTGCAAACTCCCTGAGAGAGACCATACTACACATCCCTCCTATGCCTCAAGTGTCTGCCATTCTGAGGGATCCTTCTACATGTCACTTAGGAGGTAAAAGGAGACTTATTTCTTGCAGCTGCCTTGTCATATAAACATGCCAGAAAATCAAGGGCTGGCCCAGGTTGTATCCTTAAAACTGCCTTCAAATGACCGGTCTGAGGTTAAAATTAGAATTAAATGTCACTGGAAGATTTTAACTCCTTTCCACATGACTGTTGCCAAATTCCACTTTCATTGTTCAGAATCATTTTGTCTGCAGAGAAAGGATGTGAAAACAGCCAATGTCTGAGAATCAGATAAACTCAAAGTCACATCAAGTATCTTTTGGCATGTACCTTTGATAGGAGCTCAGTAAAACAGCTCTTAGAGCAAAATTCCCTAAGAATCTCAAGTAGGAGAGCCTCCACTAAAAAGATGGAAGAAAAAAGTAATGGAAAAGATTGAAATGTGAGAAAATAATCATGGTTGTACATTAAAATTTAGGTACAAGGACGTCCCCATAAGACTTTCATAAGAGCAAAACATTGGCAAGGACCTATATATCCAACATTTTAAGATATATTAAACAAATTATGATAGTTCCTTATAATGGAATATTATTTCCAATCTAAAAAGAATCTTACAAAAGAATATTTAAAGAAACAGGCAAAAGTCTGTAGTATAAAGTTGATAGAAAAGTGAGTAAGGCAGATGTGGCTATTTCAGTATCCACTTTTTCCTTCCTCTATGTAATTAAATCCCCAATTTTTGTCTAGGTACTTGGCTGTCCCAAATAAAGACTACATTTCCCAGGCCCGATTTTTACAACTAGGTGCAACATGTGACTAAGTTCTGGTTGGGGACTTAAGCAGAAGTGGGATGTGTAACTTTGTGGAGGCCTGCCCTGTTCCTTCCCTTTTATCTTTCTTGCTTGTTAGGTGTGAATGTGATGCCTGAAACAGTTGTCCTGGACAACAATCCTGGGAATATAGGCCTCAAACAGCAAAAAATAACATAGAAAGAGACAGAGTCCCTGACACTAGAGTATCACATCAGATCAGTCTGCCTACTTCTGGTCTTATTTGGGAAATAAAAAATAATAATTGTATCCTGTTTCAATCACTGTTATTTTTTTTCTGTTGGTCATGCCTAAGCATAACTGTAACTGGTACAGCAATGTTTTTCAACCTTTTTCATCTCACAGCACACTTGAACATATAAACTTCTGTGGCACACTTAAAGAATTATGCTCAAAAAAAAAAAGAATATACTTACTACACTATTCTTTCAAAATAATTTGAAAGAAGTTCGAAGTGTAGTAAATATATTCTTTGATATAATTATATAAAATATACATAATTTGATCTTTAAAAATTTTCATGGCACACCAGATGAAAATCACTCTAGTACAGGTTACCCAACTGTATATGCTTTTATTGTCCAATATTACAGTCACTCAACACATGTGGCTATTAAAATTAAAATGAATTAAAACCAGATTACATTTAAATTTCAATTTCTCCATGTGGCTGATGGCTGCCCTATTGGACAGTGCAGACAGAGAATACTTCCATCACCACAGAAAGCTCTATTGGACAGTACTGCTATGTATAATACGATGTGATGTAATTTTTAAAACTCTTCATCTGTATAAATGAGTGAAATGAGGGGAGAGAGAGACACACACACACTAAAAGTTAGGGAAAATAAATGCTGATGAATTGTTTTACTTGAAAACAGGATTCTAGGTGATTTTATTTTTCTTCTAGAAGGCTACCCATGCTATTACAGTATTTTATAATATATATTACTATTTTACATTTTTATTGAGATATGACTTACACATTATAAAACTGATTCACTATAAGTATATTATTCAATAATTTTTAATAAATTTGTATATTATTAATTTTTAATAAATTTAAGTGTATTATTCAATGATTTTTAATAAATTTATGAAGTTGTGTGACCATCACCAAATCCAGTTTTAAAACATTCCCACAACTCCTAAAAGTTCCTTTATTTAAATCCAGTGAATCCTCACTCTAGTACCAGCCCTATGTAATCATTTATATAATTTTATGATAAGAAAATCATTTTTTAAATACATACCAGTTTTATCAAGTTCCACTTGTTCAGCATGAGTAGAAATTTGGGACCATATTTCATTCTGGACCTTTTTCAGAAATTTTTGACTATAATTTCCCAAGTCTGCATAGGAATTCAGCATGGAAATTGCCTGTCCCGGAGGATAAGACACTATTTCTTCTAGCTGGGTATTGTTAGACCCTTGGATGCTAACAGCAAACACAGTTGTATCCTCCAGCCGAAGGTTCAGTGCAGCCTCACGCACCTGATCATCGGATGGTCTATGGGTGACTAGGACTGCGATCTGAGGCACCCCTTGTGTCCTTCTGCTGCCACTTGACTCTGAGAAGCTGTCTCTTCTCATCTGTTCAATGGCAGCGCCAAAATTGGATTTCCCAGCCCGGAGAGAAAGCTTCTGTATTTGCTGCTGAAATTCAGATTGAGTTGTGCTGGATTTTAGAAAAGAAATGGTCTTGGCGCTATCGCTGTAACTCATCAGTCCAAGCCGTGTGCAGTTGTCCTTCACATCCATGGAGCTGGTGACAGTCTGCAGGAAGCTCTGGAGGTTTCTTAAATTTTGTCTGGTCTCAAGTGCCTCATCCACCAGGAACACAAGGTCAACAAGTGAATCTTTCTGACAGGTTATGGGGAAGGGAGCTATGAAGAGAAAAAAATTATGAGGATTAGTATAAATCACTGGCTCAGGGTTAGAAAGGCACTTTAGAGATTGTGAACATGCATTAGTGAAAACAGAGGCAGTCATCACAGATGTATTCAGCATTGTTTTCTTTGAATAAAAAAAAGATCAAAATTCTGAACAAGATTTACAAGATCATTGACTTCAGAAGCTTTTCATATGCCACTCCCTCCATCTGAAGAATGCTTGCCTATTTTCCTACCACATCCCTCTACCACCAAGAACAGCCAGAGGTAGGAACAAGTAAGAAGCTTAGAGTAGTTGGAGCCTAAGAGTGAGTGGAAACAATGGTGGCTGAAGTCAGGAGGCAGAACCCAGGTCACCTGGGAGTCACATGATCTAATTTAAATCTTTTAAATATCACTCCAGTTGCTAAGGGGAAATAATGAATTTAGAGATAACAACTAAGAAACAGTTACCCTAGTCCAGGAAAGAGATAGATTATTGGACAAGTATTATAGGAGCTAAAATTGAACAATAGAGTAGTTTTGATGCATGATTTAGAGATAGAACAAAAAACTTGATGAATTTGATGCAAATGTTGAGAGCAAAAAAAGGAAGTGAAAACTCATGATTTTTTGGCCTGAACAACTGAGTGAATGGTGATTGCCTTTTTCTGAGATAGGGAGCATCACTGGAAGAAGAAGTTATAAGGTGGATCAAGAGTTCCATTTTGGACATGGTAAAACTAAGAAGCTATTGGGCTCCCAAGAGACGATGTCAAGTGCGCAGTTGGTTATACAAATCTGGAGTCTAAAGGGCAGTACACCATATACACATAAAATACCTACTCTATAGCAACTATGGAAAGTGTATCCAAGAGATACACTCAATCTTGCTGAAAACTACCCATGAGGATTGTGAGTTCTTAGAAGGCAGAGGCATGTCTTATTCATCTGTATCCCTTCAATACCTGGTAGGAACCAAAAATACTTGTGGAATTAAATATAATTACCATATATCTACCAATATACACTGAATCCCATACAGTTGGCTAAAACAGACTCCCAGCATGACCTGTTTAGGTTAGTATTTATTCACAGTCATTCACTATTAATAATAAATTGTGTGCCGAATGCCATGTAAGTCACCTCACTCATAAGGTAAGCACTATTATCCCCAATTTATAGGTAAGAAAACTGAATCTCACAGTCAAGTAACTTACTCAAGGTCCTACATGGTCAAGCCAAACCTCCCTGACTCCAAAGCTCTCGCTCTTAACTTCCAAAAGCCCAGAACAGGCTCCTCCCAGCATTACCTCATACCACTGCTACAAGTAAGTTAGAGAAAGTGAGACAAGCATGATCAACATAAAGCCCCCTAAGAAGGCATTAAAGCCCTTATGTTCTAGAGAACTTAAGCTAAGCAGCCACCTAGAAGACCAGAAGATCTCCAAGATCCTGAAAGTGAAGGGCCACAGGATGTTTCTTCTCCTTAGCAGCACATATGTCCTAAGAACTTGCTATGGCATCTGCATTTCCATATATCTACAAATCTACTCTTAATCCCATATATTTGGTTAAAAAAATTCCCAGTATGACCTGTTCAGGTTAGTGTTGCCCCTGAGGAACGGTGGCGGGGGGGGGGGGGCTTTCTCTTCATTCTCCCCACCTGGAGGAGCAGTGAACGGTGGGGAGAATGAGGAGAAAGCTCCCGCTGCTAGTTCCTCAGGGGCAACACTAACTGTAGCTGAGCCTTGTAGATGCTTGCTAAACTCCACTCCGTGATTCCCTCTCCTTGGTCATAGAGCTGGACCTGACCTCCCAGCTGCCCTTGCAGTTAGGTATGACCATGCAACTAACATCTGACCAGTGAAATGTGAGCAAATATAGTTTCTCTTCCAGGATCAGCCCATAAAACCCTCATGCAAGTCCTCTTTCACCGTTTTTCCCTTCTATCAGTCATCTGTATGCCAATTCCTAGGGCACCTTGCAAGTCATATTTGAAGATGGTAGAGTCATAGAGTCATCACCAGCCTAGATACTTAAACAGAGGAAAGACAACTGATTACCCTAAGCACTGGCCCTATAATGTTATAAGGCAAATACACTACTTATTATTTAGGAAAACTGTTTATTTAAAGCCTAGCCTGGTCTGACTTAAAAAAAAAAATGGTCCATAGCTCTAGCCATAGAATTAGAAAGGGTAGAGTAAGAAGGAAATTTCAAGATCATCCTAATTCACAGTTCTTACAAATGAATATGCCAGGGCAAGAACCAGAGATAGAACATCATTTCTCTAAGGCAGGGACTTCCTCAAACTTTTTAAACAGGGGGCAAGTTCACTGTCCCTCAGACCATTGGAGGGCTGGACTGTGGACCCCAGGACGTGTTGGGTGCTAAGCAGGACAGGCAGCGGTGGCAAAAACACCCAGTGGGCCAGATAAATGTCCTTGGCGGGCCACATGTGGCCCACAGGCCATAGTTTGAGGACGCCTGCTCTAAGACCATAAAGCCAACTAGTGGCTTCTTTTGAGCTTGGGTTCAGGCTACTTTGTGCCTAACCATGTGGTTTCCTGGGTCATAGTAGTAGAGAGCACCTATTAGAATGTCCCACCATCACCAACTGATTACAGAAGCAGCCAGGAATATCCATCATGCTGGAAATCCTTTCTACCTTCCTCCAGTGATAATAGCTGGATCTACCATCAGCACATTAATGATCACTTAGAACTCAACTAAGATACAAATAAAGCATTTTTTAAATGAGAAGTTGTGAGTTAATGGGGCATAGTTAGTCCTTCTTTTGACCCAGGGGATCAAGAGTGAAAACTAATGAGAAAAAGGTCCTTTGCATTTCTTCCTGAACTACTAGTCCCTAGTTCCCAGGGACTGAAGGAAAGGCCAATTTGGCACCTGCTGGGTACTGGGTTAAGGACAATAGAACTGGCTTTCTGGCCTGGGAATCAGAATTCTCCCAAAGGAAATCAGCTGCAACAGCTGGGTTAAGTGCTGCTTTTGAGTAGCTTTGCACACAACAGACATCAACATGGATGATGGCACCTTGGAATAAGGATTTATACAGCCACATGAGACATTCTTGAGAGTTATCCGAAAATTAGAGAGAATTTCATGCTAAAGGTGTGATAGCTAAGGTCTTAAGTTATACAAGTGAAAGTGCTGAGTCAGTTTAGTTTTAGCTGCCTCTAACTGATATCATTCATACTCATAAGCTCGTCAGAAATACTTTCAATAGTTCTTCATTTCAAAGATCAACTTTACTGGGAGATACACTATTATTTAATGGCAGGTCTTCAGGAAAAAAAAAATGTGTAAGCAGTACTAAAAGACATATCCTAACATCAAAAATTTTTAAATGGGGGTTATGTCCCCGATGTAAAAAATATTAGCATAAAATGATGGCACAGCTGGGAGAGATAATGAGTCAAACTTCTGGCTTTAGTAGATCCTGATATTCACTAGAGTGATTTTATCTCAGAAGGGAAAGAAATGGCTCAGGATGGCATGAGCCAACACAGTACATGTGGGTCTCACGCCTCCAGTGCACAGCACTGTGCTACTGTACAGATGAGGGCATCCCCTCTTCTGCCTGACTGAACACAAAACATGATCATGGGCTAATGGTGTCTCATTATAAGTCTATTCTTCCCACTGAGTGTTGTTATATATCAGTTGACAGGCATTTATTTAATATTTATTGTGTGTCCGAAACCATACCAGGACTGTCAAGAAAAGAGAACACACAGGATCTTATTTTTTATCTATAAGACCCTCATGTATTCAACCATTAAGAAATAGGACAGTTGGGTGGTGCCTTTGGCTCAGTGAGTAGGACACCAGCCCCATATACCGAGGGTGGCAGGTTCCAACCCTGCCCTGGCCAAACTGCAACAAATAAATACCCAGTGTTGTGGCGGGCACCTGTAGTCCCAGCTACTCAGGAGGCTGAGGCAAGAGAATCACCTGAACACAGGAGTTGGAGGTTGCTGTGAGCTGTGATGCCACAGAACTCTATCAAGGGTGATAAAGTGAGACTCTGTCTCAACAACAACAAAAAACTGAATGGGAGTTGTAAGGAGGTGAGGATGGGCAGATGTAGATCGGCATAGGGATCAGGTGCCTCTTCAATCATAGGCTTCCTCACCTTGTATATCAACATCAACCACTGCTTCCTTGTGCTTTGTCACATCCTTGATAATCTGCGTCATGTTTCGGGAAAACATGCTGAGGTCTCTGGCTGTCCGAAGGTTGAAATGAAACTGGGACGTGGCCATGGCCTTCAGGTTTTCCTCTGATGCTTTCTGCATCCCCACGGAGATGATTTTCACTCCATCTTTCTGCAGGGCCTTTGAAGCCTCTTCCACGTCATCCTCAGACTTGGCCGAAGCCAGGACCACCAAAATAGGAGGAAACTGCTTCTTGTCTCTCCCATTTGTGGGCGCAGAGAAGTAAGTCCTGTGAGCCTCCTGGAGAGCATTTCCGATCTTCAGGGACCCGCCAATGAACTCAAAGTTCTTCTTGAGGTGGTTCAGCATGGGGCTCCTGCTCTTGAAGGTGCTCAGCTGGAATTCACTGTGGAGCTTGTCGCTGTACTGGGCCAAGGCCACCCGGTATTTGTCAGTCTCAATGGGGAGACTGTTGAGCATTTTGTTGAGAAACGTTTTCACAAACGGGAAGGACTTACTTCCCAGGTGATCAGAGCTGTCTACCAGAAACACCACATCTGCATACTCAGGGCCTGGCTCTATCAAAAGAAAGTGACAACAAACAAAAGCAAGGTGATTGTTCAGCCTTCTCATTTTATACCACAGAACTCAGTTAAGACTACATCCTAGTATGAAGGGTATATCAGAATCCCAAGGAAAATGTCTTTTGGAGGTCAAACTGAAGAAACTGTAATTACTTTAACTAAAACAATCAAACTGAAGGACTTTGCTAAAGTTAGCCAACAGATTTTTCTTCCTTAACTCTCTATCTCTAGAATCAACCAACATCATTTTTCTTTTTTAGTTCTGGAATCCCAAACGCTGATATTGTAACTAGGGAATAAATAACATGAAATATCCAGAAAGTCCCAAGGTGGTCTATGGACACAAATTTTTGGACATAGTATAGAGAAACCAGCTGTCTAGGTTGAAGAGATTAGAAGTATAGTCTAAGACCAGGATTTCCGTTGCATGGGCTCAATGAAGAGAGAAGTGGGATAGGACAGGGCAAGTTGCAGAGAACAGTGTGCCAGGAAAAGTCCAGTGTCAGCCTACTCTACAGAGAGCTCTGGAGCATAAATTATAGCAAAGCTGTCCCTATAAGGCAAGAAGGTCAGTATTTTGTGGGCCACTATTAGTAAGTCACTGAATGCAGAACATCCCCAGAAACTGGAGGTAAGGAGCAAAGTGCTATAGACATAACCTCTTGGGTAAAGCAGCTCTTGAAAAGCCCAGAAACATTATCTCAAGATACTAAGGCACATCTATGAGCTGGTGCAGGCAATATTGACTCTAGTAGGGGAGGGTACACCAGGTGATAGGGAGCATATGGCAAGGGGAGGCACCAACAGCATGATCTTCAGCAGTCACAGCCAGCCACCTTCACTTGTAAAATTAGTCTGGTAAATATCTTACAACTGGCTTTTTCCTTCAGAGTAACTCAGAAATTCATCAGGAAATCATAGGGTAGGACAGTGCATAGCTAAGAATATTTCTTTGAACTACATGTTTAGAAATTATAAGAGAGTAGAAAACCTAGCTTTCATGCTATATACACACAAATATACATGTGTGCACATAGGCTTATTGCCATATAATGATGTTTTGGTCACTGACAGATTGCATATGTGACAGTGGTCCCATAAGATCATAAGGGAGCTGAAAATGTTCTATTGTCTAGTGGTATTGCCATTTCTTGATTATATATGTTTAAATAGACAAATGTTTACCATTGTGTTATACTACCTACATATTCAGTACAATAACATACTGTACAAGTGAAATAGGCTAATTGATATAGCCTAGGGTGTATGAGTAGCCTCAGCATAGTAGACTATACCATTTAGGTTTGTGCAAGTATACTTTATGATGAGTATATTTGGGATATTTGCCTAATAATGCATTCCTTACAACATATACCTATCATTATGTGACTCATGACTGTGTATGTAGAGACATATCTATATCTGCATATATATGTACACATATACATATATACACACACATACATATTTATTCATTCTTGTAAGGAAAAAGGGCAGGCAATCAGAAGGAAGATAATGGCTTAACCACAAAAATACTTCAAATTTGTTTTCTGTGTAGGGTTCTTTTCTTCAACTTACTAAGACTTAGATTAAAATTGGCCTATAAACAAATGGATGGACTCTATTCATAGAGACATGGAACACTGAGACTGAAGCATATCAAAGAATAAACTTTGATCATATTTTATTATTTTATACTTAGCTATATAAACTTTATATATAATATAACTCATGAAGTTTGCCTATAACTTCGTGCTGTCTTTCAGTCTAAGTTTGATATTGCATATCTACAACTATCGCTAAATGTTGTGTACTTTGATATTTTAGTGAATAAAGTCTTTATTTCTCTTTGTTTATTAAAGTTTGCTGAGACATAAGAACAATTTAATTTCTTAAGTAATAATAAACATAATATATACTGTTACCTGGGCTCTGATCTGCCAATGTTTCAGTCCCAAGGATTAGAACAAATATCATTAGGTGGGTCTTCATTTTGTGATGACTTCTCACTTTTATTCTGCAAGAAAAATATTTTTTACACTATAAAAAAATCTTATTCTATACCAGAAAGTAATTGCTGGTATAGTTGTATAGAGCACAACACACTGTACATAAGTATTTGTCAAACAGTGCTAACTGTTTACAATACTCACAAAGCACTTGGAGTATCTGTTTCTTTTTTTTCTTTTTTTATTGTTGGGGATTCAGTGAGGGTACAAAGAACCAGTTTACATGGATAGCTTGTGTCAGATAAAGAGACCCTCCCACAATAGTGTTCCACCCCCAAAAGGTGTACCACCCTCTGTAACCCCCACCCCCGCCTTCCTTTCCCCACCCCCTCCCTCCTTTCCTTTCTCCACTCGCTCCATCCCCCACTCCCCACTGTGTGCTAGGTCATTATGTTCTCATATCAGAATTAAGTACATAGGATTTTTGTTTCTCCATTTTTGTGATGCTTTGCTAAGAATAACATGTTCCACTTCTATCCAGCTTAATACAAAAAAAGTCTCCGTCTTTTTTAGTGGCTTCCATGGTATACATATACCACAGTTTATTAATCCATTCTTGGGTTGGTGGGCATTTAGGCTGTTTCTACTTTTTAGCAATTGTAAACTGAGCTGTGCAAGTCTAGTGCAAGTGTCCTATGTTAAAAGGATTTTTTTTTCCCATGTGGGTAGATGCCCTGATCATATTTCAAACATCTTTCTCAGTATTTTATAAATGTCATCTTATTTAATCCTCATGACAATTTTAGGCAGAGGTACAATATTTATTAAGCTATGTGACAGAAAAAGAAACTGAGATAAGTGGCATGGTAACAGGTGGATCAAGTATACTACTCTAGACAGTGTGAGTGCCACACCCAAGTTCACCACTATATCCCAAGCCGTATACAAAATCTGTGTCTTCACAAAAGTAACAGTCTCTATTATTTACCCTCAATTGTTATGCCAATAACGATGGTTGTATGTGTTTGTAACTTAGCTGAAAAAAGTCAACAGCATAAGAAAGCAGAGCAAGATGGCCTCATAGAAACCTCCAATGAACATCCCTATACACAAAAACCTAAGTCAACAACTATCCATGTGAGCATCTTCAGGAGAACCAAAAATCAAGTAAGTGATCACACTACCTGCTTTTAACATTGCATCAAGGAAAGAGGCACTGAGTGGGCAGAAAAGAAATCTTCACATTGGCTATGCCACCCCTCCCTCATTCCTCAGCACCAGTACTGAGCAGAAGGAGAATCTAAGTTGCTGGGGGAGGAGAGTGAAGTGATTATGGGATTTTACACTGAAACTCAGGGCTGCCTTGATACAGGGGTACATAGTACAGGGCAGAATTCTGCCGGTGCCTACAAAGGGAGCATTTTGACCAGTGAAATTCATCCCAGGGAAAAATTAACATCATTAAAATTCCAATGCTACCCAAATCAATCTATAAATTCAATGCAATACACATCAAAATACCAATGACATTGTTCACAGAAACAGAAAAAAAAATCCTAAAATTTATATGAACTCATAAAAGACCCAGAATACTCAAAGCCATCATGGAAAAGGACAAAACTAGAAGAAGCACATTACCTGACTTCAAATTATACTACAGAGCTGTAGTAACCAAAAACAGCATGGCACTTGGCATAAAAACAGATACAGAATACAGCAGCAGCATCTCAGGATCAAAATCAAAACCCACAAATCAGTAGCTTTTATATATGCCAATAACAATCAAGCTGAGAATAAAATCAAAGACTCTATACCTTTTACAGTAGATCCAAAGGAGATGAAATACCCAGGGATTTATCTAATAAAATATGTGAAAGATCTCTATAAAGAGAACTATAAAACCCTAAGAAAAGAAATAGCAGAAGACATTAACAAATGGAAAAACATACAATGCTTGTGGCCGGGCAGAATTAACATCATTAAAATGTATAAAGCCAGGGGTATCATGCTACCAGACTTTAGGATATACTACAAGGCCATAGTGATCAAAACAGTATGGTATTGGCACAAAAATAGAGACATTGACATTTGGAACTGAATAGAAAACCATGAGATAAAACTAACATCTGACAACCACCTGATCTTTGATAAACTAAAAAATAACATACAATGTGGAAAAGAATACCTATTCAATAAATGGTGCTGGAAAAACTGGATAACCATATGTAAAGACTAAAACTGGACTCGTACCTCTCACCACTTACAAAAATTGATTCAAGATGGATAAAAGACTTAAATCTAAGGCATGAAACAATAAAAATCCTCAAAGAAAGCATAGGAAAAACACTGAAAGATATCGGCCTGGGGAAAGACTTTATGAAGAAGACTTACATGGCAATTGCAACAACAAAAATAAACAAAAAGGACTTAATTAAACTGAAAAGCTTCTATATAGCTAAGGAAACAACAACCAAAGCAAACAGACAACCTACAGAATGGAAAAGATATTGCATATATTTATCTGAATCAGACAAAAGTTTGATAACTAGGATTTATAGAGAATCAAATTAATTAACAAAAAAAGACCCAACAATCCCATACATTACTGGGCAAGAGAATGAATAAAATCTTTTCTAAAGAAGATAAACAAATGGCTAACAAACATGAAAAAATTCTCATTGTCCCTAATTATGAGAGAAATGCAAATCAAAACTACCCTGAGAAATCCCTAACCCCAGAGAGAATGGCCCACATCACAAATACTCAAAGTTTAGATGCTGGCATGAATGTGGAGAGAAAGGAACACTTTCACACTGCTGGTAAGACTGCAAACTAATACAACCTTTTTGCAAGGAAGTATGGAGAATCCTCAAATAACTCACATTATACCTCCCAGTTGATCCTGCAATTCTGTTACTGGGCATCTATCCAGAAGAAAAGAAATCCTTTTAACATAAGGACATTTGCACTTGACTATTTATCACCGCTCAAATTACAATCGCCAAAATGTAGAAATAGCCTAAATGCCCACCAACCCAGAAATGGATTAATAAGCTATGGTATATGTATGGTATACTATTAAGCCACTAAAAATGATGGAGACTTTACATCTTTTTGTATTAACCTGGAAGAAGGTAGAACACATTCTTCTTAGTAAAGCATCACAACAATGGAGAAGAAAAAATGTAATGTACTATATTTTAACATGAAGGCAGCAGATGAGCTAATACAAGGGAGGTGGGGGCAGGGGAATGACTAGTGGGAAGAGGGGAGAAGGAAGCTGGATGGAGGATTTCAGTGTATGGCACACCTCTTGGGGGTGGGACACAATAATAGGAGGAAGTTTATCTAACAAGTGCAATCAGTATAACCTAATTCTTTGTACCATCAATGAATCCCAAACAATTTAAAAAGGGAAAACATTCTACCCAAAACAATGTACAGATTTAATGCAATCCCCATCAAAGCACCAATGTTATATTGTGAAGAACTTGAAAAAATAGGACTTTGCTTCATATGGAACCAGAAAAAAAAACCCAGATAGTGGATACAATTCTTACAAATAAAAAGAAATCTAGAAGCATCACATTACCAGGCTATACTACAAGTCTATAGTAATCAAAACAGCATGGTACTTGCACAAAAATAGAGATATAGACCTATGTAAAAGAATAGAGAATCTAGAGATGAGCCCAGCCACATATCACTATTTGATCTTTGATAAACCAAACAAAATCATGCCTTTGAGGGAAAAAATCCCTATTGATTCTCATCGGATAAAAGATTTAAATTTAAGACACAAAATAATAAAAACTCTAGAATAGAGCATGGGGAAAATCCTTAACAATAATTGGTCTGAGAACAGACTTTATGAGGAAGACCTGCCCTGGCAATTGGAACAACACCAAAATACCTGGGATTTAATCAAGCCAAAAAGCTTCTGCACACCAAAGGGTATCACAACCAAAGCAAACAGACAGCCTTTGGGATGGGAGGAGATTTCTACATGTTACAAATCTGACAAAGGCCTAATAAGTAGAATCTACAGAGAACTCAAATTAATCAACAAGAAAAGAGAAAAAAATCCCATTTATAACTTGACAAGAGACTTGAACAGAAACTTCTCTGAACATGATAGATGAATGGCCAACAAACACATGAAAATGTGCTCATCATCATTAATCATCAAAGAAATGAAAATCTAATACATTACCTAACTCCTGCAAGATTGCCCATATCACAAAGTCCCAAAACTGCAGATAATTGTGTGGATGTGGAGAGAAGGGAACACTTCTACACTGCTGGTGGGATGGCAAACTAATAGCGCCTTTTTGGAAAGAAATATAGATAATTCTTGAAGAACTAAAAGTCAGCGCGGCACCTGTGGCTCAAGTGGCTAAGGCGCCAGGCACATACACCTAAGGTGACGGGTTTGAATCCAGCAAGAACCTGCCAAAACAACAATGATGGCTGCAACCAAAAAATAGCTGAGCGTTGTGGTGGGCGCCTGTGGTCCCAGCTACTTGGGAGGCTGAGACAGGAGACTCGCTTGAGCCCAGGAGTTAGAGGTTGCTGTGAGCAGTGAAGCCATAACACTCTACCCAGGGGGGTAGCTTAAGGCTCTGTCTCAAAAAAAAAAAAAAAAGAACTAAAAGTCAACCTTCCATTTGATCCCACAATTCTATTACTAGGTATCTACCCAGAAGAACAAAAATAATTTTACCATAAAGACATCTGCAGAATGTTTGCAAAAAAAAAAAAAAAGAAAGAAAAAAAATTTATTGAAGCTCAATTCATAATTGCCAAGTCATGGAAACAACCTAAATGTCCATCATCCCTTGAATGGATCAACAAACTCTAGCATATATGTATCATGGAATACTACTATGTAGCCATAAGAAAAGTTGAAGACTTTATATCTTTTATATTTACCTGGATGGAGTGGAAACACATTCTTCTTAGTAAGTATCTCAAGAATGGAAAAAAAATATCCAATGTACTCAATACTAACATGAAACCAGTATATAAACAATTGTACATCCACACAAATGATAAAACACAAGTATAGTCTAGTGAGGGGGAAGGAAAGGGAGTGGCAGGGAGATCAGAGAGTAGAGGAAAACTAATTGGCAGACACAATGTGTGAGTGTTCAACACATCCCATGGGTAAAGGGTTCAACTACAACTTGAACTTCACCTTTGAAGTCAAAACAATATAACCTGGAAATTTCTACCCTTGGGTTAATTAAAAAAAAAGAAAAAAACAGACACAAAGACCAATAAAACAGAATAGCAAATCCAAAAATGAATCTACACATCTATAGTGAACTTATTTCACAATGGTGCCAAGAACATACAGTGGGGAAAGGACAGTCTCTTCAATAAGTTGTACTGGGTGGGGAGGAGTAAGATGGTGGCCAAGTAACAGCTTCTTTGCAACCGGGCTTAGTGAGATCAGGGAGAGAAGATTTTAAGCATCTCTGGCTGGTGGAATCTGCCCAGAAACATCCTTTTGGGGACACAGGGAGACAGCAAGAGACTTCTGGACCCCATGAAGAGTACAAAAGCAGTGGAGAACTGGACTCATCAAAACCTTAGGCCAGAGGCATGGTAACTTAAAGACCAAGAGGAAGCAAAAGGAAAATTAGGGCAAGGAAATAGATAAAAGAAAAGAGTCATGAGGAAGAATCAGCAGAAAAATCCTGGCAACATGAAAAACGAGTCCAGAGCAACCCACTCAAGGGACCATGAGGTAGCTACTGCAGAGGATTCCACCTATAAAGAAATGTTAGAAATGACAGAAGGGGAATTTAAAATACAGATGATGAAAACAATGAAGGAAATGAAGGAAACAATGAAGGAAAATGCTAATAAAGTGAAAAATAACCAAAAGGAAATCCAAAATCAGAGTCAAAAAAGAGATGAACAATATGAAGAATATAGAAAGTATATAGCAGAGCTGAAGGAATTGAAGTAGTCAATTAGGGAACTTAAAGATGCAATGTACCAACAACAGATTAGACCATGCAGAAGAAAGAATCTCAAAGGTAGAGGACAAAGCTCTTGAGATAGCTCAGATAGTTAAAGGGGCAGAAAAGAAGAGAGAGAAAGCATAATGTTCTCTGTCAAAATTATGGGACTTTATAAAGCATTCAAACATATTAGATATAGGTATCCCAGAAGGGGAAGAAGAATGCCCCCAGAGGAATGGAAGCCATGCTAGAGAATATTATGAATGCAAATTTCTCAAATATCACCAAAGATTCTGACACACTCCTTTCAGAGGGATATTGGACCCCAGATCACCTCAATTCAAATAGAGTTTCTCCAAGATATGTTGTGATAAATCTGTCCAAAGTGAAGACAAAAGAAAAGATTTTGCAAGCTGCCAGGATTAAGCACCAATTGACCCACAGGGGCAAATTCATCAGGGTGACTGCAGACTTCTCTAATGAAACTTTTGAAGCAAGAAGACAATGGTTATTTACCTTTAATCTACCTAAACAGTACAATTTCCAGGCCAGAATTCTATATCCTGCTAAGCTAAGCTTTAAAATTGATGGAGAAATCAAATCTTTTACTGATATGTAAAAATTGAGGAAATTTGCCATAACAAGACCACCTCTATAGGAAATACTTCAACCTATTCTACTATTGACCATCACAATGGACCACCAATAAAGTAAGCACCCAGAAATTAAAGGACAGAACCTAGCTTCAACAATGATGCAAAAGACAAAACTAAGCAATGGACTTTCACAAAATAAGATGAATAGAATACTACCACACTTATCAATTATCTCAATAAATGTTAAAGGCTTGAATTCCCCACTGAAGAAGCATAGATTGGCTGATTGGATTAAAAAACAAGCCATCCATTTGCTGTTTGCAGGAAACACACCTAGCCTCAAAAGACAAATTAAATTCAGAGTTAAGGGTTAGAAGACAATTTTTCAGGCAAATGGAATTCAGAAGAAAAGAGGGGTTGCAATCTTATTTTCAGATACACGTGGATTTAAAGCAACTAAAGTCAAAACAGACAAAGATGATCATTTCATATTGGTCAAGGGAAAAATACAACAAGAAGACATTTCAATTCTAAATATTTATGCACCCAACTTAAATGCTCCCAGGTTCTTTAAACAGATCTTACTCAGTCTGAGCAATATGATATCCTATAACACCATAATAACAGTGGACTTTAACACTCCTCTCACAGAGCTGGACAAATCCTCTAAACAGAAATTAAACAAAGATAGAAGTGTCTTAAATGAGACCCTAGAACAACTGTGCCTGATAGATGTATATAGAACTCTCCATCCCAAAGATAAAGAATATACAGTCTTCTCATAACCCCATGGAACATTCTCCAAAGTTGACCATATCCTAGGACACAAAACAAACCTCAACAGAATCAAAAGAATTGAAATTTTACCATATATATTCTCAGATCACAAGGCACTCAACTCCAGCAAAAATGTTCAACCCCACACAAAGGCATGGAAATTAAACAACCTTATGCTGAATGACAGTTGGGTGCAAGAAGAAATAAAAAAGGAAATCATTAACTTCCTTGAGCATAACAACAATGAAGACACTACCTACCAAAACCTGTGGGATAAAGCAAAAGCAGTCCTGAGAGGAAAATTTATCAATTTAGATGTCTACATTCAAAAAACAGAAAGAAAGTACATCAACAAACTCACAAGCCATCTTATGGAATTAGAAAAAGAAGAACAATCTAAGCCCAATCCCAGGAGAACAAAAGAAATATCCAAAATTAAATTAATGACATTTAAAACGAAAGAATGAGATTAATGAAATGAAATGAGATAAATGAAATTAAAAACAAAAGAATCACTCAGAAAATTAATGAAATGAGGAACTAGTTTTTTGAAAAAATAAATAAAACAGATAAACCTTTGGCCAGACTAACTAGAAATAAAAAAGTAAAATCTCTACTAACCTAAATCAGAAATGATAAAGGGGAAATAACAACTGATGCCACAGAGATACAAGAGATTATCTCTGAATACTACCAGAAACTCTATGTCCAGAAATTTTCCCATGTGAAGGAAATGGATCAATATTTTAAATCACACCCTTTCCCTAGACTTAGTCAGGAAGAAATAAATCTTCTGAACAGACCAATTTCAAGCACTGAGATCAAAGAAACAATAAAAAAATCTCCCAACAAAAAATTTCCCTTGTCCGGATGGCTTCATACCAGAATTCTATCAAACCTTCAATTAAGACCTTATTCTTATACTACATAAATTATTCCAAAAAATTGAGAGAAAGGAATCTTGAAGAGATTGAGAGGAAAGCATGATGAAGCAAACATCACCCTGATACCAAAACCAGGAAAAGGAGAACTTCAGACCAATTTCATTAATGAATATAGATGCAAAAATTCTCAACCAAATCCTAGCCAATAGATTACAGCTTATCATCAAAAAAGTCATACATATGATCAAGTAGGTTTCATCCCAGGGATGCAAGGCTGGTTTAACATACACAAGTCCATAAATGTCATCACCGTATTAACAGAAGGAAAAACAAAGACCATATGATCCCATCAATCATTGCAGAAAAAGCATTCAATAAAATCTAACATCCTTTTCTAATTAGAACACTGAATAGTATAGGCATAGGTGACACTTTTCTTAAACTGATGGAAGCTATCTATGACAAACTCACAGCTGATATTTTACTGAATGGAGTAAAACTGACATGTGGAGTAAAACTGACATTTTACTGACAAACTCACAGTAATATTTTACTGAATGGAGTAAAACTGAAAGCTTTTCCTCTTAGAATTGGAACCAAACAAGGTTGTCCTCTGTCACCATTCCTATTCAACATAGTGCTGTAAGTTCTAGCCAATACAATTAGGCAAAACAAGAAAATAAAGGGCATCCAAACAGGAGCAGAGGAGGTTAAACTCTCCCTCTTTGCTGATGATATGATCTTAGGCTTTGAGACCCCAAACACTCAACTACAAGACTCCTGGAAGTCATCAAAAAATACAGTAATGTCTCCGGATTTAAAATCAATGTCCACAAGTCAGTAGCCTTTGTATATATGCCAATAACAGCCAAGATGAGAGGCTAATTAAGGACACAACTCCCTTCACCATAGCTTCAAAGAAAATGAAATACCTAGGAATAAATCTAACAAAAGAGGTGAAGGACCTCTATCAAGATACGTATGAAACCCTAAGAAAGGAAATAGCAGAGGATATTAACAAATGGAAGAACATACCATGTTCATGGCTGGGAAGAATCGACATTGTGAAAATGTCTATTCTTCCCAAAGCAATCTACTGATTCAATGCCATCTCTATTAAAATACCAACATTGTACTTTAAAGACTTGGAAAAAATGATTCTGCATTTTGTATAGTACCAGAAAAAAAAAACCGTATAGCTAAGGCAGTTCTTAGTAATAAAAATAAAGCTGGGGGCATCGGCATACCAGATTTTAGGTTATACTATAAGGCTATAGTGGTCAAGACAGCATGGTACTGGCACAAAAATAGAGACATAGACATTTGGAATTGAATAGAAAACCAGGAAATAAAACTAACATCTTACAAGCACCTAATCTTCAATAAACCAAACAAGAACATACAATGGGGGAAAGACTCCCTGTTCAACAAATGGTGCTGGGAGAACTGGATATCCACATGTAAAAGACTGAAATTGGACCCACACCTTTTTCCATTCACAAAAGTTGATTCAGCATGGATAAAAGACTTAAATTTAAGGCATGAAACAATAAAAATCCTCAAAGAAAGCATAGGAGAAACACTGGGAAACATTGACCTGGGGAAAGACTTCATGAAGAAGAATGCCATGGCAAGTGCAACAACAACAAAAGTAAACAAATGGGACTTAATTAAACCGAAAAGCTTCTGAACAGCTAAGGAGACAACAACCAAAGCAAATAGATAACTTACACAATGGGAAAGGATATTTGCATATTTTGAAAAGACAAAAGCTTGATAACTAGGAACTATAGAAAACTCAAACTAATCCACATGAAAAAAAGCCAACAATCCAGGCAGCACCTGTGCTCAAAGGAGTAGGGTGCTGGCTCCATATACCAGAGGTGGTGGGTTCAAACCCAGTCCCAGCCAAAAACTCCAAAAAAGAAAAAAAAAAAAAGCCAACAATCCCATGTATCAATGGGAAAGAGAGAGGAATAGAACCTTCTCTAAAGAAGACAGATGAATGGCTAACAAACATATGATAAAATGTTCATCATCCCTAATTATCAGAGAAATGCAAATCAAAACCACCCTGAGATATCATCTAAGCCTAGAGAGAATGGCCCACATCACAAAATCTCAAAACTGCAGATGCTGGAGTGGATGTGGAGAGAAGGGAACACTTTTACACTGCTGGTGGGACTGCAAACTAATACAACCTTTTTGGAAGGAAGTATGGAGAACCCTCAAAGAACTCAACCTAGACCTCCCATTTGATCCTGCAATCCCATTACTGGGCATCTACCCAGAAGGAAAAAAAAATCCTTTTATAATAAAGATACTTGCACTAGACTGTTTATTGCAGCTCAATTTACAATTGCCAAAATGTGGAAACAGCCTAAATGCTCACCAACCCAGGAATGGATTAACAAGCTGTGGTATATGTATATCATGGAATACTATTCAGCCATTTTAAAAAATGGAGCTTTTATAGGTTTTGTATTAACCTGGATGGAAGTGGAACACATTATTCTTAGTAAAGCATCACAAGAATGGAGAAGCATGAATCCTATTCAATTCATTCAATTTTGATATGAGGACAATTAATGACATGTGGAGGGAGGGAAAGGCGAGAACAGAGAGAGAGAAGGAGGAGAGGGGTGGGGTCTCGGTGTGTGATACACCTTTTGGGGGCAAGGCACAATTGTAAGAGGGACTATACCTGACAAATGCAATCAGTGTAACCTGGTTTCTTGTACCCTCAATGAATCCTCAATAATTAAATAAAATATAAATAAAAAATAAATGGTGCTGGGATACATGGATATCCACATGCAGAAGAATGAAACTACAAACCCTTCTTTATCACTATATGCAAAAATAAAATCAAAATGGATTAAAGACATTAAATCTAAGACCTGAAATTATGAAACACTAAAAGAAAGCATTGTGGAAATGTTTTAGGACACTGGTCTGGGCAAGGACTTCTTGAGTAATACCTCCAAAACACAGGCAACCAAAGCAAAATTGAAGAAATGGTATCACATCAAGCTAAAAAGATTCTGTACAGCATAGGAAGCAATCAACAGAGGGAAGGTTAGATAACTCACAGAATGTGAAAAAATGTTTGCAAAAATCCTATCTGACAGAGATTAGTATCTATACCATATAAGGAGCTTCAACAACTCGATGGGGAAAAAGTCAAATAGTCCATCCACTTAAAAAGTGAACAAAAAATATGAATAGACATTCCACAAAAGAAGACTTACAAATGGCCAACAGGTTATGAAAAAAATGTTCAACATTGGCCAATCATCAGAGAAATGCACATCACAACTATAATGAGTTAATCATCTACCTCTAGTTAAAATGGTTTTTATCAAAATAAGACAGGGCATAATGAATGCTGGAGAGGATGTGTACAAACCAAACCCATATACTATTGTGGGAATCTAAATTAGTACAACTATTATGGAGAACAGTAAAGAGAGTACTCAAAAACCTGAAAATAGGACGACCATATGATCCAGCAATGGGATTATATAGCTAAAAGGATGGAAATTCAGTATACCAAAAAGATATCTGTACTCCCATGTCTACTGAAGCACTGTTTACAATAGCCAAGAAATGGAGTCAACATAGGTTTTCATCAATGGATAAATGGAGAAATTTTTCAAATTGTGGCACATATACACAATGGAATATTATATAGACACAAAAATGAATGTAATCTTGCCATTTGAAAAAACATGTATAAAACTGGAGAACATTAAGCACAGAAAGCCAGATCTTGCATGTTCTCACTCATGCTGTACCTGAACATTAAAACAACTGCCAGGAAGGGTAATGGGGAGGGTAGGATAAAGGGTAGATGGTTAATGAATACAAAAATATAGTTAGATAGTTAAATAGAATGAACAATATTTGACAGCACAACAAAGTGACTATAATCAACGATAAGTTATGGTATACTTTGACATAACTACAAGTGTGGAATTGGACATTCCTGGCACAAAGAAATGTTAAATGCTAGCAGTAATGGATATCCTAGTTACCCTGCTTTGATTAATTCATATGTATGTATCAAAACATCACATGTACCCTAGAAAGATTAACATCTATACTATATAAGGAGCTTCAACAAATCATTATGTACAATTATTATGTACTCATAGTAATTAAAAATTAAACATTTTTTTAAAAGCCAACACTTACCATGTCCCTTCAAGAGCCCTGATGAAAAATGCTGTATCATAGTTATAGCCAGTTTTATAAACTATGTTCAATATTTCTCCACATACAATTCACAGACAGAAATCTTCATGGTAAATTAAAGTTCTATAGAAATTCCAACAAATCAGAGTTCTTCACAAAAAGATAAATAAATCAGAATGTCCAATACTCAAAAACAGATCTGTCCTAAATGAGATTCCAAAGGCATGAGGGCTAATTTTCACCCATCCAGAGTTGACTTTTCTTTTAAAATTGCTGAGCATGAAGGAAGATTGATAAAATCACTGGAAGCTGGATTTGGAAAAGACTCTATAAATTATTTAGATTAAGCTTCTGTTGTACTAAAGAGGAAACTGAACACTTTCACGATGCAGAAAAGAAATCCCAAACCTATAGCTGTCACTCCCCACTCCTCCTTCCTATAAGTCCTGGTCACCATTAAATGGAATCACCATATATGGCCTTTTGTGCTTGCTTTCTTTCATTTAGGATGTTTTTTCATGGTTTTTGATATGAGGACATGTTCCAGTATGCATCAGCATTAATTCTTTTTTATGGCTAAAAAAAGAATTAAAAACTTACCCATTGTATGGGTAAGTTAAATTTTAATTTTTTTGTCAGTTGATAAATATTTGGGTTGTTTCCACTTTGGAGCCAACATGAATAATCATCTATGAACATTTCATGTACAATGTCTGTACATATGTTTTCATTTCTCTGGAACAGATATCTAGGAATGAAATTTTTAGTAAAAAAAAAGAAGAAAAAAATTTTTAGTCTTATCGTAACTCTATGTTTAACATTTTGAAAAAGTACCAAATTGTTTTCCAAAGTGGAGGCAATATTTTATGTCCCCCCAGCAATGTATAAAGCTTCCAGTTTCTCCACAGTCTCAATACTTGCTATTATTTTTTTAACTGTGGGCATTCTAGTGGATATAAATTGTATCTTGTGGTTTTGATTTTCATTACCCTAAAGATGAATAATAGTATCTTTTCATGTGCTTAATTGCCATTTGTGTATCTTCCTTGGAGAAACATCTATTCAAATACTTTGCCTTTTTTTAACTGGGTTATTTATCTTTTTGTTGTCAGCTCTTTATGTATTCGGAATAATAGATCCTTATCAGATATATGATTTGCAAATATGCTTCTACCATTCTGTGGGTTGTATTTTCACTTTCTTAATGGTGTCCTTAAGAAAATCACTTGAGGCACAAGTGGCTTTGAATTTAATGAAGTGCAATTCATCTGTGTTTTGTTTTGTTGTTAGTGCTTTTAGTGTCATATCTAAAATACCTACTCCATATCATAAAGATTCACCCCTATGTTTTAGTCTAAGTGTTTTATTTTTTTATTCTTTACATTGAGTTCTTTGATACATTTTGGATTTTTGTATGTGGTGTAAGGTAGAGATACAATTTCACTCTTCTCTATGCAGTTGTCCTAGCATCATTTGTTGAAAAGACTTTTCTTTCACTATGCCATTGCCTTGATGCACTTGTCAAAAACAAGTTTACCATGAATGTATGGGTTTAACTTTAGTCTCTCAATTCTGTTTATTTATATGACTATCTTTATGTCAGTACTACACAGCCTTGATTACTCTATTTCTGTAGAAAGTTTTAAGTTTGGGAAGTGTGAGTCCTCTAACTTTGTTCATTTTCAAGGTTGTTTTGGCTATTATGGGCCCTGTGCATTTCTATATTACCTTTAGGAACACTCTGTAAACTTATGCAAAAAGAAAAAAAAA
>NW_003852397.1:32409982-32431560 GCF_000181295.1 Otolemur garnettii
AAAAAAAAAAAAAAGAATGGGAGATTATAAGAACTCAAAGATGAAGAGGAGACCTCTCTCAACAGCCATGCTGATTCAGGAGTCAATGAATATTCAGAGCTGCATATTCATTTTTTATGGTGGGTATAGGTTTTGAGTAATATTGGCCTGGTCTCAACCCAGGCTTGACTTAGTTGCCCTTTCTGCTTATGGACACTGGAGACCAGAAGATACATCCTGGGTGGCCATCCAAGCCCACATCCCTTGGCTTGGCTCTGTTTCAATTCTTTCCTCATTTCAGATTCCCATTCTGTGTGTTTTGGCTCTGAAATGGTGCAATAGTTTAATTTTATAGAAGTGGAATTGCTGGGTCAATTTAAGTACTTATGGATATTGCCAAATTGTCATCCTTTGGATACCACGTTATATAACATTTTCCACTATGTTGACCCAATATAACATATTCTACTATTTTCACTTCATATTCTTATTTGTCATTTCCATGACTTCTACTTTTTAAAATACAAATTGTTCTGATTTTTCTGTCTTTTGTATAGCTTTGCTCCTAAAATGAATCTTTTTTTTGTATGTATAAATTTATTTTTCATTTCCTTGGCTAGTAAGGTACGCCTGGAGGCAGGGTGAAAGTTTGTGTTCCTCCAGATAAGATAGAGATAGAAGAGGACAGCCCTATAGAAAAGAGAACTTTCAGTGTTGTTATCTGGGCTCTACCAACCCCAATCTCCTCTTCCAACCCTGTAGTTATTCTGGGGAATCCACTCTTAATTAGTTTCAATTATCTATGACTCTTGGCTCTTTTATGGCTCAACCTCCCCGTCTCTTCTGTGACATCATGAAGTTTGAATTTGGTACAGGAAGCCAGAAGCCAGTGCTAAATTTCTATCTTTTCAAAAATTCAAAATTTCCTATACCAATGGAAATGTGAAAACAAGTTTAGAATACAGAAGCACTAAGATATCAGAGTGGAAATCTCTGTACTTAAGAGAGAATTAGATCATATCTCTAAGGCTCCTATCCCTAAAATTCTCTGATCCTATGATGCTAGTTTTGAAAGATCTGAGGCAGAGAGTGGCCCAAACAAGTGATACTTTGAAGAAGTTAATTGGCCATTTTAGAAGAGATATACCTCCAAACAGAGCTGGAGCCGAAGAAACTAGTTTGGATAGATGCCTAGTGAAATAACTTACCCATTCTCATGTTTTCAAATGCTCAAACTCTCAGAGGCCGACTGTGAATTCAATGTTAGCATCAGCTCTGAGTGACACATTCCCTAAGCCCACTTCAGAAATCAACAGTCAAACTGCACATCTGGAGAGAAGACTCATATACTGAATGCTGAGCAATGACCAGCTGGCCTTGCTACTTCCTGTGAGGACATTTAGCACATGTAGATCAGCCCCACAGAGATGGGGAATGAAACTGCTCCAAAATAGGAGGGCAATAATGGCTTAATGATTAATCACATCCCTTCTTTGGATTACATTCCTTTAGTCACAAATGTCTGAGAAGATAAATCACACTCATTCTGAATAATAAACAGTACTTCCT
This sequence comes from Otolemur garnettii, assembly GCF_000181295.1. Classification (NCBI taxonomy): domain Eukaryota; kingdom Metazoa; phylum Chordata; class Mammalia; order Primates; family Galagidae; genus Otolemur; species Otolemur garnettii. Next base: position 32,411,531 of record NW_003852397.1, read on the forward strand.
ACTGGGCAGTCTGTTTTATAACATATGGTATGAGGTCTTAAAGTTACTTGATGAAGCAAGAAAAAGAAAAGTTTAAGGCAGCAAAATATAAAACCACATGGCTTGCAACCTTTGACAGGTTCATATGCTAAAGGAAAACAGAAATTATGTCGTAAGTATAATAACACAGCAAAGGCCTTGGTGTAACTCTTGAGCCTACCAGATAGGAAATAAGCACATAAACAGTTTATTGGAGGTTTACATCACTAAATCCTAAATCAAACATGCCACAAACAGCATTCTAAAACCACCAAGATTAATTTCTCTCTTTCTCTATCTTTGTAGCCCAGGAAGCAGGTCATGAAGATGGCAAAAAATAAAGGTCACGTAGTCTCTCCTTGTATCCTCCACCCTGCTTCCTTTCTCCCCAGTGTTCTTCACCCACTTACCCTGGTTAATCATCCCCCTCTCAGAATATATGGGCCACTAACAGGCTAAGTCAGCTCTGGCCAGAATATGGCACCCAGGCAAAGGGAGAAGGATATAACCTTAGGAAAGTAACCTTCAGCTGATCAAGGCCTTAGACTGCACATGCCCCTCCCACTCATTCCTTTTGAAGATCTGAAGTCTGGTGAGGTTTAGTGGCATGCCCAAGGCCACCAACCCACCCAAGGATCGGCTGAAGTTTAAACCTAGGCCTCAGTGTCCTTGGAGCCTTGGCTCATTTCTGGAGCATCTGGACACATACTGAGTCTTCCTGTCATTAGGGACAGTGAAGCCAGATAATTGTCTGATTTTGATTTCCTGCACGGCTTGTCCATCCTGAGGGGCCATGTGACTGTGCTTCCTTTGGTTTTGTGATTCTCTAATTTCTTCGTTGGCACCACTCCTCAGAGATAATGTGCTGCCTTTTCCATACCCCCAAATCTATCCATATACTCAGACATTCCACCTACTCTAGCCACCTGGACTGCCATGTCCATCCTTTTCTTTGGCACTTAATGTGTTTTGCCTTGTACTGTGGTCACTTAAAGACCTTTCTTAATCTCCCAATTATCTTCCTTACCCAGTACACACACACATACACACCCCACAAACACTGATAAGCTTGTCTTAGGTGGAACTGGACTCTTCATCCCTGGTCATTGAATGTCCCACTTGCCTAGGTCATTGCCTGCTCAAGATCAGGTTCTCATAAAAATTTGTTGCATCAAGTTAGTTGCTGAAGAGGTGACGAAAAGACCCATTGATCCAGACATAGCCACTCAACTTCCTATAGCAGCAATGCCACTTATTTCTAGAAATGTAAGATCGTGTATGGAGAGTATCCTGAGATTGATAAAGTAATGCTTTATCTATGAAAAGCAAGCTCCATCAGTTTGAGCAACTATGTGGCAAAGCTATACCACCATATCAGACCATTCTTGGGAAGTCCAGGGGAGCCTGCTCTAGTAGAAGAGGCTGTGTATATGGACACTTTCAAAAATCAGAGGCCTTCCAAATCCCTCAAGGTCATCCCAGGGAGGAAGTAGATGGGGGGGAAGGAGGTTTAGCAGCAGTACTAGGACCAGTACATCCTTTAATAGAGGCCAGGTAAAGAATGTGAGAAGTCAAGATGCAGAGTTCTGATAGGGATAGAAACAGGTTCAGTATGATGTCAGAGACAGTAACTGAACAACCACCATATGCAAATCTCAGTGCAGGCAACATGGGGAAATGGAGAGGAAAACCTAGACTTTGCCTAAATTAAGAGCAGAATCTTAGCCAGGATAAGTCTAACTCATGATTTAGAATCTGACTCAGCAAAAATTTCCCTCCTCTGTGATTTATTATTATTTATTAATTAATTGGGGGCAAACTAGAAACATTTCCCTACTAGCTACTCATGGCAAGGCAGGGGAAAGAAATCTCTATCCATCTCCATCTGGGGAAATCTATCTGGAGATATCACTCTCAGGGCACAGTGAAGCAGTAGTGGACCACAGAAGCCAGTAAGGAGGTCTGGAGCAGAAGAAAATCAGCACAGATACTGGTTCTATGTAGAACAGATAGCCTTCCCACAGAGCACAGGTGCACTGTGAGACCTGCCTCCTAAGGATTTAAGACCCCAAACCCCTGGGGCCTGAATACTTATGAAACAACCAGGCACTGACTGAAAACAACTAAATAAAGAAAACAAGACCCAGAATCCTCCACAACTAGAGTGGTTTCCAAGACTCCTTGTTCACAACAAATCCAGTGTGTGTGTTCCAGCTTCTAACACCACAGTGCCACCTGGTGTCCAGGTAACATATTGCAATATATTTATAAACACTTTTTTTCCTTTTCTTCTCTTGGTGGTGGTTGTTGTTTTCTTTTGTTTGGTTGGAGTTTTATTTTTTCAGTTTTACTTTCTTCAATAGCAAGGGATCCTTGATTTTTATTATGGTTTTACTTGTTCTTTCTTTTAATTGCTCTCCTTTTTTTATCTCTTTTGGTAAAGATTCTCCTACTTTTCTCATCTTTCCCATATAAATTTTTCATACAACAGCTAAGATATCCTTTTTTTCTTTATCTTATGTAATTATATTTTTAATTTTCTTTATATATTCGCATTTTATTTTCCATTTCTCTGAGTGCTAGGGCGTAACAGCAGTGGTCTGGCTGGAGGGTCATGGCAGGGGTCCAGCTCAAGGAGGTCACAAACTCATGGTCCTGGGTCTACTTCAAGCTTTAGCCTTTGAAAAGACAGTATTGGCAAGTCCACTGTGACATACTGCTGAATTTTTCTTTTTTCTTTTGCTTTCTATATTTGGTAAAGGTGGGGTTGGTTTTTCCCAGGCTGTTAGGAGCTCTGGACATCAAGGGACCTTCCTAGCCCACTCTGCAAAGTCCTAGAGTTGTGGCTGTGGCCCTTGCACCCTGCCAAACAACACTATTTCTCCTGCCACTCTCTTTCTGTCCTTCTCTCCTTTTTTCCAATTATTTTCTTTCACAAACACCCCTTATTTTTTGCTTTTTTTCCCCCTCTTTTTCTCTTCTTTCTCCCTGCTCACTCATTACCCTTCTCTTCCTTTGGCCATATATCAAAAGGCCACTGCAACACCTAAGCACTGGGACAAGTTAACTCAAAGTGATAGAGGCAGTGAGAAAGAAAAAGTAATGGAAGAAAGTGAACAAGAAGAAAACACACATGAGGAGTAACCAAAAGAAAAATTTTAGCAACCAGGAAAATCAAAACAGAGCAATTCCCCCACACACACACACACCAAGGGACTGTGAGGCACCCACTACAGAGGATTCTACCTATAAAGTACTGGAAATGACAGAAAGGGGATTTAAAATATGGATGTAAAGGCAATAAAGAGAATTGATGAGAAAATGGAAAAACAGAACCAAAAAATGAATGAAAGATATGAAGAATATAGAAAGGCAATAGAGGAGCTTAAGGAAATGCAGAAGTCAATCAGGAAACTTAAAAATGCAGTAGAAAGTATCAATAACAGAGTAGACTATGGAGAAGAAAAATCTTAGACCTGGAGGATAAATTTCATGAGTTAACCCAAGTAGATAAAGAAGCAGAAAAGAAGAGAGAGAAAGCAGAACATTCACTCAGAGAATTATTGGACTTCATGAAAGCATTCAAACATATAAATTATATGACTAGAACTCCACCACACTTACCAATTCTCTCAATAAAAGTTAGCAGCTTGAATTCCCCACTGAAGAGGCACAGGCTGGTCTCTCAGATTAAAAAAGTACAAGCCATCCATATGTTGTCTCCAGGAAACATATCTAACATTGAAGTACAAATCAAGATTCAGGGTAAAGAGATGGAAAATAGAATTTAGGAAAATGGAAATCAGAATAAAGGACAGGTCACAATCTTATTTTTCAGATGCAAGTGGATTTAAAGCAACTAAAATTAAGAAAGACAAAAATAGGCCAGGTGTGGTGGCTCATGCCTGTAGTCCTAGCACTGTGGGAGGCTGAGGCAGGTGGATTGCCTGAGCTCAGAGGTTTGAGACCAGCCTGAGCCAGAGTGAGACCCTGTCTCTACCAAAAAGAAAGCCAGGCATTGTTGCAAGTGTCTATAGTCCTAGCTACTAGGGAGTCTAAGGGCAAGAGAAGTGCTATAAAAAAGAAACAAAAAAAAAAATTAAAAAAAAAAAAAGAACTTCAAACTAAGATGATTGAATGTCAGTTGAAAGCTAAATTCAGAAAAAAAAAGAAAGAAAGACAATGGTAACTTTATACTGGTCAAAAGAACATATACAACAAAAGGACATTTCAATTCTAAATATTTATGCACCAAACATAAATGCTCTCAGATTTATGAAACAGACCTTGATTGGTCTGAGCAATATGAAATCCTATAACACCATATTAGCTAGGGACTTTAATACCCCTATGGCAGAACTGGACAGATCCTCTAAACAGAAACTAAACAAAGATACAAGGGACTTAACTATGACCCTAGAATAAATGGGCTTCATAGACATATATAGAACACACCATCCCAAAGCTAAGGAATATATTTTCTTCTTATCAGCCCATAGAATATACTCTAAAATATATCATATCCTAGGATACAAATCAAACCTCTATAAAATTAAAAGAATTGAAATTATATCTTGTATCTTCTCAGAGCACAAGGCAATAAAGGCAGAATTCAACTCCAACAAAAACTTTCATCCTCACACAAAGGCATGGAGATTAAACAACTGTAGGCTGAATGACAGTTAGGTCAAAGAAAAGATAAAGGAGGAAATTGTTAAATTCCTCAGAAATAACAACAATGAAGCTACAAGTTACCAAAACTTGTGAGATACCACAAAAGCAGTCCTAAGATGAAATGCTAAGAGGGAAATTAGTCACATTAAGTTTTTACATCCAAAAAACAGAAAGAGAACATACCAACAAACTAATGAAGCATCTTAAGGAAATGGAAAAGGAAGAACAATCTAATCCCAAACCTAGCAGAAGAAAAGAAATAACCAAAATTAAATCAGAAATAAATGAAAACAACAGAATCATTCAGAAAATTAGTGAAACAAAAGTTGGTTCTTCAAAAAATAAAATTGACAAACTTTTGGCCAGATTAACCAGAAATGAAAAAGGGGAAATAATGATATATATCACAGATATGCAATAGATTATCTCTAACTACTACAAGAAACCCTATGCCCAGAAATTTGACAATGTCAAGGAAATGGACCAATACCTGGAATCATGCCCTCTTTCTCCCTAGACTTAACCAAGAAAAAATAGATTTATTGAACAGACCAATAGCAAGCACTGAAATCAAAGAAACAATAAAAAAAAATCTTCCAACACAAAAACACCCTGGACCAGATGGCTTCACACTAGAATTCTATCAACATTCAAAGAAGAGCTTATACCCATACTGCAAAACGTGTTCCAAAACATTGAGAAGGAAGGAATCTTCCCCAACACATTCTATGAAGTAAACATCACCCTGATACCAAAATAAAGACTCAACAAAAAAGGACAACTACAAACCAATTTCACTAATGAATACAGATGCAAAAATGCTCAACAAAATCTTAGCCAACAGATTACAGCTACATGTAAAAAAAAATTATACATCACAATCAAGTAGGCTTCATCCCAGGGATACAAGGCTGGTTTCACATATACAAATCCATAAATGTAATTTACCACATCAATACAAGCAAAAACAAAGACCATATGATCCTCTCAGTAGACATGGAAAAAGCATTTTAAAAAATTCAGCATCCTTTTCTAACAAGAACACTTAAGAATATAGGCATAGGGGGAACATTTCTTAAACTGATTACAGCCATCTATGATTCACAGGTAATTCACACTAAATGGAGTAAAACTGAAAGCTTTTCCACTTAGAACTGGAACCAGACAAGGATGTCTTCTATCGCTACAACTATTCAAAATAGTGCTGGAAGTTCTAGCCAATGCAATCAGGCAAGAGGATGTAAAGGGCATCTAAATGGGGACAGAGGAGGTCAAACTCACGCTCTTCACCAATATGATCTTATCCTTAAAGAACCCCAGAGACACAACCACAAAACTCCTGGAAGTGATCAAGAAATACAGTAACATCTCAGGGTATAAAATCAATGTCTACAAATCAGTATCCTTTATATGTGCCAATAACAGCCAGCCTGAGAAACTAATCAAAGACACAATTCCCTACACAGTAGCTTCAAAGGAAATGAAATACCTAGGAACAGACCTAACAAAGAAGTGAAGAACCTCTACAAAGAGAATTATGAAACCCTAAGAAAAAAAACAGCAGAAGATATTAACCAATGGAAGAACATACCATGCTCCTGGTTGGGAAGAATCAACACTGTCAAAATGTCTATACATTTCAAAGCAATCTACAGATTCAATTCAAATACCAACATCATACTTTAAAGAACTGGAAAAAAAATAGCTCTACTTTTGTATGGAACTAAAAAAAAAACCCATATAGCCAAAGCAATTTTTAGTGATTAAAAACAAAGCCAGAGGCATCACCCTGACTTTTGGCTATACTACAAGTCCACAGTTATCAAAACAGCATAGTATTGGCACAAAAATAGAGAAATAGACATGTGGAAGTGAATAGAAAACCAAGAGATGAAACAAGTCTCTAATTGCCATCTGGTCTTTGATAAGCCAAACAAAAACATATACTGGGAAAAGAACCCATATTTGATCAATGGTGCAGGGAGAACTGGAAAACCACATGTAAAAGACTAAACTGGACCCACACCTTTCACCACTTAACAAAAATTCATTCAAGATGGAGAAAAGATTTAAATCTAAGGCATAAAATGATTAAAAACTCTAAATGAGTGTGGGAAAAACTCTTGAGGATGTCAGCCTGGGGTAAGATTTTATGAAGAAGACTTCAGTGGCAATTGCAATAACAAAAATAGACAAATGGGACTTAATTAAACTGAAAAGCTTCTGCACAGCTACGGACACAACAATCAAAGCAAATAGACAGCCTTTAAAATGGGAAAAGATATTTGCATGTTACAAATCTGAGAAAGGTTTTATAACTAAGATCTACAGAGAACTCAATTTAATCAACAAGAGTAAACAGTCCCATCTACTTCTGGGCAAGAGACATGAATGGAACCTTCTCTGAGGAAAATAGATGAATGGATAACAAACATGTGAAAAAATTTTCGTCTTTTCTAGTCATCAGAGAAATACAAATCATAACCACCCTGAGATATCACCTAACCCCAGTAAGATTAGCCCACATCACAAAGTCCCAAAGTTGGTGTGGATGTGGAGAAAGGAGAACACTTTTATGCTACTGGTGGGACTGTGAACTAATACAACCTTTTTGGAAGGAAGTGTGGACAATCTTCAAAGCACTCGAATTAGACCTCTCATTTGATCCTGCAATCCCATTAGTAGGCACCAACTCAGAAGGAAAAAACCCTTCTATCATAAGGACATTTGCTCTAGACTGTTTATGGCAGGTCAATTTACAATGGTCAAGATGTGGAAATAATCTAAATATCCATCAATGCAGGACTAGATTAACAAACTGTGCTATATGTATACCATGGAATACTATTCAGCCATGAAAAAGATGGTTACTTTACATCTTTTTGTATTAACCTGGATGGAGGTGGAACACATTCTTCTCAGTAAAGTATCACAAGAATAGAAAAGCAAATATCCAATGTACTCAGTACTAATATGAAGCCAGGAGACAATCTAATTCACACCCACATAGAAAAACTCATTTCAATTCAAGTTGAAGAGAGGGGAAATGAGGAAGGGGGAATAAGGGGATTAGGAGTGCTCCCACTTAATTGGCACAATGTAGGGGTGTATGGCACACCTTTGGAGTGCAGGACACAACTACAAGAGAGACTCTACCAGACAAAGTCAAGTATTGTAACCTGGTTGTTCATATCCTCATATTAACCTGAAATTAAAAAAAAAAAAAAAAGCTGACACTGGAAAAAAATGTTTTCCATATGAAATAAAAGTGAAATTGAATCATTACTTAAACAAATAATAATTTTTATTTCCTTCCCCACCACTAATGGCCATAGAATCACCAGACTTTATTTATAGTTTGTATGTATAAACATATACATGTTTATGTACATGTGTACACACATATGCATGCAAACTTCTGATAGATTATTTATCCATTTAATAAACATTTCTTAAGTACCAACTATGTTCCTGGCACTGTTTTAGATAGTTTGAATCTAGTAGTGGACAAAAATACAGAAAGCTTGCCCAAAGTTTTCTTCCTGGTTGATTATGTATCTACCTTTGTCTGAACTGCAAACTTCTTGGGGCAGGGACCAAGGGTATTTAATACATCTTTATATCTCTAGTGTTTGGTGCTGAGTGAGTATTCAGTGAGAAAGGAGAAAAGGAAATGAGGGAAGGTCAGATGTGAAATAAGTATGCAAATGCTCATAAAACAAGGCAAAATGAAGAATTATCTCAAATGAGGGGATAAAAAAAGTACTGTGGAAAAGGCAGCCCCTGTGGCTCAGTGAGTAGGGCACTGGCCCAATATACCAAGGGTGGCGGGTTCAAACCCAGCCCCAGCCAAACTGCAACAACAACAATGACAAAAATAGCCGGGCCTTGTGGTGGGTGCCTGTAGTCCCAGCTACTTGGGAGGCTGAGGCAAGAGAATTGCTTAAGCCCAAGAGCTGGATGTTGCTGTGAGCTGTGACACTACGACACTCTACAAGGGGCAACAAAGTGAAATTCTGTCTTAAAAAAAAAAATACCATGGAAATAGAGCAGAATTTGGGAAAGTCTTAAGGGAAGAGATTTGAAGGGCACTTGGAATATCAAAGGCAAAAGTGATGGTGAAAAGACAGTTCTGGTGGCTAACAGAAGAGTGACAGCAGAGACTCTGGACGGGAGTAATACACAGACTCCTGTCCTGTAGGCTAAAGTCATCTGGTTTGGCTGAAGTCTCGGATGTAAAATAGGATAGGGTAGAACACAAGACAGGAAAGAGAGGGGTGAGATGACAAAGTGGTGGAGGACTTTAGATGCTCCAGAGAGCATCCAAGGAGTTGGACTTTTTGCTATGGCAACTGTGAGCCAATGATGGCTCTTGGCTTTGGGAAGAAGTAATAAGAGGCCCCAGAGATGATGTGAAAGGGTTGATTTTTTGCATCAGGTGGACCTTGACAAGAAAGCTCCTTAGTGCACTTTCCATTGCCAGGGTATTATTCTATGCACAAAAGGGAAGATGAAAAATCAAGGATCCAAAGTAGAGAGGTGTCTACACCTGGATTATAAAGCACATCAGTACAAAGTTTCTCCAGTTTTTCTTATTTGGAGAATGTCTAATATCCCACTCAAAGGACATCTTCAGCAGGGCAAATCAGATTAGGACTGAAAGCAGGAATGCTTATGTTACCATCTTCTAAAATCAAGACAAACAAGGCATATCAGAAACGTGGGCTGTAGCTTAGTTAACAAATCTACCAATTGTCGTTTGCCCAGTTATCCAAAATTGCCCCTTAAAAATAAGTCATGTAACTGCTATAGGATTGTGGACAGAGTAAAAATACAAGGATATTCCCTCCAAGAGTATACAGTCTACTTGGGGACCCAGGACAGTTTTGTGAAAAAATAAAATATGGAAGGCACTAAATGTCAATCTCCAAACTAAGGGGCTTACTTTATAAGTTCAAGTGAAGTCAGAAACTTGTTGGTTTTGACTAAACTGTCACTGCAAACTGCATCATATGGTAACTATCTATGGCATTTACTCTAGCACCTGGCACATATGAGGTGCATGCTGAATATTTGTTGAAAGAATAAATGAATATGATGCTTCAGAATAACTGTAAAGAATCAAATTTGAGCACAGCTTAAAGAATAAAATATAACACTTTGGAGTCTAAGTTAGGAAATGGAATCAAAAGGAAATATACAAAAGCACCTGATATACTCTAAAGGCTTCTACTGTTTTGATCAAGGATAGAAGAAAGTATATCAAGGAATTAGAACTCATAATTAAAATAATGAGCCCTCTCTTAGACTTGCTTCTATAATCTATAAAACAAGAGAGTTATAAAATGCTCTTCTTTTGTGAGTTAGAGTTCAGGACTTCTGGGAATGTGTGCTCTACCAAAGATATAAAATGAGTGGTCCATTCTTCTGAGGTCTGGACCTGTTACACTGAAGACATCTCTAAATGGCAAGACGTCACCCTTCTCACCAAAACATTGGCAGAAACCACACTGATGCATCCAGAAGGCCCCCTTATCAGGATCAGTTTTTTTTTTCTTACTTTTCAAGTATTCTTAATTACCTTTCAACCATCTAACCCATAAGCTTCTAATTTTTTTTTAATAAACATCCCTGGAGAAAAGAATATCTTGCTTGTATTTCTAATGCTTTTTCATTTGTTAAATCTTTACAAGAACTGGCATATCCAAATGGAAGTAAATTACATTGGACCACATCTGCCATCCAAATTATGAAGCCTCCAAATCAAGATGTGCCTGATTTCCAGGAGTGTTGTAGTCCCTTTCCTATGGCTTTTTGATCTCTGTATGGTCTGGGTGTGTACCTCATCATTGATGTTGCTACTGTGAAAACAGAACATGGCCCTGCTCTTTCTTCTCATTACAACGTCCTTAAGAGAGAATAGACTCTAGGCTTGTAATTCTCAATCTTGGCTGCATATTGGAGAAATATTAAAAAATACTGATGCCCAGTCCCACTCTCAAAGTTTCTGACTCGATTGTTCAGAGGTATAGTCTAAACATTGGGTTCTTTTTTTTTTTTTTTTTTTTAAGCATCACAGGTGGTTCTGATGTGCAGCCACAGTTGCAAACCACCACAGTAGGCCATCCTCAGTGGTCTAAGCCAGCTCTTTAGAGAAAGCATGGAGACACTGTCTCAAACACAAGAAAGTCTGGGCTTCAATGGCATTATCTGTAAGTTGTGTTCAATAATGGCTACAGAATTGAGTTGTTAAGAATTTTACATGAAATCATGTATATAAATCATCTTGACAGAAACATCTATTGATTCTGCCTGACTACTACTCATTATCCTTCTGAGGAATCCCCTTCCTCACTTTCAATCCATGTAGTTGCTTAAATCTTTATCTCTGGGAAAGGAAACCTGGCCTAGGCAAACATTGTGACAGTCACTATGATTGATCCAATGCTGAGCACCTGACCTAGATCATCAATGTCAATCAGCATCAGCCATTGTATAGGCCAGGCATCCACATGCAGCCCGCCTAAAACATTTATCAGCCCTGCTGGGTGTTTTTGCCACTACTGCCTGTTCTGCTTAGCAGCCGACTCATCTGGGGCCCGCAGTCCAACCCTCCAATAGTCTGAGGGACAGTGAACTGGCCCCCTGTTTAAAAAGTTTGAGGACCCCTGGTACTATAGGCCTTTGCTAGCCCTCTGGGGAGGAAAAATTCTCTTGCCGCTGCAGTTGCCAACCTGCAACTTCATATAAACCTGCAACTTCTGGAGTCCTCTTGCCACCATGAAGAACTGTAAGATCAAGAGAGACATGTCTGTGATGACATCAACTGAACATCTTGATCAGCCTAATCAAGCCCTCGACTTTTTAGAGCATCTTAGCCAATAAATCCTATTTTATGCTGCAGCTAGTTTGAGTTGGGTTTCATTAACTCACAAGCAAATCAATCCTGACCAAAATACACTTGGCAACTTTTAAAGATGCTTAGATACAAGGCCTATTGGCATATCCAAGATTGGGGTCTTGCTCAGATATATTTTTACTCTGAGAAGGTTTTCCTAATTCCTTCCTAATTCCACATTTCACATTTCTTCTATTAATTAAAAGATAAATCTATTTTACCTTGTAATCTTTCTCAATCTGAGAAATATCCTATAAGCAACACATTCATTTAATATCATACTGTTTTCTTCTATTACCCCCAAAGTGATTTTAAAGTCAATAGGGCATCTTGAAATTAATGATAGTTTAAGATTGAAGAAAGACAATATTTTATATTTATTTTCAGTTATTTTTAAATTTTTTCTAAAAATTTCACTATTCCTGTTGAAAATGGAATTTTCAATTTTCACTATTCCTATTGAATAGTGAAGAAATTCACTATTCCTTTGTTGTGTTTCCCATTATTAATAGACTCTATAGCCACTTATTTCTCTTTGTCCTTCTGCTCTGCAATCTATACAAGTTTTCCCAAAGCTATCCTCTAAAATCACAACTGTATTTTTCACAGGGTCACCTTACATCTAGGTGCTTTGGGTTTAGGTTTTGCAATGGTTTTATTTTCCTTCTGTACTTTCCTTGGCTTTTCCTCTTACTACCTTGATTTGTAGAACCAGTGTTCTTTACTGCCTTAAGTTTGACAGGTGCTTTGGGTTTTTTGTGTAGCCTTTGGATATGGGGCAGGGGAACAACAAAGTTGAGGAGTGAGGGATCCACAAGGAGTTGGTCCTACACATTTCACAATCATGTGCTCAGCTATTTTGTAGCTTATTGCTATTGAGAATAACAATTTTCCTGTCATTATGCTTTTAACTGCTTGTTGCCATTTTATAGTAAAGCTTCTGATTTTTTCTTGGACTTATTTCATAGTCAGCTATCTTAGTTAACTCAGTCCTTAGATTTAATCATTTTCTAGCTGGGTATTGTGGTGGGCATCTATAGTCCCAGCTACTTGGGAGGCTGAGGTAAAAGAATCGCCTAAGCCCAGGAGTTGGAGGTTGCTGTGAGCTCTGATGCCACAGCACTCTACTGAGGGCGACCAAGTGAAACTCTGTTTCAAAAAAAAAAAAAAAAAGAAGGCTTAAGGTGTCACCTGGAACAATCAAATCACCTGGAACTATATATTGGCCTTTCAGAGACCAAGTCTTAAATAACAGTTTGACCCCAAAGAGTGCCTTGAAGGATGAGAATCTAAACACGGCTGGGTGTAACGGCTCATGTTGTAATGCCAACACTTTGGGGCCAAGATGGGAGGATCACTTCAGGCCAGGAGTTCAACACAACCCTGAGCAACAGAGCAAGACCTTGTCTTTCCAAAAAGCTTTTTAGTTAGCCAGATATGACAGCATGTGCCTGTAGTCCCAGCTACTAAAGAGGCTGAGACAGAAGAACCACTTTAGTCCAGAAGTGTGAGATTGCAATGAGCTATGATGATGTCACTGCACTCTCACCTAGGCAACAGAGAAAAACCCCGTCTCAAAAAAACAAAGCAAAAGGCAAAGTAAACAGGCCAGAGGAATCTAAGGCAGTAGTACAGAACACCAGGGATTGAGAGGGGTTTCAAAAATGCTGGCAACTGCCACATGCACACCAGCCATCCCTTCCCTGTAAGGCAGGTATGACCTAGTTTGTATCTTAGGTCTCAGCATTGCTCGGTGCCCACCTCCTCTTCCTTTGCACCTGCTCAGAGTGTGCTGGCTATGAGATCCACAAGATCAACAGAGGCATCTTCAAAGCAAGCTACAGTACCAAGAAAAGCAGACATCCAAAGTGAATCTGTGTCCTCCACTGTCAGAGTTAGAGGGCTCTGGAGAAATGCTCCAGGGTTGAAAATTCTTCCCTTTCGAAAAGTGATTTGAACTTGAGGAAGAAAAGCTACAACCTGAACTACCATGAAAACAAGACATATGTTATAAAACCTTACATGTGTCATAGAAGGATGCAGAGCCTATGCTCATCGAATACTCTTTACCCAGCTCTGCATGCAGCTATTCAGGGTGGAGAAGTTGTTATAGTGCCGAACTTTATTTTCACAGGCTCATGACATTCCTAGCAATGACTCCCACGTTTACTGACATTTCCAAAGTTGTTTTCAAACAGAGAGGTGACTAGCTTTTGAAATCTGAGAACAATATGATCATTGCATTAAATATTTCTCTGTTTCACTATGTTAATAATGATTTGATTTCATAATCATGCAGCAAGTGGGGGACTCTGGGGAATACTTTGAACTAATGTTGGCAAACACCATATCAAAACTTTATATCCTGTAGCCATCCACTCTAGAAAGAGGAAAATTGATAAATACCTGCAAAAAAAATTGGCATCAGCATCTCCGAATAAGTCAGTAGTGGATTAGACTTCATATTTAAGTCATCAGAAGGAGAAAAATAATAACAAAAAACACAACTGACATCAGACTGTTCATATAACCTGCGTCATCAGAGGTTTAATGAACCAGGTTCTTAGCTATGATGAAGAGCTGCATCTAAAGGGGAATTGTCTTTTCTCTTTTAATTCATAAGAAATCTCAGGGTCGCTACTCATTCTACTTATAAATTATAGCACTATAAACTTTCATACAAAGATTGAAAACACATCTCTGGCCAGGTGTAGCGTCTCATGCCTGTAATCCTAGCACTCTGGGAGGCTGAGATGGGAGGGTAGTTTGAGCTCAAGAGTCTGAGTGAAGTGAGACCCCCATCTCTACTAAAAATTAAAAAAATTAGCCAGGCATTATACTGGGCACCCGTAGTCCCAACAACTCGGGAAGCTGAGGCAAGAAGATCACTTTAACCCAAGAGTTTGAAGTTGCTGTGAGATTGATGCCACAGCACTCTAGCCTGCAACAAAGTGAGACTCTGTCAAAAAAGAAGAAGGAAGAAGAGGAGGAAGAGGGAGGGGGAGGAGGAAAGGAAAGGCATCTTGCTGGTGTGAATTTGTCTTAAGGATCTTTGTTCAGAATTCACAAAGTAAATATATCTCTTCCAAAATACCTAATCTGGCACTTTGGGTTAACAGTAAAAATGAACTTCAGAACAAGCAGTTGACTATGAAAACCCAAAATACATGTGAGGTATAAAGCACTATACCAAATCACAAAGACTCTGGTTAAGGAAATAACTTGCTACCAGTTTGGAGATTCTGAGAGTATATAACTCCCTCCAGCACCTTGAAAGAAACTTACTTAGAGCCTTGAACACAGTAGAAACTCAAATGTTTGTTGAAGCCCGGAGTGCTGCTCTGAGGAAATGTCACAGGATAAGTTTGAGACAGATTAGCAATTCCCACAAACCATGAGTGTTTCAAAGTCCATGCTATGTCTGAATACCCGCCAGTATCTATGCCTTTGGCTCATTACCTTGCCCCCACTGCTGCTGTTTATTTGGGGATTCTGATAAATCAGGTGTTCCTGCCCAAATAAACTAGCCCTGCCCAAGCAGGGTCAGGTTCATGGCCCACCCAGGAAAGGTCAGACTCATGTTCCTCCCAGCAATTCTGGCGGCCCTAACCCTTTAAATCCCTGTCCGCCATAGCCCACGAGTGAGTTTCTCCCTAGTCAGGAATCTCACCCCACCAGCCCTCCGGGTAGAATAAAAGCCACTTTAAACGCATGAACTGGATCTCCGTTTTCCTTTTCTCTCGCGTCTGGGAATGATTTTATCCTTTGGTCCGGAACCTTTTAGGTTCCAGCATTGGGACTGGGGACCCCAGTGTTAGACTAAATGGCCTCTAAGGCACTGGTTCTCCAACTTTCGCTGCTTTGGAATCCCACCAGGATTTGTTAAAACACATATTCTTGATAACCCATTCCCAGAGATTCTGTATCAGCAGGTCTGGGGAGGAGGCCATGAATCTGCGTTTCTAACAAGTTTCCAGGGGATGGAGATGCTTGCAGCTAGTCCTTGGTCCACACTTCCAATCGCACTAAAGTCCTTTTCAATTCTTGGAGTCTAGCTCTAGCCTTTCAGAACCTTAATCTCAACCGTTAGCAAAACTCCTTAGAGCGCGATTGCAGGTCCTCAACAGGTGAAAGAGCACCAGAAGGGAGGATCATAACCCACGCCTACACGTGTGCCCGGGGCTCCCTGCGCCACCCTCAGCCTCCAAGCCCCCATATCCCACACTTACTGAGCTCTCCCGGGGTCTGGGGACACTGAGGAGCCCGGAGACCGCCCCCTGAAAACCAAAAGGTAGGCGCCCCGCGCCCCCGGGGCTCCCGCGGCGCAGCTGGGTGCAGCGCCCAGGCAGCCTCAGCGCGCACCAGCACTCACAGCCGCAGGTGAGTAGCCAGCAGCTAACGCCCGCGGCGCCGGGAGGCTTTTAAAGCCGGCGCTCAACAAGCCCTTGCCCTGGCTCTCTCCTGGGACTTAACTCATCCTAACTTTTCCTGTGAGTGTCCAGAAACGCTCCAGCTGGTTGTTGGCTTTGTTCACACCCTCTAGCAGCGAATTTCGGGGAAGCCGCGGGCTGCCAAATGAACTGGAGAAAAGCAGATTTTCTCAGAAACCGAGGGCAATCCTCCTCGCTGGCAGCTGAGCTGAGGTCACGGCTGCTACTTGGGCTAAGGACTCGCCATCTGGCTCCCAAGTTTACGATTCCTCAGAACCAACAGGCAAAGAGCAGGGAAATCACCCGAAGAGGAGCAACATTCTGGGGGAAGGCCAGCGAGAGAAACTGGACTCTGATACTAAAGGTAGCAGGGATTTGATCCAGCAACTTCCAGAAAGGCAAGACGAGGAAATGGAGAAGGCAACACAAAGGAAGATGCAATTTTACACATAGATTATAGTGAAGAACTTGGGAAGCAGAGACTTCATTCTTCATGTGTGGCTTATTCTGTGTGCGTTCGTTTTGCATGGACATGTCCTCGCTGTTGTGATTTTATGGAATATAAATATATACACCTGCCAGTAAACATTTTCCTAGTTTGTGTGGTTGAATTCATTCCGTCAGTCCATTGCTTTAACTGCCAGCTTCTTCAGGCTGTCAGTGAAGAGACGTGCTAAAGCTACTCACACTCATAAAAGTTTATTAGAAGTCCCAGAGGAAACATGAAAGATGGGAGCTCACCCTTGCTCAGCAAAAGCCTTCAGGGCACTGAGCTTCTTGATTCTGAGGTTACTTCTGAAGTTAATTACAAAGTTTCCAAGTCTGCCTCAGAAAGAATGGAGTTGGAAGGATGGAGAGAGAGAGAAGTTGATTGAAGACTCCTCCTGAATGAGGAATTGTCTCCCTTTATTATTTTGTTTTCTACAAAGAGAACACAAATACTGTACATGTAAATTAATAACTTTTTTCATTAATAAGGATAAAATGATGCACAGGAAATGTTTTTTCTCTGAAGAGTTTATTTGCTCTATTTGGAATCCATTTAGCACAGACAGAGTTATGGGGTGTTCTGCACAGATCTTGAAATCCTGGATTTGAATGCCAAGATTCACCTTTTAATATCAGTGAATTTCAGATCTATGCAAGTTATAATGGAAAATGTGCCTTTGGTCACTAGAGTGTAACACAAAGAGTTATGTTGGGAGCTGAAAAATTAGGAAGCTAGAATCTGGGGGACAAAATATTTCATATTTGTGCCTAGCTCAGGTGGAAACTTTGCTCCTGCTATGTCCACATACCCTCAGTGTGCAAAACCTAACAAGATGTTCTTCCCCAGCCCAGAGTAATGCCCCAAGGGAGGACGGAGGCCTGTTTTACTTCAGGAGAAGGGTGGGGTTTTTTCCTTCACAATTAGAGTAATAATAGTACTGAAGTCAAAAGAAGTTGTGTATTTCTTTTTAGAAACTTCTCTGAAAAGCAATTTTGTAGGATTCTTTTACTTGCAATGCTTGTGATTTAACTTTCACGATCACAATACAAAATCTAAGTGGCTTTGGGGATCTACAACATTTTCCACAGAATTCATTTTCTTTCCTTCTTATACAATTGAAACACGTTTTTCCCTCAAGAAATCATAATGCAAAATGTATCTGCTATTGAGAATTGCATTTATTTGATAACGATACATTAACTTATAGCAGAAAGTATAAATTTAGAGCTGAACGTCCAAAGGAATTCAGGCATTGAAAGCGCTAAGTTTTCAATTTACAACATAGAAAAGAAGCAAGTTGGACTGACATTACTTTATCAGCTTGGGCATTACTTACCATATTCTCTAGAAAAGGAAAAAGTATTGAATCAAAGAAAAAAATCCAGAATTCAAAACATATGGAAAAGATATTAAACAATTTTTCAAAATTTATTATTAATCATATTTGATTTTCATTATATACAGTCTATATTTTCTGTAGCTGCTTTACCATCAGACTTAGAAATGCCAAACTCTGCTCTACTTTACACTTCTTAATTCTCACTAGGAAATACTGATGGTTTGTCTGAAAATGTAAAAACCACACTATCAGAAGAATGTAAGATGATTTGGGATGGGAGATGATTTTCAATGGAATATGACTCACTTTCTCCTTGATGGAGTCTAAATTATTAAAAGAGAAATGAACAGAAAACATTTTTCTTATCAGGTGACTCAAAGTAACTTGGTCATGCCTTATACCAAGAAGTAAAAAATTAACAATTAAAATACATTAAAATGCAATAATGATAACTGAAGCTAAATGCTTTCCTTTCCAATGTTATTTAATGTAATAATTAAATAACATTAGAATCTTTTCTCTGTTTAAGCCATACTGAAAATAAGCAAAAATGACTTAGCTACTTGCTTTAGGAAATAACTTGCTCATAAAAGACAAGACTGGCCAAAATCACTTACTTGTCAATATCAACCAGCTTGCTCAAGAAGACTTGTTTTAAATTATTCATCTCCCTGTGTTCACCAATTCAAAGCTATTATATCATCAACTCTGCCAAACCCAGCCAGTTCCCTGGCTTGCAAAACCCACCTAAAATTCACCCACCCCAGAACCTGAACCCGATAAATATCCTCTCTGACTTCTTTTCTGAGGCACTGCTAAGACTCTTGTCACTGTGGTGTTTACCAGAGTAAGTCAGATGAGCAGGTTTTTCTGATGATTTTCTGGGAATTTCAACAGTTAATAGTATACTATCATCATAGCCTATTATGGCGTGTTAGAGTGCCACAGAGGAAGATGAGGACAACAATGTGTGGGTGGTCGGGGGCAGTAGAAATTTGATGCAAAAGAATGATAAAGTCAACTAGAATATTTCAGAATAATAAAGTTTTTACTAGGTCAAAAAAGGGGGGGGCTTAATGAGAGGGTGACTTGAAAGCTAGGTCTGAAGGAGTCGTAAGTTTAACTAGGCAAGACTGAGAAGCCATGTCTCATTAAGAGCAACCCTCCACCTCCAGCGACAATGAAGCAGAAAACCATGTCTATATTGGACATTTATTTGTTCTGAATTCCCGAAATAACATTTTCTTCTCTTTACTGAGAAACATGTATTCTGCCTATGTGATTCCAAAGACAAATGACATTTTTTCAGAGTGCCACCTTTCTAGCCACAATTCTTTGTCTGAGGATGGCCCTTAACCCAAGTTTGACCACTCAGCCCAGGATCCTATGTTTAAGGAGGGTGAGTTTCTGTTCCTCATCAGACAATTGTCAAACTAAAGTCTGATGGAGGCCAGGCATGGTAGCTCACATCCGTAACTACCTTGGGAGGCCAAGGTTGAAGGAATTCTTGAGGTCAGGACTTCAAGACCAGCCTGAGCAAGAACAGGACCCCATCCCTGCTTTAAAATAAAAAAATAGAAAAAAAATCCAGGCATGTGCCAGGCACCGTTAGTCCCAGCTACTCATGAGGCTGAGTTAGGAAGATCATTTGAACCCAGGAGTTTGAGGTTGCTATGAGGTAGGTTGAGGCCATAGCACAACCTAGCCCATAGCCTGGGCAACAGAGTGAGACTCATTCTCAAAAAATAAAGCAAAATAGTCTGGTGGAAGCTACATTCTAACTATTGTGAAAGAAGATTGTATAAGAATTAGAGTTAATATGCAGAGAAGAAAGATGGATAGTTTGGGGAGGTATTGGAACCTTAAGTTCTAGTCATCTTTGAGACTTTATCCTTCCCACAAGTGTGCACACTGGTGAAGAAATAGTCCTTCTTAGCCTCAATTACCATAGTTGAGTTCCACTCAATAAAAGAAGCCCGGATGATATAATCACTATTTGCCCACTTAACCTTGATTGCATTTGACTTCTGAAAACATATCCTACTCAGTTAGGTATCTCAGAACTATCTTGGCCAAGATGGCGAACTGCAGCCAGCTTTTTACAGAAGCTCCCGTCCAGAAGGAGGCTGAAAGGACAGAACCTTAGCAAATTAGCTGATGGTTTGGAGCAGAGACAAGAGA
>NW_003852397.1:32443853-32456585 GCF_000181295.1 Otolemur garnettii
AGTAAGATTAGCTCATATCACAAAATCCCCAAACCAGAGATGTTGGCGTGGATGTGGAGAAAAGGGAACACTTCTACACTGCTGGTGGGAATGCAGATTAATTCATTCCTTTTGGAAAGACATCTGGAGAACACTGAGAGAACTAAAAATAGACCTGCCATTTGATCCTGCAATTCCTTTATTAGGTATATATTCAGAAGACCAAAAATTGAATTACAACAAAGATATTTGTATCAGAATGTCTATTGCAGCCCAATTCATAATTGCTAGGTCATGGAAGAAGCCCAGATGCCCATCAACCCACGAATGGATCAATAAATTGTGGTACACGTACACCATGGAATACTATGCAGCCCTAAAGAAGGATGGAGACTTTACCTCCTTCATGTTTATATGGGTGGAATTGGAAAATGTTCTTCTTAGCAAAATCTCTCAAGAATGGAAGAAAAAGTATCCAATGTACACAGCCCTACTTTGAAACTAATTCATAGCTTTTATAGGAATGTCATAACCTAGTTATAGCCTTAGAATATGGGAAGAGTAGCTGGGACTACAGGTGCCTGGCACGTGCCTGGATTTTTTTCTATTTTTTTATTTTAAAGCAGGGAGGGGGAGGTGATGGGGATGAATGGGGGGAAGGAGGGTGATTGGTGAGGTCACCTCTATGGTTTATCTTACAAGGGTACAAGTGAGTCTTTCTAAAAGCAGATTATGAACATTTTAACTCAATAACTAAGAAAATGACATGAAGGTTATGTTAACCAGTTTGATGAGAGTATTTCAAAATGTATATGAAAACAGCACGCTGTACCCCATGATTGCATTAATGTACACAGTTATGCTCTAAGAAATAAAAAAAAATCCTGAGTTTTTATTACTATTGCCACCCCACAAATACTGTGTTTCCCCAAACATAAGACACTGTCTTAGGGATGTCTTCATCTCCGCACAGAAATGTATATCTGCATAGCCACGCCCATCACTAGGTCTTATTATCAGGGTAGGGCTTGTATTTAACAAATGCATAGAAATCCTGCTAAGGCTTATTTTGGGGGTAGGTCTTATTTTCAGGGAAACATGGTAAACACTGGCTTGGATATCCAGAATCTGAAAACACCGATATAGACCTAGAGGTCTATATATAAGCAAGTATAAGGCTTAAAAGAAATACCAAATGCTGTGGGTACTTTTCTGCTTATTCTCCTTGGTCCTCTTGGGAAAATTATTTCCCCTCTGATTATTGAGTAGCTAAAATCTATGTTTACATATCTGAATTCTTATTCATTCCTGACCACCAAACATCTGTCAAGCATAAACATGATAATTCTTTAAACATGTCTCTTAAGGACAATAAGTAACGAGAAGTTTTAAGTCCTCAATGTTAATTCTATTGTATACACTCAATTAACAACCCATACATTGGCAGGATTTCCTGAATTGATGCTCACTGTAATTATTCCAGCTGTGTATGCCTGAAATGTCTGTGCTGTGCTGCACTAGTTCCCTAAAAGGAAAAGTAAGCGAGGCAAGAAACAATTAGAAGAGGAAATGTGTATAAGTCAACAAATCTTGGTGCTTTGATCATCATTTAAGTTTGCAAGATGTCTTCAGTAGATAATTAGGACTTTTTCTTGTTTCTATTCTTGTTAGAAAATATTTTACAGAAGGATTCCAAATGCTCTTACTTTAAAGTCTGTAAGATATCTCCAAATCCCTACCATGAAATCCCCTTTTTTTCATAAATTAGTTCAAACTATGTGTACGTTACCTGCACTAAAAAGACATACTTTGTAGAAAATGTTGACATTTTCTTGAAATATTTGTTATTTTCTTGCCATTCTTTAAACATTTTTTCCAGGTTCTCATCTCCTAAACCTATCCAACATTTGCTCTTAATTGGATTCCCTGCCTCCAGTATCTTTGCTGCTCAATACATCACATGGCCCATTCAAAGTTAACATTTTAAAATACTGCTTTGTATATGCCATCATCCTTCTCAAAAATTTATGGATCTCTACTAACTATATTCAGTACAATTTAATCTTTACTAGTATTTTTCATAACTATCTCTTTAATATCTTTGGTAATTTGGCTCACACCCTTTCAAACTTATTCCACTTTTTACAAATGTGAATGTTCTGCATCAGCTAACTTTGTCTTCTAACTTCTCCTTAATATGTTATGCAAAGTTTGAAATCTATAACTTTACTGACATTGTTTTCCCTGCTTGAAAGACTTTTGTCCCTCCATTCTGCTTATTTGTGAACACCTTTCTTTAATGCAGAAATCAGATCATCACTCTTTTGAGAGAACTTTGGAGTGGTAGAGTGAAATGTTTGTTCATAAGTGTTCCTTTCTTCCACAACTTTACCATGGCTCACTGTGAAAGAAGTATGCTTCCTCCTCCTTTACGTATTTTGAGCTTGGCCTGATGACATAGATTGGCTAATGGAATGTGAGCATACTTAATAGCACTTTTTTCTAGTTAAATGTTTTTTTCTAGCTAGATTTTTAAGAAGAATGGAGTTTCAACCAGCCATCTTGGAACTTCAAATCTTTCCCATAAGAAAAGCATAGTTGGCTCGGCACCTATAGCTCAACCTGCTAAGGCGCCAGCCATGTACACCTAAGGTGGCGGGTTCAAATCCCCAGCCCGGACCCACCAAACAACACTGATGGCTGCAACCAAAAAATAGCCGGGCGTTGTGGCGGGTGCCTGTGGTCCCAGCTACTTGGGAGGCGGAGGCAGGAGACTCGCTTGAGCCCAGGAGTTGGAGGTTGCTGTGAGCTGTAATGCCACGGCACTCTACCCAGGGGGACAGCTTGAGGCTCTGTCTCAAAAAAAAAAAAAAAAAGAACGAAAAGCATAGTTCAGGTAGCCAGGTTAAAATCCATAGAGCAGACTTGAACCCAAACAGAAACACATCTTATCCTAGATAAGTCCAGCCAAATTAGCTAGACCACAGTTTAGGTTAAAAGTAATGAGCACATAACAACTAAGCATTTGTTGTTTTAAGCCACTTAGATTATGTAATTTGCTTGTCACACAGTTCTTCACAGAAAAAAAATCTGACAAATATATCAGGTCAATTTCTTCTTTCAACTTCCATAATTGTCTTTATTCCTTATTTATTTATTTATTTTTGAGACAGAGTCTCACTATGTCACCCTCGGTAGAATGCCATGGTGTCACAGCTCACAGCAACCTCAAACTCTTGGGCTTAAGTGATTCTCTTGCCTCAGCCTCCCAAGCAGCTGGGACTACAGGTGCCCACCACAATGCCCAGCTATTTTTTTGTTGCAGCTGTTTAGCTGGCCTGGGCTGGGTTCAAACCCGCCACTCTCGGTGTATGTGGCTGGCACTGTAACCATTGTGCTATGGGTGCTGAGCCTATTCCTTATTTTTTATTTGGAAAATGCTGTCTTATTTTTAGGACCTTTTGGTGTTAATTAGGATAATTAATACTAAGGATAATTAGTATTTATCAAGTATATTTTATATGTGAGGCACTACATTAGTAGATAATTTAAATATTTCACATTATTTCATTCTCAAAAAAAAAATCCTAGGAAGTGGATATTGCTATTTTCATAAAGTCATATGGCTTAAAAGGTGAAGTAACTTCCCCAAGGCCACACAGGTGCTTAATGAGAGAGACAGGATTCAAATACAGAACTATCTAGATCCAACAACCATGTCCTACATATCTTTTCCACTTGGCAGCTTTTATCAGATTACCAAAAAGGATAAAAGCCATTACATATAGCTCTTCAATTTCATACAACCCAGAGAAACTACCAAAGACACACTGAATTTGGAAATTGGACTTTGTGGTACGAACAGAGGGGAGTCAATGAGAAATCTGAAGCAAGATTCAAACTTACCAAATTTGAACTTAGTGAAATAACTCTGGCAGGAATCAGGAGAATAGATGGTTTGAAGAAAAGCCTAGAGGCAGAAGATTTCTAGGCAAAAGACTATAGCAATAGCACTGGTTGATGAATCAACAGATTCTTACCAATAAATGTTATAACATTTATAAGATTTGTAAATAAAGTGAAATTTGAGAACATCTTTTCTGCTCCAAAGAGCAAAGGCCAAGCTGCATTTAATTTTCTGTTTCTGTATCTAGAATCAAAAAGGTCTGACCTGGAGCAACTGATGGGGCTCACCAGTGGTTAGCTCCAGGAGAGACAAAGTGAATCAGAAACAGTGACTCTATTTAGAACACGCAGTTTTCTTCACAGAGAGGTGCTGGTGTCAAAGCCTGTCAAAAAAGAAACTTTAAAAGTCTGGATGATGTGACAAAAATGGCCAACAGAGACCAATTTATCTGAAACTGCTTTTAAAACTGTGTAAACATCTTGTCAAAGAGCACATAAATCTGCTACAAACAGAAATTTGGTGGCTTAGTAGAGGAAGAATTCTCAGCAAAAATGTGGGCTAAAAGATGAATCACCAGACTCCACAGAAAATGTTTTAACTTCAAGTGGAAAGGTTCTTAGATTTTAAAGGTATGGAATCTTCTGACAGATTATGTCACCAAAGAAAGTCTTGACATGTTTCCAATGTTGATTGGATTTGAAGGTAAGGAAGGATCTCCTTAAGTCTCATATATTATTGAAAACCATCTGGGAGAACTGTAGAACAACACTATTGGATGGTCCCTCCCTATTAACACAAGTGAATGACTGAGTGAAGACCCTCTCAGTAATCTTTGGCTCAGCTTAAGAGCTTTAACATGACTTTGAGAGAAGAACTTTGTAAGCTACAGTCTGATTATGATCTGAAGATAAAATTTACTGATCTATCCCTTGACTAGTGCCAGATTTCTATGAAAAAAAAATAGACTCCTGCTATTCATAGGAAAACTCAAACATTTTGTTGAAGTTTTAAGATTCTTTTGTTTAAGAGGCATACCAAATCTGCAGACTTGTTAATTAAGTAACTTTGTTTTTCCAGTTTGTGGATGATAAAATTGAAACACATAGGAATAGCACTCATCCACTCCACTGCTACTTCCATCTTTTATGGGGAAATTTTAAATCGATTATACTATGCCTCACTGAATTCTGAACTTTATGGAAGAGAAAGTCAGGTCTTGTTCATCCATATGTTTTAAACCTCTGTCTTCACCCATACTATATGATTAATAAGAACTAGCAAAGATCTTGGTCAATGGAAATTGCTCAATATTTGTGTGTTCAATAGCATGAAGAAATGCAGAATTCTGCTTCCTAATGTGTAGACGGACCTTCCTTAGAAATCACACTGAGTGACATTCCTAGACTAGAAAATGCTATTTTAATATTTCTAATCTTTCATTATCCTTCTCATCTAGCAAGAGAGAGTGGAACAATGTTTATTACCATTTCAGAAAGGATACATTTTGTGAGAGATGACAATTAGGTTCACTCATTTTTGAGCAAACATTTTATGAACCTATTTTCTCTCCAAAGCCTGGAGAAATATCTTCTTTAATTGAAGAATCATCAACTCACATTATTGGAGAGGGACATGCACTGCCTACGGTCCCTGATCATTCCTGGGAACTATCTAGTGCCACCACAACAGTGACAATTACCTTAATGATGACAGAGCCCATGAAGCACAACATGCCTCACAATGCTTCTAACATTACTTCATGTGAGGGAAAAAAATATTTTCAGCCTTTATCTCAACCCATGGTCAAGCAGACTTAGACTCCTTTCTGGAACTTGTCAGGTATTTTTGTTCAAAAGACTAACAACCCAAGCCACAGAGTATGTGTTAATTTGGGTGGGCATTGAAGGATAATATCTCTCTGTAAGAAAATTCTTGATATAAAATGTTTTACTACTGGGAGGGAAGGATATCAAAAACCATTTTCCTCAAGATCTGCAGTGCACAAAACACAAAGCGCCTGCCTTCCATCAACAGAATGACTGAAGAGTTAAACAGTTTACTTTGGTACAGAATTAGATTGTGTCTGAAATGTAAAAGAGACAAATAAAACAAAATTTATGAGCTTCTACTATCCCCAAACCCCTGCTAATTCCTACTGTAGTGACAGAGCAACAGTGACAAATGATAAAGAAAATAATAATTTTGATAAAATTTATCATTTGTTCTTGATAAAACATCTAAAATTGTAATACAAGTAAACTTGCTAAACACAACAGAATATTTATCTAGACCAAATACAACTCTTCTTGATAAGTAGTGAAAAATTAAAGATATTCCCTCATAGTTAGGATGTTTTATCCATTATTTTATCATGTAAATGATTCATGAATACATTCTTCCAGGCTCTTTCTTGTCTTTTTGTTCTCTAACAGTGAACAGAAGTTCTTAATTTTGATAAATTCCAATTTATCAAATTCCTTTATGGATTGTGTTTATGGTATCCTATATAAGAAATCTTTGCCTAACTGAAAACGTTCTCCTGTTTTCTTTTGGAAGTTTGGTACTTTTACGTTTTGCATGTAGGCATGTAATATATTTTAATTTAATTATTATATATACTTTGATATATGGATCAAAATCCACTTTTTATATATGTACATCCAAACATTACACCATAATTTGTTGAAAAGATTGTTTTTTAAAATTTATTGTTGGGGATTGAAAAGATTATTCTGAGGGGAGGGGCAAGATGGCTGACAGGCACCAGCCTCCGACAGAAGCTCCCATCCAGAGGGAAGGATAATGTCCAGCAAATACCCGATAAAGTTGAAGATTGGGAGCCCAGCCAAGAGAGAAGAGTGATATCTGCAGGACATCTCTGCAGAGGCAAGTTGAGACTCCAAGAAAGCAATTTACAGGTACATAAAACATCCCAAAGGAAAAATGTCTGTCTCCTCCCCCAAGAAAGTTGTGGTTTTCTCTTCATCTGTTCCTGTAAGTTTTCTACAGGCAAGAGGTGAACTGAAGACCTATTATTTCACCCGATGTCTGAGAACCACAGGAAGGGGGGTCTCCTCCCCAGAGGGACTCTGCTGAGATTCTAAACACTTTCTCACCTGGTAGAAAAACTGAACAAACATTTTCACTGCCATTTTGAATTTCCAGTCTACCCTTCCCCCCTTGCCTACAGAGACAGTGAGGGGGAACACAAGAGCAGAGTCCCTCACCTCTGCAAGACCAAGTGCCCAGTCCCAGTAAGGCAGCTGGAGACCTGCTAGACCCATGTTCATTCCACGGGCAGCGGTGGAGGGGTCCCCCATTCCAGGCACCCGCACAGGAGGCCCCTGAACTGCTTGTTAGAGTGGCATGTGCCCTGTGGGGGGGGGTGAAAGCCAAGGAGTCCCCCACTCTGGGCAGGCCCAGAACTGCTTGCTAGAGCCACACACACCCCGGGTGGAGGAGTCCCCCACTCCAGGTGGCCCAGATCTGCTTGCTAGTGCTGCACGCATCCTGCGGGAGCTGGTGAAAGAGTCCCTTGCTCCAGCTGGGCTCAGAACTGCCTACTAGAGCTGCGCACACCCCACGAGCAGCAGAGGAGGAGTCCCCAGCTCTGGGCGGGCCCAGAACTGCTTGCTAGAGCTGCACACAACCCATGGGTGGCAGTGGAGGGGTCCCCTGCTTCAGGCAGGCCCAGAACTGCTTGATAGAGCCATGAGCATACTGCAGGCAGCAGCAGAGGAGTTTCCTGCTCCAGGCACCTGTGCCAGGCGGGCCCAGAACTGCCAGACCTGTACACTCCTGGCATCCCCAGCCAGCCACCTGAGAACTACGAGAGGACAGTCAGCTGAGTGGGAACCATACTAGAATGGCAGTTCCCCAAGGTGAAGAGCAACAGCCACAGAAGTGGGAACAACAAGTCCCACACCCCTGAAGCTCTTCGGGACAGACACGCTTGCATCTCAGGGCAACCAGAGGAATCCAGCATCTTCTTCAGTGGAGGCCATGGACTGAACAGTTCTGGTACAGTCTCCACACAGTCTAAATTCAGCATGGGGGAGAATCAGTGGAAAAACTCTGGTAATTCAAATACCCAGAGTAGATCAACTCCCCTAAGGAAGGATGGAGCAGGTGCAATTGAAGATCCCATCAATAAACAGATGGCTGAGATGTCAGAATCGAGTTCAAAATTTGGATAGAAAATAAGATTAACAGAACAGAAGAAAGGAAGAAATTAGAATTTCAAGAAATTATTCAAAAGATGTCTCAAGAATTCAACAATTTCAAAGATAAAATGACCAAAGATTTTGAAACACTGAGGCAAGAGGTTGCAGCCCTCAAAGATCTGAAAAATATGGTAGAATCCCTCGGTAACAGAATGGAGCAGGCAGAAGAAAGGATCTCTGACATTAAAGACAAAGCTTCTGAACGTGCCCAAGCCCACAAGGATGAAGATAAATGGAGAGCAAAAATGGATCACTCTCTCAGAGAGCGCTGGAATAATTCAAAGAAAACTAATATTTGTCTTATAGGAATCCCTGAAGGCAATGAAGTGGCTTTGTTAGGTCCGAAAAATTATTCTCCCAAACAGCCCAAACAGACGATTCTGAGACGCGCTCCGATGTAAAAGGCAAAAGGTGAGTTTTATTCAGGCCCCGGGAAGCCTGGACTCTCCTGGCATGCAAGCCGAGGACGAGCCCCGAACTCAGGGTAGAGCAAGTTTTTATGGGGTACAGAAAACAAGAAGGGTAGGGTCCATTACGGGTACACTCTTGATTGGTGGTTGATGATTTCACTAGTAAAGGAGGATTTGGATTGGTACAGGTGAAGGGTAGGGGATTTCTTAACTGGGGCTAGAGGTGGTGTAGCCTAGTTAGGAAGAAGAATGCCTAAATTTCAAGGAAGTAGATACCTATTGCCTATTATGGGAGCAGTTCAAGGGAACTGATACTTATTGCCTATTATGGCAGCTGTCTGTCTAAGGTGTCTCAATCAGTGGCTATGCAAGCAGGTGTGGGGGAGGCAGTAGGGAGTGGCCCTGCGGTTTTAACAGAGCTTATGTAGTAGACAACAAAATGGCGCTGGTCTGGCCCTTACAGCTTCACAAAGCACAGAGGCTCTACTTCATGAAATTATGAAAGAGAACTTTCTAGGCATGCCAAGAGAGTCTGAAATTCAGATATCAGATAGTTTCAGAATCCCAGCGCGACTCAACTCAAACAAGACATCTCCTAGGCACATCATAATTAACTTCATTAAAGTTAATACGAAAGAAAAATTCTGAAAGCAGCTAGACATAAGAAAACCATAACCTACAAGGGGAAAAATATCAGAATGACTGCAGATCTCAGGCTAGAAGAGGGTGGTCATCAACCTTCAACCTCCTAAAACAAACAACTTTCAACCCAGGATCCTGTATCCAGCTAAACTGAGTTTCATTTATGATGGAGAGATTAAGTACTTTAATGACATTTACACATTGAAGAAATTTGCTATAGCTAAACCAGCCTTCCAGGATATTCTCAGACCTATCCTCCATAATGACCAGCACAATCCTCTACCACATAAGTAAACTCACACAGAAAATTTTGATCAAATTCCAACTTCCACAGTGGCAAAAGGATTAAAGATTTCCACTGGACTTTCAAAAAACTCGATACCCAAAATTATACCAGGTTTATCAATATTCTCAATCAATGTGAATGGCTTAAATTGCCCTCTAAAGAGGCAGAGGCTGGCTGACTGGATACAAAAACTCAGACCAGATATCTGCTGTATACGAGAATCCCATCTTACCCTAAAAGACAAATATAGACTCAGGGTGAAGGGATGGTCATCTATATTCCAGGCAAATGGAAAACAGAAAAAAGCAGGTGTTGCAATTTTATTCACAAATACAATAGGCTTTAAATCAACAAAAGTAGGTTTAAAGGATAAAGATAGACACTTTATATTTGTTAAGGGTAATACTCAATATGATGAGATTTCAATCATCAATATTTATGCACCCAACCAGAATGCACATCAATTTATAAGAGATACTCTAATAGACGTGAGCAACTTGATTTCTCCCAGCTCCATCATAGTGGGAGATTTTAATACTCCTTTAGCAGTGTTGGATAGATCCTTCAAGAAGCTTAGCAAAGAAATTTTAAATTTAAACTTAACCATTCAGCATTTGGATTTAACAGACATCTGCAGAACATCCCATTCTAACAAAACTAAATACACATTTTTCTCATCAGCCCACAGAACATACTATAAAATTGACCATATTTTAGGTCACAAGTCTAACCTCAGCAAATTTTAAAAAATATAAATTATTCCTTGCTTCTCAGACCATCATGGAATAAAAGTTGAACTCAGTAACAATAGAAATCTGCAGACTCATACAAAAACATGGAAGCTAAATAACCTTACGTTGAATGATAGGTGGGTCAGAGACGAGATCAAGAAGGAAATTACCAAATTTTTGGAACAAAATGATAATGAAGATATGAGTTACCAGAACCTCTGGGATACTGTAAAGGCAGTCCTAAGAGGGAAATTTATAGCACTGCAAGCCTTCCTCAAGAAAATGGAAAGTGATGAAGTTAACAACTTAATGGGACATCTCAAGCAACTAGAAAAGGAAGACCTCTCCAATCTGAACCCCAGCAGAAGAAAAGAAATAACCAAAGTTAGAGCAGAATTAAATGAAATTGAAAAAAAAAGGATTATAGAACAGATCAATAAATAAAAAAGTTGGGTTTTTGAAAAGGTCAATAAGATAGATAAACTTTCGGCCAACCTAACCAAGAAAAAAAAAAAGAGTAAAATCTCTAATTTCATCAATCAGAAATGGTAAAGATGAAATAACAACAGACCCCTTAGAAATTCAAACAATCCTTAATAAATATTAAAAGAAACTTTATTCCCAGAAATATGACAATCTGAAGGAAATTGACCAATACTTGGAAGCACGCCACCTTCCAAGACTTAGCCAGAATGAAGTGGAAAAGTTGAACAGGCCTATATCAAGTTCTGAAATAGCATCAACTATACAAAATCTCCCTAAAAAGAAAAGCCTAGGACCAGGTGGCTTCACATCAGAATTCTACCAAACCTTTAAAGAGGAACTAGTACCTATATTACTCAACCTTTTCCAAAATATAGAAAAAGATGGTATACTACCCAACACATTCTATGAAGCAAACATCACCTTGATACCCAAACCAGGAAAAGACCCAACAAAGAAAGAAAATTACAGATCAATATCACTAATGAATATTGATGCGAAAATATTCAACAAGATCCTAACAAACAGAATCCAGTAACACATCAAACAAATTATACAAGACGACCAAATGGGTTTTATCCCAGGATCCCAAGGATAGTTCAACATACGTAAATCTATAAACGTAATTCATCACATAAACAAATTAAAAAAGAAAGACCATATGATTCTCTCAATTGATGCAGAAAAAGCTTTTGATAATATCCAGCATCCTTTCATGATCAGAACACTTAAGAAAATTGGCATAGAAGGGACATTTCTCAAATTGATAGAGGCCATCTACAGCAAACCACAGCCAATAGCATACTGAATGGAGTTAAATTGAAATCATTTCCACTCAGATCAGGAACC
Source organism: Otolemur garnettii (assembly GCF_000181295.1). Taxonomy (NCBI): domain Eukaryota; kingdom Metazoa; phylum Chordata; class Mammalia; order Primates; family Galagidae; genus Otolemur; species Otolemur garnettii. The sequence continues at coordinate 32,455,364 of NW_003852397.1, forward strand.
AGGCAAGGTTTCCCATTGTCTCCATTGTTCTTTAACATTGGAATGGAAGTTTCAGTCATCGCAATTAGGGAAGAAAAGGCAATCAAGGGCATCCATATAGGATCAGGAGAGATTAAACTTTCACTCTTTGCAGATGACATGATTGTATACCGGGAAAATACCAGGGATTCTACTACAAAACTCTTAGAAGTGATCAAGGAATACAGCAGCATCTCAGGTTATAAAGTCAATACTCATAAATTGGTAACCTTTATATATACCAACAATAGTCAAGCTGAAAAAATAGTCAAGAACTCTAGTCCATTCACAGTAGTGCCAAAGAAGATGAAATATCTGAGAGTTACCTAACAAAGGACATGAAAGACCTCTATAAGGAGCACTATGAAACTCTAAGAAAAGAAATAGCCGAAAATGTTAACAAATGGAAAAACATACCATGCTCATGGCTGGGAAGAATTAACATTATTAAAATGTCCATACTACCCAAAGCAATATATAATTTTAATGCAATTCCTATTAAAGTTCCACTGTCATACTTTAAAGATCTTGAAAAAATAATACTTCATTTTATATGGAATCAGAAAAAAACCTCGAATAGCCAAGACATTACTCAGAAATAAAAACAAAGCAGGAGGAATCACACCACCAGACATCAGACTATACTATAAATCCAAAACAGCATGGTATTCGCACAAAAACAGAGAGGTAGATGTATGGAACAGAATAGAGAACCAAGAGATGAACCCAGCTACTTACTATTATATGATCTTTGACAAGCCAGTTAAAAACATCGAGTGGGGAAAAGATTCCCTATTTAACAAATGGTGTTGGGCTAACTGGCTGGCAACCTGTAGAAGACTGAAACTGGATCCACACCTTTCACCACTAACTAAGATTGACTCTCACTGGATTAAAGATTTAAATTTAAGGCATGAAAATATAAAAATACTAGAAGAAAGTGTAGGGAAAACACTTGAAGAAATCAGCCTGGGCGAAAATTTTATGAAGAGGACCCCCCTAGGCAATTGAAGCAACATCAAAAATACACTACTGGGACCTCATCAAATTAAAAAGCTTCTGCACAGCCAAAAGCACAGTAAGTAAAGTAGGTAGACAGCCCTCAGAATGGGAGAAGATATTTGCTGGTTATGTCTCTAACAAAGGTTTAATAACCAGAATCCACAGAGAACTCAAACATATTAGCAAGAAGAGAACAAGTGAT
>NW_003852397.1:32457191-32476394 GCF_000181295.1 Otolemur garnettii
AATGGAAGAAAAAGTATCCAATGTACTCAACCCTACTATGAAACTAATTTATAGCTTTCATAGGAAAGCTCTAACCCAATTTCAACCCAGGAATATCGGGAGAGGGGAGAGGGAGGGGAAGGGAGGGCAGAGGGTGGGTAGAGGGAGGGTAATTGGTGGGATCATGCCTATGGTTCATCCTATAAGGGTACATGTGAATCTCTGTAATTGTAGAATATAAATGTCTTAACACAATAACTAAGAAAAAGACATGAAGGCTGTGTTAACCAATTGGATGAAAGTATTTCAAATTGTATACAGAAACAGTACATTGTACCCCATAGAATTAATGTATACTGCTATGATTTAATAAAAAAATTAAAAGAAAGAAAAGATTATTCTTTATCAAATGAATTGCCTTTGGATTTTGTCAAAATCAGAAGTCACCCAGTCATCTTTCTATACTCTACTGATCACTGGACCAACCCTGACACAGTGTAAGAGAGGGTACACAAGAGTGTGAATCCAAAAGGCATAGATCTTTAGGAAACATCTTTGAAGTTGGCTACCACAACACATCTGTAGCTGTCTTTTTCATCTGTTATGATATGTCATAGCCTTAGAATGACTAAAGTCTTTGGCCACCATTTTATACCTACCTCTCTTTCCTCACTCCTCATTTTTTCTGACATTCTTTGAATTAGACATTTCAATGCTCTGTTATTTGGCAAATAAAAATCAAGATATGCTTTGCAATTGAATATAGAAGATTGAACACAGACATTACTGCCACTCATTCCAGAACTAATTATAATTCCAGCAAATGGATTTTTTTGTTAATCTGAGATTTACTTGTATTTCTTTTTTCTCAAGGCTTTTACTTTAAAATTTTTTAACTGATAAAGATTGTATATATTCAAGGTGTACAATGTAATGATTTCACATGGGCATATATCATGTGATGATAATCAATTGACAGATCCATCACCACCCACTCTACACATGAGAGTCCCCCGAACTTACTCATCTTATAACTTAAATTCTGTAACTTTTGACCAACCTTTCCCTATTTTCCCGAACCCCTAACACCTGGTAACCACTGTTCTACTCACTGCTTCTATAACTTTGCTTTTTCACATTGCATATGTAAGTGAGATCACACAGCATTTATTTTTATATGCCTAGATTATTTCACCTAGTATAATGTCGTTCAGGCTCATCAGTGTTGTCACAAATGACAGGATTTCCTTTTTATGACTAATAATCTTCCATTGTGTGTATGTTTACATGTGTATGTATCACATTTTCTTTACCCATTCATCTGTCAGTGGACACTTAAATTGTTTTCATATCTTGGCTATTGCAAATAGTGCTTCAGTGAACATGGAAGTGCAGATGTCTATTTGAAATACTGATTTTGTTTACTTTGTATACATACCCAACAGTGGAATATGGTAGTTCTATTTTGAATCTTTTCAGGAAAACCCATTCTGCTTTCTGTAATGGCTGCACCAATTTACAATCCCACTAACAATATACAAGAGTTTCCTATTCTCCACATCCTTACCAACATTTGTTATCCCTTATCTTTTTAATAATACTCATTGTAACTAGTAGGTGTAAGGTAATGTCTCATTGCCATTTTTATTTGCATTCCTCTCATGATTAGAGATGGAAAGCACATTTTCATATATCTATTGGCCTTTTTTTTTTTTTTGCAGTTTTTTGCCAGGGCTGGGTTTGAACCTCCAGCATATGGGACCAGCCCCCTACTCCTTTGAGCCACAGACACTGCCCTATTGGCCATTTTTATGTCTTCTTTGGAGAAGTGCCTGTTAATAGCCCTTGCCCATTTTTTAATTGGGCTATTGTTTTTCAGCTATTGAGTTGTGTGTTTCTCACATATTTTGGATATTAATACCTTTGAGATATGTGATTTGCCAATATTTTTCTACCAGTCCATTGGTTGCATTTTCATTTTGTTGATAGTTTTCTTTGCTATGCAGAATCTTTTAGTCTTATGTAATCCCATTTGTTTAAATTTGCTTTTGTTGCCAGTTAATTTGTGTATATGGTATAAGACAATGATCTAATTTCCTTCTTTTGCATATAGATATCCAGTTTTTCCAAAACTGGAAATTATTAATTATGTATTAAAGATAATTTCTTCCCTTATTATGCATTCTTGGTGCTCTCATAAAATATTAGCTGGTTATATATGCATGGGTTTATTTCTGGGTCTTCTATTCTGTTTCACTAGTGTATGTTTGTTTTTACAATAGTACTATATTGTTTTAATTACCATAACTTTGTAACATAGTTTAAAATTTAGGAGTAAGATGTCTCTAGTTTCCTCAAGATTGCTTTGGCTATTCAGGGTCTTCTGTGGTTCCATACAAGTTTTGTGTTTATTTTTTCTATTTCTATGTAAAATTCCATTGGAATTTTTATAGGGATTGCTTTGAATTGGTAGATTGCTTTGTATATACTGTGATAATTTGGGCAATATTAAAAGAGCAAAGCCAGAAGCAGGTGAACTTATGCTGTAAAAAACTCTTAAAAGACTCAGAATTTCAGGCATCCTCAAACCACAGCCCATGGGCCACATGCTGCCCACCGAGGACGTTTATCCAGCCTGCCAGGTGTTTTTGCTGCTGCTGCCTATCCTGCTTAGCTGCTGCCTGTCCTTTTAAACTATAGTCTGGCCCTCCAATGGTCTGAGGGACAGTGAACTGGCCCCCTATTTAAAAAATTTGAGGACCCCTGATTAGGGGATCCAGAAACCTCCAAAAGACGGTGTACATGTAGACCTTAAAATAGGTATAAGAAGTAATTAGATGGCTCCAGGTCACTTTCCTTACCTTAAGCAGCCATATTATTAGTCTATATTCCAACCCCATGTCCCTGGCCCATCCAAGCAGAGAAATTAATTAATTTTTAAAAGGGGGGATTGATGAACTTGGAAAATACTGCAGAGGTAAAGTGAAAAGGGAAGTTATTGACCATTGAACTCAGCAATATGGAGGTTATTGGTGTCCATAACTGGAGCAGTTTGGGGAGAGTAGTGGGGTCAAGGCTTAGCTGGAGGAATGAAAGAAAGGATGAGAATGGGAACTCTTTGAAAAGGGTTTTATAAAAAGCTGCAAATAAATGGGTCACTTTTCATGAGAATGTGGCATCTGGTAAGTGCTTTATTTTTTATGTGCACTTAATTTTTAATATGGGAGAAAGATAGAATGGTAGGATGCTTATAGGAAAGATTTAGTAGAAGAAAGAATTGAGAACACAGGAGAGACAGGATATACTATTGTTGAGGTAATTTCCTAGAGGATGGCAAAGGGGAAGGAAGCTAAGGCACAAGTAGAATGAATAGCTTTAGACAAGAGCATGCACAATTCACCCATAGTGAACAAAGAGAGGAAGGGTATATAAGCAGAGATTCTGTAAGTTTGGACTTCTGTTTGTGGTCCCTCCATACACCCTCAGTGAAACAGCTTATTATCAGCTGAGAATAAGGATGGGGCAGAGGTATTGGAGGTTTGAGAACTAAGAAGGTTTTAAGTCATCTGCTAGGTCACTCTTTTCAAACTTTAATGTACTCACGAATTACCTGGGGACCTGGTTAAAAAGCATATTCTGAGTAAATGGACTGGGCTATGGTTAGAGATCCTGCATTCCTAACAATCTGATGTTGATGCTGTGCAACTATTAACCACACTTAGAGTAGCAACAGGCCACAAAAATGTAATTTTGATTTGCTGGGCAGCATAATTGGTCAACATAGGTAATTTTCCCCAGCTATGTTTACTGCGGGATGCATGTGGGAAACGTGGAAAACTATTTACTAAGGTTGAGTTTTACCTGATATGGATGGAGACAAACACACACACACACAAAAGGAACAGGAAATTGAGGATGCATTGAGGAAAATGATTATGATAGTCTCTGAAATCTGAGAAGTACAGGCATTGTGGGAAGGAGAGAGGGATGGTGCAAAGGTGATAGGATCAAGGGAGTGTAGGTCTCAGTAGGTCAACAAAACTTATTGGCCCTGGATATCCTAAGTGAGCTGAAACAGAGACCCAAAAGCTTGGAAGCAAGATAATGGAGGGTACAGTTACAGGTAATTTCGGGGACCATTGTGGGCCATGGAAGTGTTTATCTGAGGTAGGCAGTATCTCAGTTAAAAATCAAGGAGCTTAGAAGTCAGGATATTGGAAGATCAATCCATACGGATATTCAAGTCATCAAGAATGAAGGCAATATAGAGATAGAGAGTGATCATGAGCCTCAGCTAAAATCTTCCTGCAGTGACACAGGGACCTGAAGATGTCTGAGTCTGGGAGTGAGGATGGAGAACAAGAGTGAAATTGCATGAGATTAAAGGTTGGAGCATTAGAGAGAACTGAGAAACATCCTGGAAGCAACAGTAAGGAACTCTGCTTCTCAACACGGTGCTATGGGAGAAAATAGCTCCCACCTGAGCAGCCTTACAGAAACATGTGCCCTCAGGAGTCCAGTGAGGACAAGCAGATAAAGGTAATGCTTGTAGAGGAGATTGTGGGCACAGAGAAGTGAGCTGATGACTTAAAGATTCTAGGAGATGCAGGGAGAGGTCTGGGGATTTGGAGAGCAGTGGAAGACAGAGTGGAAATCCAAGTGATGGCTCAGAACTTAAGTGTTGGGCTTTTTATGGTGACTAATGTGGAAAGTCTCAAAAGACTCCAGAATGGAATCTTTTTTCAGGGTGGTGAATCCTTGAATGCTGAGGATAAGTATCTTTCTAGAAGCACCAGGAGCTCTGTTACCCTCTCATCATTCCTCCTAGTGTGAGTAGTGGGGCTGGGAAGGGGCCACAGAGAACTTTTGGGCACTTCTAATATCTCCTATCCTATATGAGTTTCAGGGTATACTGGAGGATAAAATGAGATAAGTGGCATGAAATCATTTACAATGTAGAACAATATAATTATATGTAAAACAACTAAGCATATTAACTCTCCTCTGGCATTAATGAATGAATTAATTGGCTTCTTAACAATGATGCATGTACATTGGAATCTACTATCATAGTCCTTTTAGAAACAACATTAATAAAATCAGTCAGTATGTTAGATCTAAATGAACCTAGAAATCATCTAGCCCAGCTCCTTCATCTCAGAAATGGTACAATTATTTTGAGAGGCTAAGGAAGGAATGTTTGGGCTACAAACCCCTAATTCTTATGTTAGGTCCGAAAATTCCTCCCAAATTAGCCCCAACAGACGAACTCGAGACACGCTCCAATGTAAAGGGCACAAGGTGAGATTTTATTCAGACCGGTCTGGACTCTCCTGGCACGCAAGCCTAGGATGAGCCCTGAACCCGGGGTGGAGGAAGTTTTTATGGGTACAGAAAGCAAGAGGGGTAGGGTCCAGTACAAGTACACTTTTCATTAGTGGTTGGTGATTTCATTAGTAAAGGAGGAAGTAAAGGAGGATTTGCATTGGTAGCTGATGATTTCACTAGTAAAGGTGATTTTGGATTGGTACAGGTGAGGGGTGGGGGTCCCTTAACCGGGGGCTAGAGTTGGTGCAACCTGATTACCTGTATTTCAAGGTAATAGAAACTTATTGTTTATTATAGCAGCTGTTTGCCTAAGGTGACTCAGTTTACGGCTCAGTGGCTGTGCAACCTGGGGTGGGGGAGAGGCAGCAGGGAGTGGCCCTGGAGGTTTCACTGGCAGAGGTTGGGGTGGAGGGGCTACGAATGGAACTTATGCAGTAAACAGCCAGGAATGGGGCTTGTGCTGTAAACAGCCAAGAATGGAGCTTGTGCTGTAAACAACAAAATGGAGCTAGTTTGGCTCTCACACTTACTTTCCACATCCAGTTTAAAAAAAAAAAAAAAACACCTGGCCCCCTTTTAACTGTTCCCTTCATGTTCTTCCACCTTTCAATGACTATTATGTATCAATCTCCCCATGCATAAAATGAGAGAAATTGCGTCAGTCTACAAACACAGGGGTGCAAAAAGTACTGCATTTATTTATTTTCTATAAATGAACTCAAATCTTACTTGAGCGCCAGTTTCCCTGGGTTGTGGCAAGTCACCATTAATTGTTGTTGAGTCACCTCCCTTTTAGAAGACAGCAAAAGTCATGAGGTCTCCACTTCACCTGGAGAATGGGAAAGGCATTTCACTGCCAGGCCCTTGTGCTTACCCCTCACGTGTCTATAACCCAATGATCCTCTATGGTCTGGAAGTTCCCTGTTTTGGAAATATCGTGTGGGTGTGGAAATTGTTGTCTAGGCAGCAAACCTGAGCTCAAGGTTTCCTCTTTCTAAGAATTAAACAAAACAAAAAATAAAATAAAAAGTCTTTTAAGAAAAGACTGGTAGTTCTATAGTCATGAGAACAAGTAAATGCCAAAAATGCTACTCCATACAGTGAGACCATAAATCCCTCTGAAAGCTAGCCAATTAATGACATCCCCCCACTTTGGAAATCAGCTGATAGGCTTACTCCAGTGAAATTGCTTCTACAGCTGAAGTCAATCCACTCCCACCTCTGAAAACAACACAACCCACACATACTTACCAACAACTGCAGGTCACATCCACAGCTTGTAATTTTTATTCAGAGTCTTTGTGAACAGCAGAGCTCTCCCTTATAAAGATAGCATTAAATTTAGCTTTTAGTTTTCAGATATTGAAAGGTTGTCTCTACATTCAGCTCTTTCTAGACACACTAAGTATGCCTCTCTCCCACTTACCAGACCCTCCTACATTGAAAATATGGCTTCCACTTCCCTCCTACTATCATCTTTTAGCAGAAGTTTCGAATCAAATGCCAGAAAGAGGAAGAGACTATGTCAATCTGGTTAAAGTTAACCCTATCTATAGACATTCAAATCAAAGTATTTTAAAGATGGGCAGCACCTGTGGCTCAAAGGAGTAGGGCGCCAGCCCCATATGCTGGAGGTAGGGGGTTCAAACGTGGCCCCAGCCAAAAAAAAAGTATTTTAAACACACTCTATGCCCCAAACACATTTCTTCATAGATAGGGTTGAGATTTATGTCATATATCCTCTTCTTTCTTCCCTAATTTCTCCTCAATGGCATTTTGAATTATGACATTGATGAATTTAGGTTCCAGCATATATGTGAAGATCCTTTGATTTCAGGTAGCTTCAGGTTTTACCCTTACCAAAAATAAAATGTAAAAAATGAATTAAAATCCTGGAGATTACCCAGGGCGTTTATACCTATTTGAAATGGCAGAAGGAATAAGTATAAGAAAACAAACACAAATTAATACTTTAACACATCATGCAGCAATTGAACCATATTCCTTTGGACCTCATTGATTTGGAGTAGTGATAATTTAGACACATATCACAAATGAGTAAATAAGGAAAAAAACATGTTTTTTAGCAAATTCTATTTGTATTTGTATACAACTTATTTTCTGATTACAAATGACTCTTACCTATTCATTCAGTTTGGTCCAAGTGACCTCTATTACACTATATAGTTAGCTCAGAGAACATTGCAAGTGCAGGTTTTACTTCCATTTTAATTTAGAGATTCACCAACAATGATTCAGTTGGCTTTATATATACTGCTTAAAGATACCTAAGTCTCAACTGACTTATCTGTCTAGTGAAGATTATAATTTTTATCTCACTGGGGTATAAGATCAAGTATAAATATAGTAAAATTTTCAAATATTTTCTATATTATATGTATAAAGATACAGGATGTGTTTATGTATGACAAGTATGTAAATACATGTAAATTTACTAGGTAGCTATCATGTTTAGAGCACTGTGCAATACCTTGAAGTAAGTAAAAAAACAATCTTTGAGGAATTATAGTAGTTTAGTTTGGGAAAGAACATCAGTCTAGTTCTGTAACTTTGAGTTTGACAATCTATCCCAGAGACCATATAAACAATACCCCATAAGAGCAAGTTCTTGATCCTGCATTTTCATACCTGCACCCACAATCTCCTTATCTCTTCCTGCCTCCCAGTCTATTTCCTGGCTAGTTTCTGACTCTGCCTCATCATAATATTTCTTTCTCTGGCTAAGCACTTTCTTCTTGAGGCTGAAACTAAAACGGATACTTGGGGACTCTGAAAATGACTTCCACTTCCTCCTCAGCCATACTTGGGGCTATGTGTGTTTTCCACTGCTCTGAGCAGTAACTCTGACTGGGGAAATCCTATTTAGCTAAGAATGCTCTCTGCCTCCTGGGAGGAAATCAGGTACACAGTATGTTTACAAATAAGGATAAACCCTAATATAAAGTAATGCCAGCTAAGAACCCCATGAGGGACCCATAGATAGTAACTGCAATAGAAGCTGAAGGAGGAAATGACCCCTGAGAACTGGACAGATCAGAGAAAACTTTCCAGAGGAAATGGGACTTGAGTTGTTATTTGATGGGAGGAAAAAGGACAGACAAGCAAAGGTATGGAGGAGGCACTTCCACCCCATTCCCAGGGCCACCGTCACCAATACCACTGCCACCACCATTACTTCAATGAACACATATCCACATGCCCAGAAACATCCACATACTCAAATTCTAGACAAGCATTTTATCTTTCCCCTCTCAGTCCTTACTTTGGAATAGAACCAAAACCATTTGGGAACATTTGTGATGTATTGTTTTCCTTAAGGAGATTAATGATGAGAACTACTTAGCCTGATCTCTGTTGTCATCTTTCACTATCCAAATATTTTGAAAACCCACTATATACAGTGTATTCCACATTAGCATCCTCCAAATCTAAAATTTTTCAGTCTGTAGGGAAAATATTGGCCACTATTATAATTTCAAAGTATTTTTTTCCAGTAGCTTCTCACCATGGAGCTCTTCTGGTCATTTCCAGGCACAGGATATTCGATATTTATAATCATTACTTTATTTGTTGATTCAGCAAATACTTCTGAGTGTCTATTATATGGCAGGCACAGGGCAGGTAAGGGTAAGCAAGAACAGTCTCTGCTTTATGAAGTGTTCCATGGAAGGGAAGAGATAGATATTGAATTGGTTACCTGTTGTTATCTAGTGCTGCATAACAAATTACCCCCAAACCTAGTGGCTTTAAAAAACAGTAATAATATATTATCTCACACAGTTTCTGTGAGTTAGGAGTTTGGGAATGTTTCCCTGGGTGCTCTGGCTCAAAGTTTCTCATCAAGTAACAGTCACCACGTTGGCCCAATGGTGGTTTTACTGGAGAGGGAAGATACGCCTCCAAAATGGGTTGTTCACATGACTATTGGCAGGAGGCTTCAGTTCTACACCATGTGGGACCAAACTGGTCAACATACAGAGATCACCATGGCAGCTGACTTCCTCCAGAGTGAGTATCTGACAGGGCAAGGTAAAGGGGAAATGCCTTTCATGATTTTACCTCAGAAGTCACACATATCATTTCTGCAATATTTTAGGTTTCATGTATTGGTCCAATTAAATATAGGAGAGAACTACACAGAGCATAAACACCAGGAGGTGATCATCTAGGGAAGGGATGTCATCTTGGGAGGCTGACTACCAGACATTAATAAAATCATAACACAAATAAATATAAAACTATAGCTGCATACAGGTCTTCAAGTCTATGTCAAAGATATATTTAGCCTTTATTCTAAGAACATTGAGAATTTATTGAAATATTATGCTTAGGGGTACAAGAAGATCCCCTAAGAATCTTCCCCATTTTAGAAGATCCCACTTGGAGTTTTGCCTTGGGCAGTAGGAAAGACTAGGTACTCTGAAAAGTCCTTCCATCTTTGTCATGAAACAATCACTTGCTACATAAATTGTAACATATATTTAGTTTATTATTGCATTGTTAGGCTCCCAAAGAAGTGCAAGAAATCTCTAAGAGCTAGAATACGTGAAGAGTACTAACAGAAGTTACTGCTTTGGGGCACAAAAACCCATTTCAGAAACCCAGAGTTTGGGGTATTTTCATGGCTGGCTGATTCAGGGAATGAGAGAGGCTGAAATGTATCAGAAGTCACTTAAAGAGGATGTTAAGGAGCCATCTCTCTGCTTGCAAAGGGAGCCAACCTGGGAAGCTATCTATTTCTTTTCCTTCTCTGGATGAAAAAAATTATAAAACAACAATAGACTTCCTGAGAAATGATAACTATAGGCTTGCTCTGATACAGGTCTGAGATTTAAATTTATACTACTTCTACTTAGGGAATCCTCAGACCTACAACTTATTTTAAAGTAGTTCAAATTTGGTAGTGCCATCAGATACTCTACAGAAGCAAATGCAAATTATTTCTGGAGATAAACATGCTCAATCCAGGTCCATCAAGTGTTCACAGACTACAGCCATCCAAATATAAATTCATGAAAAAAACATCGAAAACAAGGAAAGGTTAGCACAAATAACAAAAATGTACTGACTTTAGATTTTAGGATTATGGGTTAGAGAGCATGAAATAAATTGTATGGAATATTTAAAGAAATTATAATTGATTAGGCAGATTTTAAAAGGAACCAAATAGAACTTCTGAGAATAAAAATGGTAATTAGGGGGGGAAAGACGTAGTGGAGAGATTAAAAGGTACTTTAGACACAATTGAATAAACACTTAGTGAATTGGAAAAAAAATAAGGGAATTAGCCAGAATGTAGCACAGAGTACTAAGAAACTGGGAAATATGAAAAAGTGTTAAAAGACATGGAGCAATGCCTGAACTTGTGAATTTAAAAAACAGTAAGATAAATCCCAAATTGAATCTATTAGAAAATAATGGCCTGTGAACCAGGAGAAAGTGATTAGATTGTTATTTTTTATTTCTGATGACAATAGAAATATTAGACTTTATGTTAAGTGTACATGTTATTTTTTAAGAGCAACAGTTAAAATAATGGGAATAGAGTACATAATATCCAAACAACTGGGGGAAAACTGGAATTTTTTAAAATGTATATTTACACCATGGGAATAGTACAATACTATTTTTATAACAAATGTAGGATAAAATACATTTATTATATTAGTAGTGTTATCTCTGAAGCCATATAACATAGTTGTTAAGAAGATAGGATCTAGAATCAAATGGCCTAGGTTCAAATCTTACATCCAGTACTTATTAGCTGTGTAATCCTGGGAAAATCCTGTTTCCTCTGATAGAGCTCAGAAACAAGTACCCCAAAATGAAGGCCTCAGAAGAAAAAGTTTTCTCTGATCTTCTGTCCTCCTATTTCTCAATCCTGTTCTTCCCCAAGGCTAGCCACAGAGACTATACATATACAGAACCATGTGAGCACCTTATAGAGCATATTCCAAAGTCTGAATTTTACAAAGAACATTGAGAAATTATTGAAGAGTTGGATTTGAGCAGAAAAATGACATGATTCCATTTACATATTGGGAAGAATGCTATGGCTGCTTTGTGAGAATTAAATGGAAAGAATGGAAAGAGAGAAATCAGACTGGAGGCTATTTCAGTGTCCTGATGAAAAGTGATGGTGACTTGGACTAGGGTGGTGGTTGTGAAAATGGAGAGAAGTAAACAGAGCTTTGCTGTAGTTTGAAAACAAAATTACTTGAGTTTGATGGTAGCTCTGACATGGGATAGAAGGGAAGATAAGCTATATTGGCCCCTATATTTCCAACGTGAATGCCTGGGAGGGTGACAGGTAACTTTATAGATGGGTGGAATGAGATAAAAAGCTATTTATTCAAAGTCTAGTAACTTTTTAAGAAAGAGGATGTTTATAAGTGGAGAATGTTTCTGCTTTCTTAAACCAAAGTCACCATTGTCATATAAAAGTTTTCACATCTTTGGAAAATAATGTTAATTAGAAGCCGACTTTTATAGAGAGCCAAGTGAAATGGCTCTCTATAAAAACGTGAGAAACTGAGGGGAGATGAGGGCTTCACTGGGGGAGATTAAGAGGCCTTTAGCCTTTGTGTAAGCAGCAGCCTTAGACCACCTGGTTACCCCGCCTTGGCTGGTAGAGCATGAGCAACTCTAGCTGGACCCTGTCAGCCTGGGGTTGAGAAAAGGAGAGCAGAAGGCAGTCATCACACAATTTTAAGTAGTCGAGGACTGGAGGAAAGCCCTGTAAGTCCTATCTTCTTACTCAAATAAAAACAGAACTTTATAAGTATTTGTAATCTAGAAAAAGAGATGAGAAAACTTTTCCTGAAAGCATTGCTTTATGAATTCTATGGTATGTTTAAGATCTTCTTATTGCACTTCCATCCCCATCTGTGCCTTTTTGAAATCACCTTTTTGAAATCACATCAATATTCATCATTCCACTTTTGGGAAATTCTTAATTCAACTTAATCTCTGAATTACTTTAAATTAAATATTGTCTCTATTCTCCTCTTAGAAAGCTGGAAAACAACCAGGAGTCCTCATCTTTGTGGAGATAATTCTGAATCAACACTCTTTAAGAATTAATGGAAACCAGAGGTCAGATGTCCACATATGGAATCTCTGTTTTTGCTCTTTACTATGCTCAAACCACCCAAAACTTAACCCTAATTGCTTTGCCTTAAGAGAATTCACTCATACTAAAGCATTAATTAGCAATATAGAATTTGTTGAAGATCTTGCATGGGAAACAGAATACATCACACACACAGCAAAGTAAAATGCTTACACATTCTCATTAGACATACTCTCCTGAGTCCCCTCTTCCCTTGCTATTCTCTCTGGGAGGTCTCATTGGCCTCTCTCCTTCAGAGTGCTTCATTTCTCTGTGCTACCTCCAAAACCTTGATTCTTCCCCCATGTCATTGAGCATTTCTCTCTGAAGCATAAACCACAACATACCATAGCTTTCAACAAGTAAAGTGCCCATAAAGTGTGGAAGACTGTGTCCTACTTTTGTCCTACACTCTGATTCACTGTTGAAGTTCCCAGGTTTCACATAGCTTTGCTGCAAGTAAATACATATGGCATCCTTCCAACATGACAGCCATAGCTGTTATTTTCTTGCTACTACCTGTCCTATAGCCAGCACCAAGAAGACAGGCAGAGTCCACAAAATGTATGGGTCCCATGACCTGGGCTTCTTGATGAGGCAGTTCTCAGGAGAATAATTTGAGGCAAAGCCACAGAAGACCACATCAGTCTCAAAGGATAAGACCCAGAAGAGATCAGAGAGGTGTGTGAATTAGTAACCCAGAGAGGGGCTAAATAGAAAGGCCAGAAGCAAGAGGTAGGCCAAGAAAAACACAGGTGAGAAGACTGAACTGTATGCAAGGGACACATCAGGTGCCACACTGCCAATGTGCATGGCACATTTTCTGCTATGATCTAATAGGGAAAAAATGAGGGATATACAAATACCTCTATCAATGAAAAAACATTTTAATGAAACGGACCCAAAAGGCTATGTGAATTTGTAAGGGAAAATACAAATTAAAAATGGGGGGGGGGGGATTTTCCCTTATACAAAAAATGAAAAGAGACTAAATTCTTTCCCTGTCTCTTTGAGATGAATGCAAATACAGTAGAACCTCTATAAAGTTCTACTAAACAAGGGACTATACCAAACTGGTCAACATACAGAGATGTTTACAGGGACATAAGGAACTAGGGCTACTGTACTGATACATACATGTGTTGCGTGTTGTCTATAAAAATCAGGTCAACTTAAGGAGGTGGTCAATGTAGGGAGGTGGTCAGCTATGGAGGTTCTACTATATTTTTTTTAATTGAATGGTAACTATGTACATTAATGCACTTCTGGGGTACAGTGTGGGGTTTTCACATGCAATCCGAACTACTTCCATCAAACTGGTCAACACAGCCTTCATGTCATTTTCTCAGTTATTGTTTTAAAACGTTCACATTCTACTCTTAGAAAGATTCACTTGTACCCCTATAAGATAAACCTCAGAAGTGATCCCTCCAAACCCCCTCCCTCCACGCATTCCCCCCTCCCTTCTCCCTCCCTACTATATTTTTCAAAACTAAACAAGCCTAATGTTTTTCTCAAGGATGTGGGGCCTATCATCAAGATAGATAGCAACCCCATCTCCCAGTTTCCATGGGAGAATAGGATTCTATCTTTGACAGGGAACCTAGTTCCAACTCACAAGAGTACCACCTATAGTGAAGATATGAGAACTTTATTTTTCCTTTGGATAAAGGCAACTCGCAAGCATAAATGACCCTCCCCCCCAATCACCAGGTGAATTTAAGATGAACTACATGTGACAAATCCTGCTGCTAAGTCCTCTTACTTGAAACACAATCACTTATCTTGAGAATATGTATCTTATGGGTTGTATCTGTTTGATTATACAAAGGGTGAGCATTCTTTCTGTTTTTGCAATCTCCTTAGCAGATTGCCTATGATCCACAACACAAACTTCTTTAATGTTTATTCAATAAGAAAACTATTTTCATGCTTTCTGATTTTTGTGGAGAGGATCTTCTAGGTTGACAAGAGATTTTATTTTCAATTATATTTCCCCTAAAGTTCAGAGTAGGAAAATAACATTTCTGGTGAAGTACGTATCAGATGAAAGAAGGAGTCCTGAAGAGAAGGCTTGAGGATGGGGTGGGGTGTTGATTAAAGAGAAGAAGGAAGGAAGCAGAGTAGACGACCCAATCAAAGACTGAAGTGGTAAAATATAAGAATGTTCAAGAGATAGATCCTAGTTATCAAGCTTTTGTCTGATTCAAAATATGTGAATATCCTTTCCCATTGTGTAGGTTTTCTATTTGCTTTGGTTGTTGTCTCCTTAGCTGTACAGAAGATTTTCAAATTAATCCACATGAAAAAAGTCAACAATCCCATCTATCAATGGGCAAGAGAGATGAATAGAACGTTCTCTAAGGAAGACAGTTGAATGGCTGGCAAACATCAAAAAATGCTCATCATCACTAATTATTAGAGAAATGCAAGTCAAAACCACCCTAAGATATCATCTAATCCCAGCGAGAATGGCCCACATCACAAAATCTCAAAAATGCAGATGCTGACGTGGATGCGGAGAGAAAGGAACATTTCTACACTCCTTATTTTTTGATGCATTTCAAAGTCGCAGACATCAGTATACTTCCCCTAAATATTTTCCCAGCATGCCATTAACTAATGTCATTTCTTATTCTCATTTATTTCCTTGAGTAATTGTGAAGCTGATTTTCTAACATTCCATTGATTTCTGTACTTTCTCCTTTTGAACAGCTCATTTACACCCTTTGTTCATTTTTCTATTGATACGTTGGTCATTTGAATATTAATTTCTCAGAGGAATTTTACTGCAATTTTGTTTTCAAATGTTTTTTCTGAATAATTTAATTTCCTTATTTTAAGACATTTACAAAATCATATGGAAACACACAAAATGAGACATTCATCTGTTCCTAAAAACTATTCATATCTGGTTGATTTGCCTTATGATCTTCTATTTGCTCTCTTTAAAATGTATAATTTTTAATATCATAAAATTTATCAATATTTTCCTTTCCAATTTTTCTTTTGCTGCAATGCTTTTAGATATTCACTTAGGTTTAAATATATTTATTTTATGTGCTTATATTTTTATTTTGTCAATATTGTAAGACCATTTAAAAAATAATTTATCTTGCTAATACATTTGAGTTCTCAGGATCACCTCTATGGTTTATCTTATAAGGGTACAAGTGAATCTTTCTAAAAGTAGAATATAAACGTCTTAACACAATAACTAAGAAAATGACATAAAGGCTATGTTAACCAGTTTGACGAAAATATTTCAAATTGTATGTGAAAACACCACACTGTACCCCATGATTGCATTAATGTACATAGCTATCATTTAATTAAAAAAAAGAAAGAAAATAAAATAAATAATAAAAAACAAAATAATAATAATAATTTATCTAGAATATTTTTGTTTATGGACAGTGTTTGGACTCTGACTTAAATTTTTCCAAATACATTACCAGCCCACTCAACATTGTTTATGAAATGTGGTTCCAGGTAGGTGGGGGAAGGTAGGTGCCACATAGTATGTTCCACATACTATGGAACTACATACTATGTTCCAGTATGTTCTTTGACTTCTTCTTGGAAATTATAGTAACTGAATAATTTATTATTTTATTTAGTATATTTTAATGCTGTCATTTCTATGTCCCATTGGTGGTTTTTCCTCTCAATATTTTCATTTCAAATTATTTATTCATTCAGAAAAAATATAATTATTTTGCCAAGGTCAAAATAAAAAATTCTTTAATATTTTATCTGCTATTCCTTTGAATTTATAAATCAATTTAGTGATAACCGGCACCTTTTATTTAGTTCTTCTTATTCGGGAATACGTTATATTTCTCTATTTATTTGGTAGGTAGTGCCAAAAATTTTTCTTATATGATTGTGGCAGTTGACACTTCCATTAGCAGTGTATAAGTGTTTCAATCATTACATACCTTTGTCAACTCTTGGTACAGCTATCTTTTTCGTTTTAACTATTTTAATAACTATGTAGTCATATTACATTATGATTTTATTTAAATTTCTTTGATAACTAATTAAATCGTGCACCATTTTATATATTTACTTGACATTTGGATCTCCTACTTTTGTGAAGTATGTACGCCAACTGTGATGGCTCACATCTCTAATCCTAGGACTCTGGAAGCAAAGATGTCCTTCAGTAGGTAGACAAATAAATGAAAGTATATGGAGTGAATAAGTAAAACTGTGGTACATACCAACAATGGAATATTATTCAGTGCTAAAAGGAAACCCACTATTAAGCCATGAAAAGATATGGAGGAAACTTGAATGCATATTACTAAGTGAAATAAGCCAATCTGAAAAGGCTACGTGCTGTTTGATTTCAACCATATAACATTCATATATGCTTACAAATGGTAAGATTGTCCATATATGTTTGTGTCTGTGTATGTGTATATAATTTTAAAAACCATATACTATTGAATTTATATATTAAAAGGTTTTTTAAAAGACTTTTAAGCATGCATCAAGTTTAGCAAAATTGAGGTAATAAGAAGATCAGTGGTTATCATGAGTTGCAACGGTGAGGAATGCCTAGACAGATAGTTTTGAGGACAGTGGAACTACTCTATTTAATACTATAATGAAGGATATATGTTAATGTACATTTGTTCAAACCTATAGAACGTACAACATCAGGACTGACCCCTAATGTAAACCATGGATTTTGGATGATGCATCAACTGTAATGAACATAGGGCTGTAGATAATGGAGGAGGCTCTGCATATGTGTAAGTAGGGGGCATCTGGGTAATGTCTGTATCTTCCTTTCAATTTTGCTATGAACCTAAAAGTGCTCTTAAAAAGTTAAGTCTAAAACACATACACATACATATGCTGAAATGCAATGACAATTACCATCTTACAGAGTTTTTTTAATTAGAGAAAAGTTATATGTAACAAAAATAATGCAAATGTATGTTAATACATGTTTTATGATTGGAAGGATGAATTATAAAGGGGGGAAGAAGGTTAAGAGCAGCTGGGTGAAGCAACAGCTAAGAATGACTAAGAAAAATTTTATACCAGCTCTAATAGTTTTTACTGGGTCAGTTTTGTTAAACTGAAACTACATTTTCCAAAATTTCTTCTCTATGATTGCAAGTTAAATTTGCCCAAAAAAGAGACTTTCCTGAGATTTGGAAGTTTAAAAGTAAACATCTCTGAAGACTACCATGATTAGATTTTTAACAGAGAGAAGTGTTATCTGTCTTATCTTTGCTTTCTCTGTTCCTCTTCTCTCTCTTTCTCTCTCTTTCTCAACTAATGATCCTGTTGATCAATAGCAGACATTGGTTGACCGCGAGATACTTGACAAAAGACTAATCAAGGTAGTAGCTGCATGAAGGCATAATTTCCCATGGACCTCCTCATGAGCTTCCCCTTTGTAGTCCCACTTCAGCAACTCGGTGGGCTTGACATTTCCAACTGGTGACCTTTCAGATTCTTTGTATCCTTCATGAATCTTCACTGCCCTAGATCCTCCACAATTATATAAATATTCCTATACTAAATTCTTCATCCAAACTCATAATGAGTCTATTTTTCTCACTAAACTCTGAATTATTCTTCAGTAATTCAATGTCTATACATCAAAACAATCAAAAAAATTTATAAACAAGCAGGGATTAAAAATATAAAGCACTTAATCTTTATGAAGATCAAGTCCTTGAAAAGTGATGACTAAGGGAAGAAATAAAAGAGAACTCATGGTAAATAAATAAAATATGATCTAAAGGATAAACAGAGCATACAGAATTTATTTGGAAATAGAACTAAGATTAAATGCATATAGGAAGTAAAGATATCAAACATGATGTCAATATTATGAATGTTGGCATTATGAGATTAATAATTCAAATAAATATTTGAAGGCAATTAAGTACATGTTAAGAGGGAACATTTCCAAGTCTCTAATTTCTTTGAGTTTCATAGTGGCAACAATAAATACTATATGAATAAAAGAAAAAACTTTAAATGGGATGAGGATATTGTTAAAGTTTTAAATATATCCATGTGGATAACTAAAAACAGATTACAAAATACCCAAATTAGTAGGAAAAGTAAAGCTTCCAAACAAAACTAAGAACAATGCAAATTGTAAAGCAAAAGAAAGGAAAAGCTCTTATAAAGAAAAATAATATTAAATGAAAATGGAAAATAATATAAGAGGGAGCTGACTAGATTTGAACAAAAAAAAGATTATGGTTCTTTGTAAAGAACAACAAAATTGACAAAAACTTTTGCCACTCTAATAACAACATCAACAAAAGAGATGACCATATAAACAAATTTTAAATTAACGTGGCCAGGCATGGTGACTCACATTTATAATCCTAGCACTCTGGGAGGCCAAGGCAGATGGATCACTTAAGCTCATGAGGTCATGAAAAACGGAGGCAAAAGGATCGCCTAAGTTCAAGAGTGTGAAGTTGCTGTGAGCTATGATGCCTACTGAGGGTGACAAAGTGAGACTCTGTCTGAAATTATTTTTTTTTAATTGAGGAAGCAGAGATACCCAGGAATGGGGTTAGAAATTAGAGATGAACATGAATAGCTTCTTAAAATAAATATTACTATTAACTAAAATGAGTAATTATATAGACAAATATAAATTCCTGATATGATCTTAAGGTAGAGGAAATTTTAATAAACCAATAGCATTAAAATTGACTACCTAGGCTCGGCGCCTATAGCTCAACCGGCTAAAGCGCCAGCCACATACACCTAAG
>NW_003852397.1:32477747-32484208 GCF_000181295.1 Otolemur garnettii
TTAGTATTTGTGTATTTACTGTGTGGTCTGAGATAAGTCTTACTCTTCCACTGTGTGACAGAAAGTAAAATTTTGCCTTTGATACAAGATGTACACTAGCCTTTTGAAATCGTTGAATAATTTTTTTCTGTCTTCTTAATTATTCTGAGTAAGATACAGAATTGCTATTCCTTGAAAGTGTGGTAAAACTTATAAGATTCTGGCTCAGAGTCTTTTAAAGAGAAAGACTTGCTTTCAGATTCAGTTTCTTTAATGGTTATTGGTTAACCATTAATCCATCCTTTCTATTTATTTTTTGTTTTTTATTGTTTGGGATTCATTGAGGGTACACTTAGGTTATACTGATTGTGTTTGTTAGGTAAAGTCCCTCTTGTAATTGTGTCCCACCCCCAAGAGGTGTGCCGTACACCGTGACCCCCATCCTCCTCCTTCATCCTCTCTCCCCATCCCTCATTCCCCTATGCCTCACCTTGTATTGGATCAGATGGAGAATCCTCAAAGAACTCAAATTTTCTATTTATTTTTAAGTCAATTTCAATATACTATTATATTCTAGAAAATTATCTACTTTATCTAAGTTTTCAAATTTAATGGCATCATATTTTATTACTTTCTTAGGTTTCCTACATTTCTGTTTTATCTATAGTTGTATCTCATATTTTATTCTTGTAACAGGTTATGTCTTCCAAAAATTGCCACAGCAATATTTTCGTTCTCAGATACTCTTTCAGAAGCTTGCCACTCTCCATCAATTTGTAGCATATGTTTGCCTTCTCCTAAACCCTGGGAAGGACTTTGTGACTGCCTTAGTAGAATACAAGGGAATCAAACAACACCATGCTCTCTCTCCTGAAA
Source organism: Otolemur garnettii (assembly GCF_000181295.1). Taxonomy (NCBI): domain Eukaryota; kingdom Metazoa; phylum Chordata; class Mammalia; order Primates; family Galagidae; genus Otolemur; species Otolemur garnettii. The sequence continues at coordinate 32,478,603 of NW_003852397.1, forward strand.
CCATAGCAAACATCTTCCAGCTGGGGCCCTCGACATTGTGGACCCCTCCCTGTTTTGCCCCACCCAGATTCATGATCCACAGAACCTGTAAGCTGTAAGCATGACAAACTTTTTTCATTTTTCATTCTAGTAAGTTTGGCAATCTTTTGTTAATCATAGTAACTGGAACAATTCTGTGTATTGCTTATTTGTGTTTGTATTTTGGAAAAGTTTTCTTAATTTTTATCTTTGAATTTCTTATGTTTCAACATTCTTTACTCTTATTCAAGGACACTAATTATGTACAAGTAAAATAAACTATCTTTCTGCTATTTTCTCTCTGATCCTTTTAAGTAAGCTCTGGTTTCTGGCCTATTTTATTTTGCTCAATTTTCAAAAATCTGTCTTCTACATCCTTAAATATATTTTTGTACTGCCTCTTCTCCTTTTTTTTTTTTTTTTTTTGTGTCTTCTGTTTCTAACACAGCTATCTTTTACATAATGACTTAAGTCTCCTGTTTAATTTTTTTTCTTAAACTCTTCTAACACATTTTTCTATCTCTTTCTAAATTGTTTTTCATCTGTTCTTTGTACTCTTGTCCCTATTCTTTGAGCTCTTGGTGCAAAGAGGACTTTTTTTTTTTTTTTTTTTTTTTTAGTTTATCTTCATTTATGTATTTGATTTCCAGAAACATATTTCTTCAATGTTTTCTTAGGCTTTGTAAAATCATTTTTCTGGTGTTCTTGTCATGGTGAGTTCCTATTTTTATATTTCAACATTTTTCTCATGGTTCCTTGCATAGCGAGTCTCTCTTGGTTAGCTATTTGCTGAAGAACAGAGTATGGTTATAACGTGACCATTAGTCTGTGCAAGCTGGCCAGCTGGTTTAGATCTATTACCTTGGAACACCAACTTGCTAACCTGGGACTGTGTCTTTTCACTCAGCTATCAGAAGTTGTAGCCAATATCACAGATTCTTCTTCTGGTGATCTTGTGCATACTCCTTTTGAAGTGACCTCCCCCGCCCCAACAATTACTCAACAGATTGCCTCTCACAAGATTGCCTGCCTACTGCTCTTTAAGCCCAAACTTCTTTACCACTTACTCACATCACATGGGACTCAGGAATATTCTGGAAAGCCATCTGTTGCTAAGATCAAGGATTGACAGTGTATGTTTTCATTAACCACCTCCTCGTGGAGAGCTCCACATGATGATGGGGTCCACAGAAGCAACTTTATTTATGAAAAAATATTTACTGAGAGGTCACTATATTCCAGGCCCTGTTCTAAGTCTTTGAAATGCAAAAAAACTCACCTTTGCAGAATTTACATTACCAGGGACAAAGGAAGGGGGGGTGACAATAAAATATAAAAGTTATAAATTATATAATATAATAAAAAGTGATAAATACTTTGGGGAGAAATGCAGAATGAAGGATTCAGGAGTGGTAGGAGATAAACAGGTTGAAATTTAAAATAGAATGGTCTAAATTTCACTGCATTTGGCATCTAAACTTCATAGATTGTGGTTTGAGATTTTCTTCTCATTTGGTCTCTATGCCCTTTGTTTTTTCAGAAAGGAGAGCAAAGCTGGTTTATCCTGATCCTTCTACCACTTCCAGTTAAATGTGCTTGTTTTATAAATTCCAATGATTTTTAATGTCACGTTCCTATCTGGTTTTCTGCTTTGTCCTCCTTGCATATGTGTGAATGGTGGAGAAATTCTTGAAATCCAACCGTTCTTTCCCCATCCTGAATCCAACTTGAATCCAAAATCACACCATGACTCACATAATTCTTGCGAGTTCCTATGAACCTTAGCTAATTTATGACAAATGTTTTGAATTTTCTTTTGTGATTTTCCTTAGAAAAGTATTTTGAAGCAGTGGCACAGAAATGGCCATATGAGAAAATAACCTTTTCTCCTTTCCTCCTACTTGGGTACGTAGGTACCTTTATAGGAATGGTTACATTTTATTAAGATATGCTCATCATATTGCAAGATGAAAGCTACTTTCTTATAGGTATAACTGGAGAGAAGTCTGACAGGAAATCAGGACTAAGAAGGGACTGCAATGTAACATTCAAGGGAAACTCTAATTTTAATTGTTCAGAGTGTCAAAGAGGTGTCTTTTTCTTTTTCTTTTTATTGAGACTGAGTCTCACTTTATCACCCTCAGTAGAGTGCTATGGCCTCACAGCTCACAGCAACCTCCAACTCCTGGGCTTAGGCGATTCCCTTGCCTCAGCCTCCCAAGTAGCTGGAAGTACAGGTACCCACCACAATGCCTGGCTATTTTTTGTTGCAGTTTGGCCAAACCCACCACCCCCAGTATATGGGGCCAGTCCCCTACTCACTGAGCCACAGGTGCCGCCCTGTCAAAGAGATTTCTTAGTGATACAATTTGGATGTCACAAACCAAGTGAAGGGGTCCTAAGAATGAGAGAGTCCCCAGCCCTCTGACTCTTATTTTCTAGTAGTTTAGCCAAAGAGATCTGACCAAACAACTGTTAGAACGGTGGTTCAGGATTCCTAAGAAGATCTGATCTGAAGAACAGAAACTGACACTCAAAGAGAAAAATAATTAAAGATAGAAATACGGAGCTTAGTCAATATTTAAGTCTCTGGTTCCAGAAGACCAACTATATCCACTTATTAAAAAGGATACGTGAGCTAGTGGATTCTTACTGTTTCAGTTCTGTCACCTACATTCGAGATTCTTCACTACAGCACAAGGAATGAAGGGATGTTCTATACTTGAACTAGAGATTTAAAGGAAGATATTTGAATGCCTACATATTAGTGAAGGTTCTGTTTCTTGATTAGTTCTAGAAAACCTGGTAAACAATGGGTCAACCAAACACAAATTTGTCTCACATGAAAAGAAGTCTAGGATGGAGAGCTCCCAGCACAGATAGGTCTAAAGCAGTGTTTTTCAACCTTTTATCTCATTTTATTTAAACCATGTTGATCAAAAAAAAGAGTATACTTACTGTGCTTTGAACTTCTTTTGACAATAATTTAATTAGTAATTTTAAAAAAATTTCTTGGCACACCTAAGATCTTCTCGAGGCACACCAGTGTACCATGCACGCCAGTGGAAAATCACTGGTCTAAGGTCTATACCTCAAGAATCCAGACTATTTCCCTCTTTCTGCCATCCTTAGTATAAGCTCTTGCAATTCTGGCCTCATGTCCGTAATATCTTGTAGGTCAGCCGCAGCCTAAGAGCACATGTGGCCTGCTAGGTCTTTAAATGCAGCCTTCTGGATAAATCCAAATTTTACACACAAATACTTTTTTATTTATTAAGACATTTTAGCTCATCTTTTGTATTTTATTTTTTAAATGAATGTATTTAAAGGCTGGCACAGTGACTCATGCCTGTAATCCCAGCACTCTGGGAGGCCAAGGCAGGTGGATTGCTTGACTAGCCTGAGCAAGAGCAAGACCCCATCTCTACTAGAAATAGAAAAACTAGCTGGTTGTGCTGGCAGGCACCTATAGTCCCAGCTACTTGGGGGGCTATGGCAAGAGGATTGCTCACACCCAAGAGCTCACTCATCATCAGGGAGCTATGATGCCATCTACCCAGGGAGATGGAGTGAGACTCTGTCTCCAAATTTATTAATTAGCTAATTAATTAATTAAATGTATTTAAAATACCAAAGAATAAAATAATTTTCTATGAAATAATCCTCCTAGACTGACTGGCACAATTAGAACATTAGTGAGCCAAACAGGCTAAACTAACAGCTGCTACACTCATGATTAGTTCTAACTGCCCCCACCTAACTAGGGCCACTACTGCTTGAGGCTGGTTGGTGAGAGATTATGGAAGTCAAACATGCCAATCTATTATCAGCTTTTGACTGTGGTGCACTGTATTTCTACTTAAAGTGGAATTTGTGAATAGTTCTGTAGTTCAACAATATTTTTTATTTCTGTCTGCTTAACAGCCCATCATGTCAAAGAAGAACAAGAGAATGCTAGAAGAATAAAATACATCTTTTTAATGAGGATTAGGAATTCCAATATTATCTTGTTTCTGCTTAAGACAAGATGATTGACTTGCTTTGTAATACTGCAATATCAACACTAGAGAAATTCAATGTTCATCAGCATTATAACACTCATAAGGACCACAGATATTTTAAATTAGAGGGAGAGGTGCAAAAGATTGTATTGCAGAAATTAAAAGATGAAAATCAAAAACCAAGACAATTCTTTCATGCAGCAATAAGACCGGCAAATAAAGCCATGGAAGCACTTTATAAAGTAGTTTGTATACTCTAGAAAAAAGAGAAGGCATTCAGTGATATAGAAATTGTATAAAAACGCTTTTGTCAAAGTGGTAGGATGTTTCAGACCCCAATAGTGTTTCAATGTACAAACAACTGCCTCTTTGAAGGAGAACCAGAGCTGATCAGCAGTATGAATTAAGCTTCAACTTACCAGAACAACTTCATGCAATACATCAAAATGAAAACAAGTATTATTCAATCACTTTTGAAGTATCAACTGATACTGCTGACTCAACACAGGTTTTATTCTTCATTCAGGTCAAAACAGAAGATTTTCTTTGCTAGGAAGAGTTGCTTGGGGACTCTTGCAAACATAACACAAGGAATAGACACCTTCAACAACTTTCAAGATAAATATCATGAAGTTGGACTGAATTTGGTGAATTTACTCAGTATACACACAGATGGTGGACTTTCTGTGACAGGAAAACATTGAAGGATTTATTGCACAGATTAAAAAAAAAAAGCATTAACAGATCCAGATGCTCTCATTTATTCTCATTGTCTCTTGAAAAATCTCTGTGCTAAAGCTACTATTTTCAGTGACACTTTGCAAGGAGTTATAAGTATTTTTAACTATGTTCACCAAATGCAACATGGTATTATGAGTTTTGTAACATGCTAACGTTGAATGATGAAGTATTCAGCATGGATTTGTCTTATCATCTAAAATGTGTTGGCCATCACAGGCACAGGTGTTAGCCAAAATTTTATCCCTGTGAGAACAGATGGATATATTGTATGAAGAACACAATCAGCAGTATGAATTATTGAAAAAATATTTCTATAGGAATGCAGCATTTCTGTGTGATAGCATGTCAAATCAAAATGACTTAAATGTCTCTTTAAAAGGCAAAAATAAATGTGTGTGTGTGTGTACAGTTAAAAAAAAAAGCTATCTGTTTTCAAAACACTGCTTTAAAAGAAATTTTGGATGAATATTTTTCTCAGTTAGAAAAGGTCATTGATGAGCAGGATGATATATGTAATTTATCTGAGGAATACACAGCTGTTACAGACCTATTAAAAGGAGAATACAAAGAAAGGCTCACTGACTTTGAGAATCATGACATGATTCAAATTATCACCTCAGCCACACCTAGTTGATATCACCCAAGTGCCTAAAGAACTACACAGATGGAGATGCTTGAGCTTTCAGTAGCTGACTTTTTTTTTTTTTTTTTTTTTTGAGAGAGCCTCAGGCTGTCCCCCTGAGTAGACTGACATGGCATCACAACTCAGAGCAACTCCAACTCCTGGGCTCCAGCAATTCTCCTGCCTCCGCCTCCCAAGTAGCTGGGACTACAGGCACCCGCCAC
>NW_003852397.1:32485193-32530476 GCF_000181295.1 Otolemur garnettii
GCTGCAATAAACATTCTGATACAAATGTCTTTGTTGTAATGCGATTTTTGGTCATCTGGGAATATACCCAACAAAGGATCTAAGTATATCTAATTGAAGTTTCTTGAATGCAGCCTTATTTGATTAAAGCTAAACTAATGTGGCCTGCCAGTTCTAGGTAAAAAAGAAAAGGAAGGAATTGGAATTCATTACTTTCCATTATCTATAACTTCATCACAGGACCTTCCTAGCTACAAAGGAGTTTGGAACACTGAGCTTTTGCCTTTCTAGATTTCATAGTAAAATTGGGATGTGGTTGAAACCTTAAGAGACAGGTGGTGGTAACAGTAAGTAAATGACAGTAAGGCAAAATCCAAGGGACAGAGTTTTTTCTGCTCATCAGCTGTCCTCTCAGCTGAAAGATCCTCCTTTCGTAGCCAACTTTGGCAATTCCTAGGGCAGGATGTGGATTGAGGGAGCTCTTGCTATTAAGGGAAGTGATAGTTGCAAATATCATTCATGTCATTTTATTTATTATTTTTTAAATGCAGGGGGAAAGATAGGAACCACAAGGTAAATTATTGCTAAACTGACTCCATAAAATTGGAAAACTTCTCTATAGATATACATATAGAGAGAGCAATGCATATAGTAACTTTAAAAGTAATATAGAGTAGTACTAGTATAGTGTATATTCTATATGTTGTATTGTTAGGCCTAGCTGGCCTAGGCTAAGACAGAAAGGTGTCAGGCCTATACTATAATGGAAAAATACCAGTTAACTCCTGGCAAATTTCTGGACTACAAGCTTTCAAAAAAAAGAAAATGAAATAAGTCTAGTTAACCCCCAAGATAGATGGGAAAGTATTAATCAATTTCTTGCTTCTAGTTCACTCCAAGTTTCTTGCTTGGCTAACTCCTTGGGAAACAGACTGGGAGGTACCAACTATTCCTGGACTGACTTTTAAACAATACCAGGTGAGAAAAATACTGAAACTAAAATGTATGGGGAAAAGTACTGAAACTAAGATGTACAGGGGGAAAATATTAAAACAAAGATATATGCCATATGACTGACTAACTGAAAAATTCTGCTTCTGTACAAGTAGCTTGCTTGCTACTCTACCCAGATGCACCTGGGCAGCCTGCGTGCCAACCAGGATGCAGACCAAGCCTTAAAACCCGACCCCTTAAGCACTCAGCACTGCTCAGATACCCCATGTTGGGATACTGAGGCAGTCACCGGCTGGCTCTTCAATAAAAGGATTCCTCTTTAAATTCAACTTGTTTGGCAGTGTGGTCTTTGTGGGCACAACAGTATACTACGCACATACACTTGCACAAAGACTAATGACCAACCATGAAAAAATATTAGTTACACAAACAATAGGTTATTTCCTTTATTTGCAAAGATATCCTAAAATCATTAATAAAAAGATAATCAACTCAGTATCAAATTTCACCTAAAGGATATAAACAGGCAGTCCCCAGAAAAGGAAATGAAAATAACCTCCCCAAAACTAAAAAGATAATCACAATGTTCATGATTACAGAACTACAGTAAAACTGTGCTTGCTGAGACCAGCTTCCTAATGCATTTCTTCTCTTAGAGCTTCCAGGACAATAAATACCTTGGTTTTCCTCCTGTCTCACTGTTCTCTTTATCTCAGTCTCTTTTGCTGGCTTCTCCTTTTTTCCCTGGCCTCTTCTCTAAATGTTGGAGTGCCCCAGGAATCAGTCCTTGGTCCTTTTCTCTTTTCTTTATACACTCATTCCCTTAGGAATCTCTCTCAATCTCACAGATTTTAAAAAGTATATACAGTCTGATGACTTTAAAATATGTATTTCTAGCTCAGACCTCTTCACTAAATTCCAGATTCAGACACTCAGTTACTTGCTCAACATCCCCAGTTGCGTGTCCAACAGCTGTCTCAAACTCAAAATTTCCAGAGCTGTACTCCTGGTCTTCAACAACCTCCCAGACCTGCTCCACTCACAGCCATCTGCACTTCATTTGAGGATACCTCCATCCTTTCAGTTGATCATGTTAAAGACCTTGGAACTACCCTTGATTTTCATCTTTCTTTTACATCCCTCATCCAATCTGTCAGTGAATTCTCTTGGCTCTATTTTCATCTCACTTTTCTATCATAAAACTTTCCGTGGATCACTTTTTTTCCTTGTGTTCATAATTCTTTTATATGGGGAGGGGGAGTTAATATAAGGTTACGTCATTGTATTTGTAAGGTAAAGTCCAGGTTATAGTTGTATCCTTCACCCAGGAATGTCCCAAATACCCCTACATGGTACCCAATAGATAGGAACTAATTAAACCCCCCTTTCTCCTTGAATCCTTGAATTTAACTGTATTTTTCTTTCATGTGGGCCTGTAGTTGTCAATCTATGAGTTTCAACTTAGTATCGAGTACATGGCATGCTTGATTTTACATTCTTGAGATGCTTAGGAGAATGTTCTCCAAATCCTTCCAGGAAAATACAAAAGATACAAAGTCTCCATCCTTTTATGGCTGAATAGTATTCCACAATATACATATACCACAGTTCATTAATCCATTCATGGGTTGATGGGCATTTGGGTTATTTGGGTTGATGGACATCTTTGTGATTGTGAATTGAGCTGTCATAAACATTCTAGTAGAAATGTTCTCACGGTAAAATGATTTTTCTTCTTCTTGGTAGATACCTAATAATGGTATTCTGGGATCAAGTTGAAGGTCTACTTTTAGTTCTTTGAAGATTCTTCATATTTCTTTCCAAAAAGGCTGTACTAGTGTGCAATGCCAACAAACACATTAAAAAAAAAAAAAAGCTCATTGTCCCTAATCATCAGAGAAGTGAAAAACAAAACCACTTTGAAGTATCATGGATCATTATTTTGCTCAGAGTAAAATCCAAAGTACTTAACAAACAATCATTTTAAAATGTATCTGCAAATTTTTGAATAGTCTTCCTGTCACTAAGGGGAGTCTAATATTCCTCACCTTGCTTAGGGACCAACCTCAGTGGCTAGTTACTCAGTTCTAATAACTTTAATGGGAGGGAAGTGATGGGGCTTGACTTTTAAAGCAATATTTTAAGAAGTGATACAGTTTCCAACTGCTTCTGCCTCTCACTAGATCAGTGGTCCTCGACCTTCCTAATGCTGCAGCCATTTAATGGGTAGTTCCTGTGGGTCACAACACACAGGTTAAGAACCACAACCACTACATTGGGAGGAAGCCCAGACTACATGGAAAGTCCGCATGTAGGTGATCTGACCACAGCCCTAGTCGAGGTCCCAGCCAACATCAACCACAAGACATGTGAAAAAACCTTAGAGATAACACCAGCCCAGGCATCAAGCTACACAGTTAACGCCAAGTGAAGTGGAGATGAGCTTTCCCACTGAGCCCCTTCCAAATTGCAAATCAATGAAAAAAATAAATGTTTGCATTGACTTAAGCCATAAAGTTTAAGATAATTTACTACATAGCATCAGGTAACTCATCAACAAATAATATTTTTCCTTATAAAGCCCTGTGCAATATGAATGTCCTCTCCATTTCCTCTTTGACTTCATTTCTTCTACTTATCTTCTTAGTCATACCATTTCAAGCATATCGGCATCAGCCTTGCTGTTCCTTAAGCAAACGAGGTACATTTCTACCTTAGAGCCTTTATACTAGTCACTGCCCTCTGCCTGGAATGACCTTGCCCCCACGTATCTATATAGCCCTTCAAGGACAGCCCTTCCTTTGTCTCCTTCAAGCCTTTGCTTAAATATCAGCTCATCACTGGAATCCCCTGGCCACCTTTTTAATATTGAAACTTGCTTAAACATCCCCCCAGAACACCAGGTAACGTTGACTTGCTATACTTTAATTTTTATTCCATAACACTTGTACCTTCTAACACACTAAATTATTTATTAAGTTACTTTTTCCAGTATCCTCACCTCGGTACTAATTTAGAAATTTCATGAGGGCAGGGTTTTGTTTTGTTTTTTATCCTTCAGTGATATATCCCAAGCTAACAGAAGAGTTCTTAGCACATAATAGGGGCTCGGTAAGTAACTATTGGAGTAATAAGTATATAATGTTATTACATTTACCCTTAGAAGTTTTTCTTAAAGCCCCTATATAGTTCAATAGTTCAAAGGATAAAAAGCCAAGCAATTCCCAAAGGACATTGAGATTAAAATGAGACTATATATTTTGGCCTTTTTAGTTTTCCTTGAGGAAAGTGATTAAGAAAGCAAAACCAGGAAAAAAAGTAAAGAAGAAGAAGAAAAGAAGGAAGGAAGAAAAAAAGAACAAGAAAGCAATACCACTCACTAGCCTGGGATTATTTTTTCCCTAACAGAAGGAATTCTGACACAATTTCTGTTTTCCTGGTGAATGAAAAACTTATGCTTTTAAAATGTGTCCACTCATAGATATGTAATTAGTCCCCTGTTACTTCTAAAAAAGGAGATAACTCAGGCTGACATAGCATATGTTTTATTTTCCCTAATCAAAGGTCATGTGAAAATCACTTGGTCTGGATTTGTTTCTGAGGAATTTCTGGATTATTATAATGCATGAGACATGAAACAACAGTGTAGAATATAAACATACACTTAAATGAATACATATAAAGTGAACACCTGTGGAAATACAAATTCTGATGGAAGATTAGAATGTTATCAGCACTCATGTTTCTCTTCCCAGCCCCAATTAACTCCCTCTGCAAAAGGTTTAAAGACTGGAATCCCTAGAACACAGAAATTTCTCCAAATCCTTCCAGGCAAATATAAAAGATACAAAGTCTCCATCTTTTTCTGGCTGAAACAGAAATTAGCATAGGACGTTTGTAAGGGAATGCCCTTGACGTGACACCAGCAGAAAAGCAAAACCAGGCAGAGAGAGAAGTTGAGCTATGGTGTAGTCCACATGAAGGCCTCAGCAACCCCTAGACAGCTCTGGTACAGCCTGCAGAGTATCCCCAAGGCGCAGGATTGTGCCTGTTTAACTCAGTCACTCAGTGCATCTGCCATGGAAGGACATGAATTTCTCCCCAACGAGGGCTGACTTCTGAGGGCCACCTCCTAGAAGCACTTGGCAACAGGAAGAACAAATTCTTCACTACTGAAGAGGGATGTAGCCAACAATGACCCCCTGCTCCACATTGCCTTCCTGATTCCAATGATAATCGCATCTTTAGTATTTTTTCTAGTTTTACCACATAGGCAACAACACTGTCATTTATTTCGCCTGATTTTGAAGCTTAGATAAATGAAATCTTACTGTATGCATACATCTGTGTCTTTCTCTTTCTCTCAAAAATATGCTTTTTAAGATTCATCCATGTAGCTGATTATTAATTCATTCTCAGTATTGTACCCCATCTTTTAATGTGCCACAGCATATTCATTCGTTTCACTCTTAATGGGTTGTTCACAGTTTGGGAGTTTTTAAAAATGCTGCTGTGATCATGAATGTGTAGGAGCTTAATTGCTTGTTCATAGTACTTAAACTTTTAATTTTACTAGAAAATCTCAAAATGTTTTTTAATCTTTGCTCCCAACACCCATGTTTGAGGAGCCCCCTTTCTCTACATCTGTCTCTCCAGGGACAGGCTTGGTAATGCTGTAGTAACAACCCCTTAATCTTAGTGGCTTAAACAACAAAGGCTTCCTTCTCAGTCCCATTTCTTGTCCATCAAGATCAGCTATTGAACGATCACTGCAGGATCCAGACTGAGGGATCAGGCTCTATCTGTAACATTGCTGGTCCCTTAGAATGTTTTCCTTTTCCAGATATATATTCACATTGTACATAAATAAATAGACTATATCACTTCTTACTTTCCAATTTTCTGCTTCTAAATGCTTACTCTCACCTATTTGCATTGGTGTTTTATGTATTTTGAAAATATATTATTAGATGAATAATGGAACATATAGTTTTAATTAATTTATTATCATTAAGGAATTGACCCTAGGACAGACAACTGGTTAACAAATTGATAGCTGAGTTTGGACATGTGAGCAGGCCACTACTTTTTTAAATAATAATGACCCCAAAATTTAGTAATTTAAAACAATAGTCATTTATTTAGCTCATTACTCTGTAGGTCAGCAATTTGAGTTGAGTTTACCTGGGTGGCTCATCTGTCTTCAGCTGGGCTTGCTTCTTTTAACCGCCCAAGATAAGAGATGAGCTAAAGAAAGAACAATGTTATTTGCAGAAGTTAGAATATAAAGACACAAGAACTATTTCTCTCACCTTCAGTCCCCTCAGCAAGAAAAGATCAAAGCACAGAAAACTGGAGCCTCTTAGAAGAGGTCACCAGGAAAGTCAGAGAGGGAAACAGATACTGAATTCAGATGCCCCAGTCTTGCTATTTCCCATAACAACGTAATCCCAGCTGTACTAAAATAATATTCCTATGCAATTATTCAAAAGTTAAAAGAATAGCTCTACACTATGAGATCAAAATAGGGCAGGAATTAAACAAAGGAGTAAACCTGAATAGCACCTAGTCAGCATCAGGTTCATCCACTTAAACAAACTCCAGAAAGATCTCTGTATGTACAGTAGAACCTCTGTAAGCTGACCACCCAAGGGACTGTAACAAACTGGTCAACATACAGAGGTGGTCAACATAAGGAACAAAGCCTACTGTACTGATATGTGCATTTGGTGCAAGTCCAGCCTATGAAAATTAGGTCAACTTAAGGAGGTGGTCAATGTAGGGAGGTGGTCAACTACGGAGGTTCTACTGTATTTATACACTGTCATACACAGCTGGGAACCAAGTTCTGAGTCTACCAATCTTAAACACTCCAATTTCCTAGGATCAATGAAATCCAGTATATGTTTGAACGTGCAAAGCAGACAATTCATATAATGATTAAAACCTTTAAACTGTGCAGAGTGAACCAAGCAGATGCCAAATCAGTTCCAAAACACATTTTAATTCTAATGGCAAACTACCAATTGATTCATTGTGCGCGTCTTGTGTCACTTGACCTTTCTGGATCTTAATTCCTTCATCAGAAATATTAATAACCCCAAAGCAGTGCAAGGTAGTAATCAAGATAACATATCCATGAAAGAATTTAAAAACACATGAACCTTTTCCACTTGACTGATGTGGGCAGATGCCCTGGTGTCTGAAATAAGTACAGAACAAAAATAAACGAGGAACCTACACAGCAAAGAGTCTTTCTAAAGCAAGAGCTATAGAAGGAAACACTCTTTGAAATAGCAGACAGTTTAAAAATCAGCACTAAAAGGAGATATGTCAAGCCCTGTGTTGGGCCAGGGATTCTAAAGAAGAGGCTCATGGCCTAATAGGAAATTTATGGGCAAATGGTACAAATATGATGGGGAAAGGGCAAAAGGAGAAGGGTGTACAAGTAGCCTGTAAGAGGTAATGACTAATTCTTTCCTGAAAGAGGATAATTGAAGATATTTTCAGAGAGGTGATGAGAGTTGAGCTGGGTTTTGACACAGATAATAGACATGGTACCTAGTAAATACCTATTAAGTACTTTTTAAATAAATGAAAGGCATTTCTGATGGAAGTATCACCAAGGGCAACAGCATGTGTGGATGGAATCAGGCATTTCCAGGAAATTCTATTGGCTGAGTGAAAAGTTGGAGGGATAGAACAACAGCCACCAGTAGTGAGGCTAGGGATGGATGCAGAAACCAGATCTCTGGGGCCTTGCATGACACACAAATGCTCCTGAGTACAGTAGGTCCTGTTAGATTTGGGAAGCTAGGGAAATTTGAAAACAGAATGCATAAGAGCATTCCAGCTAGAGGAACAATGACAGACATGATGTGAGCCACTCAGATCCTGCCTGAAGGAAGGACTTGTTACCCCCATCAGCTAGGAGTGCTGTTGGCAGAAAGCCTTCAGCTGGGCCCCTCTGGGGTCTGCCACAACTCAGAGCTGCCTTGTCTGTGGGCATGCCCTCCTGTGCAGCACACACTCAAAGCCCGATGGAGGCAGTGAGTATAGGCCCAGCCATGTCAGCCCACCCTGGGCAACTCTGCCAAGCCCTTTTAGCTCCCGAGCCCCCTGTGGAGTTAGCTGAGTCTGTCATTAGGAATGACTTGCCCTGAAGTTCATCTTCTCTTTCAGCCCATTCCTACTTCTAATAGGCCAGAGCCACAGGGGAAAGGTGGGGGCAAAGGGAAACTGAGGCAGAGGTCAAGCCTATCCTCCCACCCCTGTGGCTCTGTCCTTCAGAATTCTCTGGTGGCAGCTAATAGTTTGTAAGAAATGCAGTATGGCAAAGGAGCCCTGGTCTCAGCCTCCAAATGAATTTAAGGCCCATTTCTATTCAGTGTCTGGGACAAGACACATTAATTCTCTAAGACAGCTTCCTCAACCCCACTAACATTCGAGATTTGGTGGTGGAAGTGAGCAAACACATGAAATAACATGGGAAAGTGCTTTGTAAACCGTGTATACAAGAGTGGGTATGAATATTAAACCAAAGGCGATTGTTTCTGCCCCTTGACTATACTGTCTGAGTATATATACTGAGATTTCTCAGATAAGGTTTTTTGCTGGAAGTCAGGGGAAAGCCATGGAATGGTTATACTGCCACCTAGTCAACACAGGAAGAACAGCAGTTGGACCTCCCGGATGTTCCCAGGATGAGACAACCAACACACTTAAGTGGTCCTCCTTTTACTGAATCTTTGCCTTGGAGTTCCCAACTCCTAGACACAGGAAGAGAAAGGCAAGAGTAGGAAGTGGAAAATATCACAACCCAAATCAAATACCATCCTCAGGATAGATGAGTTTGGCCCCTTTATGCCCAGGCAGCTGGGATTATACCTAAAATAAATACATACAGAACTCTACAAAGAGCAGCTCTGCCAAGCTAGGTGGAACATCTTCCAGGTTATTCACCTCAAAAATCAGTTAAATGTAGTGTGTTAGGGAAGGAAAAAAAAAGATAATCTATCCAAGCATTAGAGGAAAACGTGAACTATACCAAAATGGATATCTTTGGTTGAAAAGATTTATAGGTGATCTTTATTTCTTTAATGTGCATTTCTGTGTCTTAGAGATTTGCTACCATGAACACATTGTCATCCTTTTATGATCACACAAAAGTAATTTTTGTAAAAATAGAATAAAAATTTTAACTTTTCTTTGAACATTTTGTATAAAGCTGGTTCTATCCCACCTGCTATGTCATCAGACTGTGTGGTAGATTATAGAAATCAGTTACTGAACCAGAAACTTGCCAGAGCATTCTCTCTCTCTCTTCCTTCCCCCTCCCAACTCCTCTTTCTTTCTCTTTCTCTCCCCAGCCCAAAGAGCATGTGTGTACTGCGGAAAGATCACATGCACAGAGAAAAAGCTGGTTATCTACAAGGCAGGAAGAGAGTCCCCAGCACTTTGATCTTGAACTTCTAGTATCTAGAACTGTGAGGAATAAATTTCTGTTAATCCACGTAGTCTGTGGTATTTTGTTATGGCAGCCCTGACAAACTCATATGTGATCTCACAGAAGTACCAAGTGAGGAATCTTCAACACCACACAGTTCCTAACTCTGCCTGGAAGTAGGCCCAAGGTCGCGGGCCTAAAGGATCAAGCCATGTTGGCTCGGCACCTGCAGCTCAGCAACTAGGACGCCAGCCACATAAACCCTAGCTGGCGGGTTCGAATTCAGCCTGGGTCTGCCAAATAACAATGATAACTACAACCAAAAAATAAAAATAGCCAGGTGTTGTGGCTATTTTTAATTTTTGCTTATAGTCGTCATTGTTGTTTGGCACCTGTAGTCCCAGCTACTTCGGAGGCTGAGGCGAGAGAATTGCTTTAGCCCAAAGTTTGAGGTTGCTGTGAGCTATGATGCCATAGCACTCTACCAAGGGTGATAAAGTGAGACTCTGTCTCACAAAAAAAAGGATCAAGCCATGACACAGAGGAAAAACCTTTAAAAAGCCATAATGATACTCAATATCTATATCACATAATGTTTCATCCATGGCAAATCTAAACCTTTCGCTTCCTCTTTGCACTGACAGTGTTGGCCTGAATTGTTGAGTTACCATTTGGGGGAGGAAAGAAGTCACTATCATTGATGCCAAAGGATTGGACCCATGAAAAAGTCACTTTTATCCGTCATCAACTGCAATGTCACAAAATACAGCACAGACTGCAATGAGCAGGAATCACACAGTCTCAAACCAAATGATTTAATAAAGAATGCCTTTATTTCTTTATCTACATTAATAAGGATGAAGTTCACATTAGATGTCCCTTTTCCTGGGCCCTCTCTTTGACTTATATTTGCCCTATTCTCTGGTGGAAAAAGCAAACCAAGTTTAAATTCATTTCTGAATTCAGTTTTTCTCACTAATCACGTTGATCTTTCTTTTGTTATGTAGCACCCCAAAATGTTAAAGTAATATTATAGGTCAAGTTCAAGTTTCCTTTTCATTCAGTTCTAATTCATTTAAATAAATTCTAGAAAGTTGCTATTACTTTGCTTAATCTATTAGAATTTAGTCCTTCTCGAGCCATGAGTCACCCACACCCAAGCCCTCCTTGGCCAGAAAAAAAATTTAGGGGTTAAGAATCTGACTTCCCAGATTGTGGAGTGAGCTTTGCCACTTATGAGCTTGTGGCCCCTCCTCTGCAAGGGCAGTCTCAGTTTGATCGGGTGTTATAAGAGAAGTCACTGTCACGAGGCTCTGCCTAACTCTGCAGGGCTATTGGGACACACTGAGCCTCACATTCTTCCCTGGTTTCAAACCGGTTGGCATTGCCTCCACAGCCACCGTACCAGAACTGCTGGCAAGCTTGGTTTTCCTTGTTGTGGTACCACTTCAGGGTATAATCCTGGCACTCGCCTTCCATTGGATCCATGGGACAAGGGCCTGCAAAAAAATAAACACAGAGAGAGCTGGCTTTCCTGTCGAACATGACAGGAAAAGAACATGGTTTGGAGTCCCAGACCTGAGAGAGAATCTCAGCCTCACCACCAACTAGCTGTGTGACTTTGGGCAAGTAGCTTACCTCTCTGAGACTCAATTTTCTCAACCATAAAAACAATATTAAAAAAATATACCCTAAATCTCAAATGTGCTGTATGATGTCACAGAGCATATGTGAAAGGTACAATATAGTTAAAGCTATTATTTGTAAAGTACCTTGCTTATGGCAAATATACCCATGGTACATGTATAAATAAGTGAGTGAATGAATAAAGCTTTCTAATACTGAGCACTCCCCACTTGCCTATTATACTTCTTTTCCTCTTTTTTCAAATTATCTCAATCCCTAACATAACCCCAAGCCTGTCCAGTCTTCTAACGACCTAAGCAAATCCAGCTTCTTTATTACATTCTTTATAGTATTCCTGATTCCTGCCCAAGAAATTAAGACAGCTATTAAGAGAAACATATGCTATCCCTGAAAAACAAAAAAATAGCATTGGGAATCAACAAGTTACAACAAAGTAACATCTGAGAGTCCCTGAATTTTAAAATTACGCATTTATTTTCCCAGCTGTCTAATCCCTGCCTTCTAAAGAAAACAGATTTCTGTGGGCACATTTTGCATCACATAGAAGTATTCTTGTCCCAGGTCAGCCCTGAAACACAGAATGCTAACATCTTCCAAATATTCCCTCCTGGGTCTTCTAAGCATCCCTAAATAAAGAAAATCCTGTCTTCAGAAAACAAGAGTCAAAATTCATGGTCTGTTCCTAGGAAGCTACCTACTAACCTCCCAATAGAATAATCACTTTTTCGGGAGATGTGGCCTGATGTACTGGACTCACAGAGAAGAGGTGCACTCTTAGTGGGTACAGAATTGATCATGGAAATTGTCCTATGCCTTGAGAAGGCATATTTGAATTTGCCCACTATGTGACCCCTTACTCTGGAAGTATAAGAAAACCAGCCCAGGAAAAGAAAGAGCAAAACATGTCTTCAAAAACTTGTCAGAGTCAAGAGAAAAACATTCCAATAGTGAACTTCAGGCTGTACTCTCTAGATCCAACACGTAGACTCAGAGCTCAGCAATCATCAGGCACCAACCTCTGCCATTACCAAATGATTCTGATCTTATAAACCAACAATTTGTTTATTAAACATATCAGTCACTTTTCCTGGTGACACATTGTGGTCTCTGGAACCTCCACTCTTGCTTTGTGTCTAAAAGACAACCACTCAATCAGGGGCTGCTCTTCCTAGATTTGACTTCTACAACATTGATGGAATTGTTGGAAATGATGGAAAAATCTGTGCTCTTCAACACAGTAGCCACTAGCCCATGTGGTGGCTGTTAAGCATTTGAAATGGGGCTGATGCAATTAAGGAACTGAAATTTTGATTTTATTTAATTTCAAATTACTGTATTTACATTTAAATGTAAATAGCCAATGTGGCTAGTGGTTACCATATTGGTTAGTATAGCCCTAGGTGAGTAAGACCTTAATGCATTAAAATAATTACCTCTAAGTTATTCTTTGCAGCTTACCACTCAGTATACTTCATAGTCTTAATTTTTCTTTTAGCATCATGATATAGCCATGATTGAGGGTCAATAAGTTTTTACCAAGCAATTAATGCTAGCCCCCAATTTTATATATGGCATTATTTTTACCATGAATATTAACCTTTGCCTTCTCAGAAGAATCACATAGTGGCAGGCGCAATTTTACTCAAACAAGTTCATAAAATCCAGGAGTGAAGCAAAAGTTGGGGGGAAAGAAAAGTTAGGTCCAAAGAGCAGCTACAATAACATTAGAATTTTTCCTAGGCTTGCTTTATCTCCCGGTATATATGTCTTATAATATAACGCTGCTTAGAAGGAGAACCCAAAACATAGGTCTGTGTGCTTTGGAGATGATGGTGAAATTGAAAATATACCAAGTCTAGCCTGGCTTCTGTGAAGAGAGATAACACGCATTCAATTCTTCACTACAAGCACAATAAAAGGTAGCGGTACTACGGCAGAATTTGACATAAGATACAGGAGCACAAAGAAGGCCATGAACATTTATTACTACTGAGGAGCACAGAAGGGACTCTAAAGGGGAAGGGGGGGAATGAGCTGAGCAGTGTGGGAAAGGAATTCTCATAACCCTAATAGGAGTGCAGCCGTTTTAGAAAATCAGGTCAGAAACCAGCAATCCCCTCCCCAGATTCCTGGAGTGCCTCAAGACCAGAGTTCCGGGAAATACCCCACCATAATCCTGACCCTAAGAATACATCCATAATCCCAAATCGCACACTAGAGAAGAACCCCAGGCAGTACTCCAGGTTCCATCCCCTTTTCAGCTATAGTGATGAGGCTAATAAAAGCCCTTTGTACCTGAGTGGGAGTTGAGCTGACCCTGTCAGTCTTCATTCTCCCCTCCCTCCCCCAATTAAAGTCTTTCTTTGTCCCTGGACTGGCCTCTTCTCCTTTCTTGCAGATCCTCATCCTGGTTCTATGCCAGAACCTCCCAAGCAATGAAAGATGAGTAGCTATAGTCCAAGTGGACACTGTGGAGAGGACACAGAAAGGCAGATGAGAGTGAGGAATATATGGAGACACAGAACAAACAGCAGGGCCAGGGGTAACTGTGAACAGCAGAAAAGGTTATGCAGGACAGAAGCAGCCAGGAAGGCCCCAGAGGACCAAAGCAGACCTCTAATCGCAGAGGCCTGTGTGTCTTACACAGGCACAGAAACACAGTGTGACAAATGATGGGCAACCATAGAAAAAGAGAAATGATACAACCACATTTTTCATTTTAGAACATTAATTAGGTGTTCAAAATGGAATTAGAGGTAAGGGAGAGGAAGACAATTAGAGTGATGTTGGCTTTTGGCTTTCCATTCCTGGGCCAGTGGTGGTTCAGTATAACAAAGACAGGTGGTAAAGTAGGAGAAGACTTGGGCAAAAAACACAATGAGTTGAGTTTGTTAAATTGAGTTTGTTTTGTAAGACTACATGCAAGTCCAACAGGGCGATCTAGATGGTAGAAGATAAACTGGCCTGCAGCAGGGGAGAGAATTCCAGGTGGAAGACACGTGTTTGAGAGTCATCAGAACAGAGGGAATAGTTTGATGTGGCAGAAATGCTTGCTGAACTAGCGTGCATAAAGTGTTCCCAGGACTGAAGAAAGGACTCAGGGGAAGGGAGTGGCAGATATATCACGAAATCCATGAAGCCTAGGCTTCTAAGCCACTAATGTGCACAAGACTCTTCTAAATAAATATTCACTTTTTACTTAATTCTAATAATTTGGTAATATTTTTCTGGGTGAGAACTCCCCCCAATTGGATAAGCTCCCTAAAATCTGAATGCTCCTGTGAGGATAGACCTGAAGAAAAGCCCACAGATATGGACTGGTCAGCAGTAGAACAAGAGGAGAATGTTGTCTCCAAAGCCAGGAGATTTGAAGAGGAAGGTGATGGTCACCTTGATTTTGTGGGAAAGATGCCTTACAGCAGCAATTCTTATTTTAGGTTGTTTAGTGGAATCAATGGGTAAGTCCTGCACCCAGAGATTCTGATTGAATTGAGCTGTAGGGAATTTTTACAGACTCCCAGATGATTCTATTGTACAGGCAAGACTGAAAAATCGCTACCTCAGTGAGATCACCTTCGACATAGTAATCACCAAGGTAAATTCTTCCATGCTTAATGTTTAGCCTAAAAAAGGGGAAACACTGTCCCTGCCGGGAGCAGCTATTCCTATATTGTCCAGTTTTATTTCTTTTGGATAGGTGTTTGTTTTGGAATCTAAAAGGGAGCACATATCATCAGTTCTTAACAGCTAACTTGTTTGGGATGCTTACGGTGTGGCTAACACGTGAATTATCAAGTTTTATTCCCAAAACAACTCTAGGGGGTAGGTACTCACATAATTTTACCCCACTTTACAGGAAATTACGCCACAGAGAGAATAAATAACTCCCAGGACCACCTAGCTAGTGGCCCCAGATAATGATCTAGGCACATTCAAAATCTCTGAGAGATATGCCTCATTTACTCTAACCAGGACTAACCACACCCCTCACTAGAAACTCTTTCAGCTACGATGGATCAAGTTCAAAAACTTCACAGTCAACTTTCCCAGATCTCTTTCTATTCTTTTTTTTTTTTTTTTTGAGACAGAGTCTCACTATGTCACCCTCAGTAGAGTGCTGTGGCATCACAGCTCACAGCAACCTCAAGCTCTTGGGCTTAAGCAATTCTCTTGCCTCAACCTCCCAAGTAGCTGGGACTACAGGCATCCACCATAATGCCTGGCTATTTGTTGTTGTTGTTGTTGTTGTAGTTGTAGTTGTCATTGTTGTTTAACAGGCCTAGGCCAGGTTCAATCCTGCCAGTCCCCAGCAGGTATGGCATGTGGCCGTCGCCCTAACCACTAAGCTATAGGCACCAAGCCCCCATATCTCTTTCCTATATGTTTAGTGTTCTGCTTAATTTGCCTATCACATATAAGAAGCAACTTGTCATTTGCATTACTACACATGACATGGATGCTACAGTACCCAAAATTCCTTAAGCTTGTTCAGAATGCATTTGGCCATCTTAGGTTAAAGTTAGCCTTCATCTGTTTCCTTAAACTACAGTAGAACCTCCAAGGTTGACCACCTCCCTAAATTGACTACCTCCTTAAGTTGACCTAACTTTCAAAGACCAGACATGCACCACTTATACATGTCAGTATGGTAGGCCTAGTTTCTTATGTTGCCTGCTCCACACGTTAACCAGTTTGTTACAGTCCCTTAGATGGTCAGTTTACAGGTTCCACTATTCCTTTCCATACAAGAATTTGTGGATTTGTAAGAAAGGTATAGAAAAAACAAAAATACGCATGCTAACACATTGTATAGGAGATGTTTTTTAAAGATAAAGATGAAAAAAGTGAGTCTAACTTAAGAAGCAGGAGTTTGGTTTTGACCATAGGTAGTACCTGAATTTATTTCTTTCCTAGTTTCTTTCTGGTTCAATGGTGTTTCTTGTTCATTTTTTTCAGCATCATATTTGTTATTTTCATAAGTTTCAAGTGCTTCTTGCTGAGTTACAGACGTTGTCATGCCTTTTCTCTTCTCTTCTAGAAAAATGTTTGTTGCTTTAAGTGCTTCCAAATCACCAGCAAACCCAGACATGCCAAACTGGTGGTTGGTTAACCTGTATAGAAACAAGTCAGGTCAAACTGCATGGTCAAACTTTAAGAACTGCGTGGTCCAGCTCCTAATTGATACTACTGTGATTTATAATCTTTATATTAGGGCATTTCTTAATGACTTCATTATTGCAGTAACTATTTCTTGAGACATGTTTATCAAAATGTCAGAATGACATGTCTAACATTATCAATTTTACCTCTGGAACATGGGATTAGAGGATGGGGTGATATAGTAGAATGGAAATATTTCATTTTTTTGCTTTTATATACTCATGTCTTTATGTACTATTTGAACTTGTTACATTAATTCTGTATTACTTTCAGTGTTAAAAAAAAAAAAAAGAAAGAAAAAAACCCAAATGTACACATATCAGAATTGTCAAACCCAGAAGCACCCCCATCATAGTTTGGGTCAAGTCATACACTGTCATTGTCTGTGACATTCTTTAGGGTGACAGTGTCCTGCATGGGGGTAGAGCTGTGGGTCAGTCAGAGCCTACCTTTTGACAGGCATGATTGATTGCAGCAGAGTGTCCCCACGGGTTAGACCCTGACATTCTTCAATGAGCTCTGGAGGTGGATACTGGTTTGTTCCACCTAAAAGAGAAAAAAAATCAAACCAAGTCAAATGTAAAATAATATAAAATTTTAAAGCATAAAATTAAATAAGATGAAAATAAAATATTATCCATTGAGACATAAAATTCAAAAGACATAAAATCAAAGTGTGAAATATAAAACAAAATAAAAACATATAACAATATAAAACTAAAAGTAAATAGAACAATAAGAACAAAAATATCCATGAAGACAAAAAATCAAAAAGGTACAAAATGTATTCAAATAAAGCATAAAATAAAAATTAAAATGTAAACACATACATAAAACAAAATAAAAGCAAAATAAAAAATGTATCCTATCATGTAAACATAAAATAAAATCACAACATAAAAGAATACAAAATACAACCTAACATAAAAAACATAAAGTAAAACTAAGTTAAAACAGGTTAGAAAAGTGATTCTTTCAGCCAGCTTGCTTCTTCCATTCAAAGAATCACTAAGTCATCAGCCATCTGATACCAATCTCTCTTCCACCCCTTGCAAAGATAAGAAGTCTAAGGTTCAGAGAGGTCCACTTACTTTTCTAGGATCGTATGTCTCACTAGCAGCAGCCCTAGGACTAGAATCAATTTATTGGTCTTTGTACCTCTCAAAGTGGAGAGACCCAGAAGCTATGTCAGTACTTCCAAGACGTCCATCAAACTCTCTTTACTCTTTTGGTGATACAGGAGTAAATGTCCCCCCAAAAGATGTCACAGCCACTTATAAACTGAGAGGCTAGACCGGTGGTTCTCAACCTTCCTAATACCGCAACCCTATAATACAGTTCCTGTGGGTCGCAACCCACAGGTTGAGAACTGCTGGAGTAGACTAATACCTCCCTGCAAAGCCAGCAAGGACGCCTCACGTGTTACAACAAAGCACCCTGCAGGCATTGTTTTGAATTGTGCACTGGACGACAAAGCCCAGGACAAACAGCTAGAAATGTGACCAGGACAATACTTTCCCCAACCCAATTCTAAATCTCCATTATCATGCTAGGGATACGGATTTTTTAATAGTTTTAAGAGAAAAATAATAATAATTCAACTAGTCCTGATGAAAGGCTGGGGTATGGGGACAATTTCTGGCTAGGATACACTGGCACAGCCATTTTCCCTTAATCTTTACTATTGGCTTCTTCCACCCCATCTGAGGTGGGAGACCCTGGACTTTTGTCCCATGTCCATTACTTCCTGGAAAGTCCCTGAAGACCTGTGACCCAACACTGCCATGTCAACCTGTACTTCAAAAAATAAATGTCACATACTCTTGTTACTTAAAGGGTGGGTCATGGACCAGCAGCATCAATGTCACTCTCAAGCTTGCAAGAAACACAGACTCTCAAGCACCAACCCAGATCTACCGAATTGGAATCCTCATTTAAACAAGATGTCCAAGAGATTCATGTGCGTGTAAAAAGTTAGAGAAGCACTGTCAAGTATCATTGGAAAATAGCTGTAACAAGTAGTGATAACAATAACTATGCCTTACTTGTACAGTATTGGAGCTTTCAAAGCCACTCTATGCACATATGACTTCACAGTCAGGGAAACAACTGCAATTCTCATTTTGATAAATGAGAAAATCAAGAAGTTGTGTGGACATCTGAGGCTCCCACCCACCAGATGAGAAGTTCAGGACAAGAAAC
The DNA here is from genome assembly GCF_000181295.1 of Otolemur garnettii. Taxonomy (NCBI): domain Eukaryota; kingdom Metazoa; phylum Chordata; class Mammalia; order Primates; family Galagidae; genus Otolemur; species Otolemur garnettii. The sequence goes on from NW_003852397.1 coordinate 32,503,582, forward strand.
CAGCACTAGGGCTAGCACAATGCCAGGGCAATGATAATGAGGGGTTTCCAGAAATAGGGTGCTCCTGGCACTCCCCAGGGATAACGAGCTGCACACACTTTAGCAAGGGTGAAATTGCAATGCGCACCTACCTGCTTAAATGTCAGGCTCTGTATGCTCCTCTCCCCACCCCGCCCAGGGTACCCCCGTATTGGAGAACTGCTCACTTTTTAAGAGGGTCAGGAAAGCCCGTGTGAATCCCCGGGCGTAGGCTACCTCCGGCTCCGAGGCACCCTCTAGGTGAAGTAGGTGCTGCTCAGAGGGGGCACTGGCCACATAGGCCAGCTCCCCCAGCTCACTGGACCCCACACCGGGGCCCATGGCCAGCATAAACAGGGTGACGCCCTTGCACTTGGCATCCAGGGACAGGGTCCATAGCTTCTCTCTGTCCCAGCTGCTTGTCTCACTGGCCACGATGGCAAAGAGAACCCGTGCCTTCCGCGGCAGTGGGGCTGCCAGGAGCACCTTCTCCAGCGTCCACTCCAGGGCGTGGCCCAGGGCAGGGGCTCCCTGGAGGGGGTGGCCTGCTGCCTCGCGGACATGTCTCTGCATCTGCACCCGGTGACCATAAGAGGTCAAGTGGAAGCCCTGGCGCACTGGTGGGCGACCCACACCAGGCCAGAAGCCTGGCGTCGTGTGCGTCACCAGGGCCACTCGTGCTCCTTGGTGTGATGTTCCCGGCTGCGCAGCCACCTCCAGGTCGCCTAACACAGCGTCCACTAGACTCAAAGCTCCAAGGTACACGTCGGTGCTCACGCCATGGGAGCTGTCCACCACGAACGCCAAGTCCACGTCCAGCGCCTGGGGCCCCGGCACATCCCGCCGGCATTCTGGAGCTGGCCGGCACTTGTCTGGGAAGGAAACACGAGGCAAGATTTTGGTTACACTATGCATCTCTTTCTTTTCCTTACAAAACCTAGTTCCAAACCCTCAATAAGTCTGCTGCTATTGGCCACCTACTGCGTTACCATAGCAAGCGTTAAGGCCCTGTACTCGAGTCCATTGTTAAGAAGAAAGGACTGAGACTGAAGGCACATTTAATGTTTTTAACTACTAGGACTTGCCAGGAAGTATGGCTTCCCATTGTCTGACTTTCCCCTACAGGAAACGAATTATGGATGAGTTGCTTACGGTCGTGAACAACAATGTTTGGGAAACCACATAAAAACATTGATTGCTAAGAGGTGGGAATGAACTTGACAATTGTAGGAAATTGCCATTTTTAGGTGAAGAAAATCAAATATTGCAGTTATTTTTATTTTTTTAATTATATGGGTACGTAATGTTGTATATCCTTATAAGGTATATACAATGTTTTAATACAGGTATACAATGTGAATTAATCAAATCAGGGTAATCAGAGTATCCATCACCTCAAGCAGTTATCATTACATTGTGTTAGGAACATTCCAATTCCACTCTTTTAGTTATTTCAAAGTATACCCTAACTTATTGTTGATTATGGTCACTTTGTTGTGCTATCAAATATTGTTCATTCTATCGAACTATCTAACTATATTTTTGTATCATTAACCACTCCCCTTACCACTTTTAACCATCATTTACAATCGCATCAGCAGTGTATGAATGCTCTCATTTCTCTAAGTTCTTGCCAGTATTCATTATTGCCTGTCTTTTTGATAAAAACCATTTTAACTTGGGTAAGTCAATACCTCATTATAGTTCTAATCTGTATTTATCTGAATATTGATGCTGAGAATTTCTTTCATATACTTGTTTGCCATTTGCATGTCTCCTTTTGAGAAATGTCTATTTATACCTTTTGTCCATTTTGAATTTGATTTTTTCCTATTGAGCCATTGGAGTTCCTTATATATTCTAGTTATTAATCCCTTGTCAGACAAGGAAGTTGACAAATATTTTCTCACATCCTGTGTGTTGTCTCTTCCTTTTCTTGTTCTTTTGCTGTGCTGAAGCTTGATGTGATCCAATTTGTCCAGTTTTGCTTTGATTGCCTGTGTTTTGGGATTATTATTCAAGAAGTCCTTGCCCAGACCAATGTCCTGAAGAATTTTGCCCATGTTTTCTTTTAGCAGTTTCATATTTTCAAATCTGACATTTAAGTCTTTAACCCATTTTTATTTGATTTTTGTATATGGTGAGAGACAGGGTCTCATTTCATTCTTCTGCATATGGATATTCAGTTTTCTGAGCACCATTTATTTCCCCAATGTATGTTCTTGGCACTTTTGTCAAAGATAAGTTCACTATAGATGTGTGGATTTCTGGATTCTCTATTCTGTTCCATTGGTCTCTGTGCCCATTTTTTTCCCCAGTACCATGCTGTTTTGGTTACTATAGCTCTGTAGTATACTTTGAAGTCAAGTAATGTGATTCTTCCAGTTTAAGGGGTTTTTGTTTTGTTTTGTTTTGTTTTTGTTTTCTTCTTAGGATAGCTTTGGATATTCTGGGTCTTGTGATTGCATATAAATTTTAGGATTTTTTTTGTTTCTGTGAAAAATGTCATTGGCATTTTGGTGGAGATCACATTGAATCTGTAGATTGCTTTGGAGTATGGACATTTTAATAATATTGATGCTTCCAATCCATGATCATGATATATCATCCATTGTTTTGTGTCCTCTTCAACTATTCATCATGTTTTATGTTTTCATTATAGAGTTCTTTCACTTCTGCAGTCAAGTTTATTCCTATGAATTTGTACCTATTGTAAACAAGATTACTTTCTTGGTTTCATTTTCAGATTGTTTAGGTTAACATAATAGAAATTCTACAGATTTTTGTAAGTTGATTTTGTATCCTGTGACTTTGTTGAAATTGGTCATCCCTTCTCATAATTTTTTGTGGGAATCTTCAGTTTTCTCTAGATATCATCAGATCATCTGCAAACATGGATAATTTTAATTTTTCCTTTTATTTTGGATATGCTTTATTTCATTCTCTTGTCTTTTTGCTCTAGCTAGAATGTCCAGTACTATGTTGAATAACAGTGGTTTGTCAAAGTGGGCATCCTTGTCTTATTCCAAATCTTACAGAAAAGACTTCCAGGTTTTCCTTATTCAGTATGATAGTAGCTGCAGATATGACATATATGGTTTATATTGTGTTGAGGAATGTTCCTTCTACACCCACTCTTTTCAGAGCTTTTATCATGAAGCCATGTTGAATTTTATTAAATGCTTTTTCTGCATCAATTGAAATGATTATATGGCTTTTATCCTTTGTTCTGTTGATATGTATAACATTAATTGATTGCCTATGTTGAAGCATCCTTGCATCCCAAGGATGAATCCCACTTAATCATGATGGATAATCTTTTCAATGTGTTGTTGAATTTAGTTTGCTAGTATTTTGTTGAGGACTTCTGCATTTATGTTCATCAGCAATATTGGCCTATAAGTGTGTGTGTGTGTGTGTGTGTGTGTGTGTGTGTCTTTGGCTTTCATATCAGGGTGGTACAGTCTCCAAAAATGAGTTCGGTAGTATTCTTTCCTCCTCAACTTTTTGGAATAATTTAAATAGTACAAGTTCTTCTTTGCTTGGTAGAATTTAGCAATGAAGCCACGGGGGCCTGGGCTTTTCTTTGATAGGAGACTTCATTGTTCCTTCTATCTCATTACTTATTGGACTATTCAGGGGTTTTTTTTAATATTCAGGTTTTTTATTTCTTCCTGGTTCAATCTTGGTCGGTTGCATGTGTCTAGAAATTTATCTATTTCTTCTAAGTTTTCCAAGTTATTGGCATAGAGTTGCACAATAATCCTTTGGATTTCTGCAGTATCAGTTATAATGTCTCCATTTTCATCTCTGGTTTTATATATTTGGGATTTCTCTCTTTTTTCTTAGTTAGCCTGGCTAAAGGTTTGTCAATTTTGTTTGTGTTTTCAAAAGAAAAAACTTTTTGTTTCCTTAATCTTTTCTAATTTTTGTTTGTTTTAATTTCTTTTATTTCTGCTCTGATCTTTATTATTTACTTTCTTCTACTAATTTTGGGGGGGGGTTGGTCTTTGTTTCTAGTTCTTTGAGATGCATAATTAGCTTGTTTGTTTGAAGCTTTTCTACTTTTTTTTGATGTAAGCACTTATTGCTATAAACTTTCCTTTTACTACTGCTTTTGCTGTATACCATAGGTTTTGATATTTTGTGTTTTCATTTTCATTTGTTTACAAAAATTTTCTTGCTTTCCTTAGAACCTCTTCTTTATCCATTACTTTTGGGAGATTGGCTATTAAATCCCTTTTGGGGGTTAAATCTGCTTGGTGTTCTATGACTTTCTTGTACCAAAAAATACATACATTGTTGGTGGGACTGCAAACTAGTACAGCCTTTTTGGAAAGAAGTATGGAGGATCCTCAAAGACCTAACAATAGATCTTCCATTTGATCCTACAATCCCATTACTAGGTATCTACCCAGAAGAAAAAAATCATTTACCATAGAGACATTTGCTCTTGAATAGTTATAGCAGCTCAATTCACAATTGAATGGAAAATAAACTGTTGTGTATGTATATCATGGAATACTATTCAGCCATAAAGAAAAGAGACTTTGTATTTTTTGTATTTACCTGGAAGGATTTGGAGAACATCTTCCTAGGTAAAGTATGACAAGAATGGAAAAGCAAACATCTAATGTACTCAATATTAATATGAAACTAGTAGATGAATAACTACATGCCCACATGAGAGAAAAATATTTAAATTCAAGAAGGAGTGGTACCTATTGGGTACAAGGTGAAAGGCTCAACTGCAACTTGGACTTAACCTAAAAAAAGAAAACAATATAACCTAATTGAATGTACCCTTATATTTATCTGAAATTTAAAAAAAAATCTTTCAGCTGAGTGTGGTGGTTCATGCCTGTAATCCTAGCATTCTAGGAGGCTGAGATAGGAGGATCACTTGAGCTCAGAAGTTCAAGACCAGCCTGAGTGAGAGTGAGACCCTGTCTCAACTAAAAAAAAATAGAAAAATTAACTAGACCCTGTGGTGGGCACCTATAGTCCCAGCTAATTGGGAGGCAGAGGCAAGAGAATCACTTAAGCCCAGGAGTTTGTGGTTACAATGGACTAGGCTGAATGGCACTCTAGCCTATAGAACAGAATAAGACTACTCTGTCTCAAAAAAAAAAATAAAAATCTTTCTCTAGATTTGTAAAGTTCCCTGTTGTTATTTATTTAAATAAACTATCTACCCCAATCTCTCTATCCACCTCTTCTTTAAGGCAAATAACTTAGATTTGCCCTTTCGAGACTAAATTCTAGAAATTACAGGCATGGCTTATTTTTTTTTCTTTTTTCTTTTTTCTCTTCTATGTATTTTCAAATAACCTGACTTCAAGCTCAGTAATTCTCACTTCTGCTTGGTCAATTCTGCTGTTCAGCAAATGTGATGATGCATTTGTAAGTTTGTAAAATGAATTCTTAAGCTCCAAAAATTCTCTTTGATTTTTTTCGTTATTTCAATCTCTTAGTTAAATTTCTCTGATAAGCATCTGAATTTCTTCTCTTTCTTATCCTGAAGTTCATTGAGCTTCCTCAATGAATTTTGAATTCTTTCCATCACTCCAGGATGAAGCTGGTATACAAGTTGCAAAACAAAGTCCTCTGAACTCTTTCTTTCACCAAGTGGAAGAAGACTTCCTGAGTCACACTGGCATCATTGGGGCAAATACTGACAGAGGCACTGGCTTGGCTGCAACAACTGGTGTCTCACTGGGCCATGTGCACCCCAAGTCCACTAGCCCTGAACCAGCACAGCCATAGGAATTGCCCAAGGACTGCAACATTTGTGGCCTTATGAATTCAGCCCAGGTTCCAGGCTACTTTTTGTCATCTGGTCAGGGAGCTAGGTAGAGGGTGGAGGATTTCCCTCTGGACAGGCTAAGCTACATGCTCCCTCCATGGGCATGTAGAATTCTGCCTTCTGCAGTGTTCCCCTCGGCCAGGGAAGCCCTGAGTTTCAATGCAAAGCACAATCATATCACTCTTCCTCCCCTCAGCACAGAGATTATCTCTCCTCTCTGTATGCTGGTAAAGCACTTGTCTGGGGCAGGGGAGAGTGGCACAGGCAATGCAGGACTATCTTTTTTGGTCTTCCCCAGTTCCTCTTTCCTTTATATAATATTAATACCAAGTAGTATGATCAGTCACCTGATTTTTGGTTCTTCTGAAGGTGCTTGTGTGGATAGTTCTTGAATTGGTGTTTATGTGGAGGGATAATCATTGGAGGTTTCTATTTAGCCATATTCCTCCACCCTCTCCCAAATACTGGCAGTTTTAAATGGAACCTAATAATACAGTCTGAGATTTCTCAAACTAGTTCAACACCAGAATGACACGCAGAATTATTTTTATGTATGTTCTCTGGCTCTATCCACACAAAGGCTCCAGTTTGGTAGGGTTGGGATGGAACTCAGAATCTGTAATTGAAATCAGGCATTCTGATGAAATGACATTAGTGACCCACCTCTGAGGTAAACCCTTTTATTTAGAACTGGTGGGAGCAGATGTTCTTATCTTAGAAACCACAGTCCCCAAGGGTCTATGAACTAGGATAGGAAAAGAAATTACATCTTTATTTTCACTATTTCTATTGAAATGAAATTTAAATTATGTCTTAAGACAACAAACCACTATGATACTAGTGATTCAAACATCAACAATAGTCACTGATTTCCATATCATATGACAGTTGTTGCAAATAGCTGAATATTATTTGCTATCATTACTACTTTGAATTTAATTTCTGCTAGATCTTGTCATTGCTCAGTAAGATCCATAATACATGGATTCTAAAATGTGGTATACGCAATGGAATACTATTCAACCTTTTAAAAGCAGGAAGCTCTGTCATTTGCAACAATGTGGATGAACTTAGAGGACATTATGCTAAGTGAAATAAGCTTGGCATGGAAAGACAAATACTACATGGTCTCACTTACATGGAAAATGTAAAAAAATCAGACTCATAGAGTGGTGGTTGCCAGAGGCTGGGTGGGGACAGAGAAGCAGACAGGGAAAGGAGATACATTGGTCGAAGGGTACAAAGTTTAAGGGGAATAAGTTACAGTTGTCTGTTATGTAGCATGGTGACTATAATTTAAAATAATGTATTTTATATTTCAAAAGAGCTAAAAAAGTAGATACTACATGTTCTCACTTCAAAGAAATAATAAATATTTGAGGTGGTGATGTTAAGTAGTTTACATGCATCAAAACATCACATTGTACCCCACAAATATATACAATTATTTGTCAATTAAAAATAAAACTTTTTTTAAAAGGCACATATATTACTTCAGAAGACAAGCCTGTCACTTAAAGAAAAATAAATAAATAACATTTTTGAAAGCATATATTTTACTATGTCAAACAATTTTAATATTTTTGATAATATATTTTCAATTTATTCATTTTCCTCTATACATATTGGGAACCTTTATTCTTAGGATATCATAGGTTTAACCAGATGCCAAAGAAGTCTATGACACCAAGAAAGGTTTAAAACTCCTAGTAATAATTTAGTGCATTAGCACAGTACAGAGGTTGAAGTTCAGTAGCCAGACTGCCTGGTTCAGTTCACATCTATTCCTTAGTCACTGTGTGACCTTGAGTAAATTACTTAGCCTCCCCGGAGCTTCAGCTTCCTTATTTGTCAGATGGAGATAATGATGATAATAATGGTACTTGCCTTATGAGACTGTGGGATTCAAAAGAAAAGTGAGTTAATACATATGTAAGTGCTCAGAACACTGCCTGATGTGCAGTGAGAGTTTAATAAACACTAGTTAGGTTTATGTTTCTACATGAGAGAGCTAAGGCCCAGAAAGCAGGGATGTCATGAATGTGAAAGCACTTCATGAACTGTCATGTACTTTACAAATGGCAGCTACTGTGCTTGGCTTGACCAAGTTATCACAGCCATACCTCCTATGGCAGTGCTAGGTCTTAGTGAGATCAAGGGGAAGGAACAATGAAATACCCTCTTGAATTCACAACTCTGTCGTGACTGAAATGGATGTGGCTGAGAGATCTTCACATAAGAGCATGCAGGGATTTCAGCAAGAAGTTCTCTCTAGCACAGGCTAGTGTGGGGTGTGGAATAAATTGATGGAAACTGGATACCAAGAAACACCAAATAGCCAAAGTCCCACTGCTGGTCAATGGTGGGTCCGGACCTAGAACTCATGATTCTTAACTCTTAGTTCAGTGGTCTGCACATCACGCTAAGGTATTATGATGACAGGAACCACAAACTCAGCCATGCCCAGGAGCATTGCAGGACAAGAGAATGAGCAGAGCAGGCCAAGAGTAAAACAATGGGGAGGGCAGGGACTATATGTCACTAGCAGACACTTGCCCCATTAAGAGGGGTCAGGCACACTCAGCTGTGCTGACTGTGGCCACACAGGATTACAGGGTCTATGACTCCAAGGACAAGTCTGACTTCCTAAGAAAAACTGAAAATGCAGACTTGGGAAATTTCCAGATTTTAGAGCCTGCACATACCAAGTAAACACACAGCTGCAGAGCAGATCTGGCTTGTCACCACCAGTCACTTCTTCCTGAGCTGAAGGCTATCCAGGCTTACCGTGGCAGAGAGTACAGCGAACCATGTGCTCCACATCCTGTTCATACTCCATCTCCCAGATGAACAAGTGCAATCTGCTGGTCTCATCCATCTAATCCAAACACACACACAAGTTTATGATTAGCTGGATTTAATTTCAGGCTATGTTTTTCATGTTTTCTTTTATAATTCAGATGAGAAAAACATTCATTGGAGATATTAAAATAACATATAATTATATAAATATGTGTAAATAAACCAGCATTATATAGTACAATTATTTATAGTCATTTTGTTCTCTGATTCTAACCTGGCAATTGGGCTGCCAGTGATATGGGTTCATGAAGTGTGGGTCTTCAGATTCCCAACATGTATAAAACTTAGCCAGTGTCACGTTGTTTCAGAATGAGGGTAAGGAGAAGAGTGTTCAAGCATTTATAAATTCTATAAGTGAATTCTTCACAGGATGCAGGATGCAATGCAGTGGGAGCAATTAACATGAAGGGCAGACTCTTGAAAGGGAGTGGTCATTAGGTCATACAACATTGGAATGCAAAAAATTAGATTCCATGAGGGAGACCTCGCTAGAGCATTCCTCGTGTTTAGAGCTGGGACATATCACACCCAGAAGGTAAGAGTGAGAAGGAACCCAGGAAGGCTTTGTAGAGTTGTAAATTGATTTATCTCCTTCATTAGCCTTTCTAATTATGATTCACTTAATAACTGAAAATAGGCTTAAAATATGAATAATAATAAATCCAACAAGGTCCCTCTTCTTCCTAGGGAAGCAGCGGGACTGCATTTCCCAAACGCCTTTGCAGTTAGCTGATGTCACATGACTGGAGTCTAGCCAATAGGATGTAGGTAGAAGTGATATATGCAATTTCCAGTGCATGGTTGTATACTCCATTGCTCCCTCTTCTCTCATCTGCCAGACAGATATAGAGAATCCAGAAAAATATTTTCTTGCGTTGGGGTATAATAAGAGCACTACTAGAAGGAGCCCGTATCTTTAAAAAGCTGCATGCGTTTGGAGGGATCACTTCTGAGGTTTATCTTATAGGGGTACAGGCGAATCTTTCTAAGAGTAGAATGTGAACGTTTTAAAGCAATAACTGAGAAAATGACATGAAGGCTGTGTTGAGCAGTTGATGGAAGTATTTCAGATTGCATGTGAAAACCCCACACTGTACCCCAGAAGTGCATTAATGTACATAGTTACCATTCAATAAAAAAAATAAAAATAAAAAATAAAAATAATATAAATAAATAAATAAATAAATAAAAAGCTGCATGCAGTAAAACATGCCTTCCTTACACCACATATACACAAGGGCCAACATTTCCTATAATGTACGTGGAAATGTCAGAAGTTACCCTTTATTGTGTCAAGTCACTGTCACATGGGGAGGAATGGCTTCACAGTTAACCTGCCTTGACTAATACAGATTATGTGCAGCACTACCACCTCATGATGAAACCAGAAATGCTTTCAGATTGTTTCTCTCAGGATTTGAGATGAGGTTTTCAAAGAGGTAGATGTCTAAGCTTAGTCATGTCTATTCTTTTATTTACTCTCTGTTAAAGCAGACAGAGCCACACTGAGAGTCAGCTTCTCCCCCTTCATCTGTGTGGCCAGGAAAAAAGTAGGCTCTGGGTCCTCCTTTAGGTAGCAAGGGCTGAGGCTCTGAAGATGTTATGCTAGTCAAGGATTACTTTAAAAAAGAATTTTCTGTAACATATACCCATTATGCATTCTTCACTCTTTATATCTGAGACTGTATCACATCCCAAACATTGTCTTTCACAGCCAACTAAAGGTAAAGAACTATGAAGAGTAGAATGTTTATGTCACTGTAACATGCACACAAAAGAAACGAGGGAACATTCCCAAGAGAAAGGGAAAAAATATTTGAGAAGAAAGGCAAAAAGCATCTTCTCTTGTTTCTCATGTAGCAAAAGCAACCTTAAATTACACTTTTTCCTTACTTAGGAATTCAAACTAACCAATCATTCAAGACTGATTGAACAGTTAACCACATGAAAGTTTTAGTAAGCCCTGTGGAAATACAAAGATGACATGGCCACCTCTTCAAAGGGATTAAAAAATAAGTGGAAGGATAGAAAAATGATTTTGCAAATAAGGATGAACTCCAATGATATGTCTTAGGAACACAGGAAGATAAGAGTCATTTCATGGGAAAGGGGCAGAGGAGACCTGATAAAGTTTATGGTATTTGGCACTTTTGAGGGAATGAGTAGGGTATTTAACAGGAAAAGAATCAGGGAAACGCAATCCAGTGTGAAGGAACACCATGTACAAAGGCCCAGAGGTGGACAGTGCTTATCTCTGGAATTATGCTCAATGTCCTCACTGCCCACAAATTAGAGAACACCCATCTCCCACGTGCAGCCTCACAGCACATCTGAAACCCAGAACTCTGTGCCGCATGGAGAAGCTGCATGCTGAAAGAGTGCAGAGTAGCCAACGTTCAACATTCAGGTCTACCTCCATAATCATCAGATCTGAGTATTAACCAAACCTAATGGGTCTACTTAATCACCGAGGATTGAGAAAACAGTGTAGGCAGGCATATGACGCATCGCTTGCTTTACTGGAAATGACACGAGGTGATTTGGAAGTCTTCTGAAACCAAGATCCATGGCAATGTGTCAGGAGATATGAGGAGCCCAGGATAACTCTAGGAGCATCAGTTTTACCCTAACAGTTGTGGGGAAATGCTAAGTTAGTGTACCTTATTTTTAAATCACAGGAAGCATGGGTGAAGTGTGTTATGAAGTTTGGATTTTTAAAATAGCCTGAATGACATTTCAAACAAATCCAAACATTTCCCCAAGTCTGCACGAATTCATACTCCTCCAGGTTACAGATGGTTCATGGGGAAAGTTATGTGCAGCACTAGCAGATGAAGGTGTCAAAGAGCTGGATCAAGTCCTTGATCTGCTGTTGTTGTCTATGTGGCCTTCAGAAAACCTCTGGCGTCAAATTCCTCTGCAACAGTTTTGGGTGCGAGTCAATGCCACTTAGTTCTCTTCTTGTTCCAAGGCAGCCTGGTCCCAGGTTACTGTCTTCTGTTATTTGCTTCATGCTCAGGATAATGTGTCACCTCTTGTACTCTCAGAGCACATAACTCTTCTATCTGCTTGTTGGAAAACTATCAAATTCAACTTAATTTGAATACCTATAATAGAACTTGAAGTTGTTTTTTTTTTTTTAGCTTTTCTTAGGAAAAATAACTTTATGCTCATGCTTAAAATTTGTACTGTTCTTACAAAAAAAAAAAAATGTGGGAACAAGTACACAAAACCACAATGGAAATCCACAGGGAAATTATGATTCAGTATTTATTCATCTGCACGTAGCTGTTACTAATAAACAATTATGTTGACTTCGGACTTGCCAGCATGGTCCTTGGCATGGTCTTACCAAGTAGATACTTCTTGAGAAAGCTCAAGCAGAGAGATAGCATAGAAGCGAATCCCAGTGTGAGGAAAGGGAAAAACTGACTATATGATTCCTACAGCAAACTCAGCACCAGAGAAGGAAATATCAAAAGCCAAGGGCCTTAAATATTACCCAAGAGATTGAGACTGAAAGTTTGCCTATAGTTTTAATCGACAATTTGGCAATTCTCTTAACCAGCTGTATTACTAATATCCCATTGTAGTTGATGAGGACTAGTTGTGTACTAAAAACAAGAATATATTGAGGAGAGAGGATATGTCATGGGGAGGTTACATTAACATACTCTATTGATTAACAGACAGAAAGACATTTTCTCAAGAAGTACAAGGACAACCCTCAAACCTTGGCCCTCAATAGTAAAGAACTGCCCATGATCCCTGACCTGGAGTTAAATTCAAGGCATTGGCTATTTTACTAAGCTGCAGATGCCGCAGGACAATGTTCTTTCCTTGGACTGAGTTGGGGGAGGCTCTTGGCTTAGAATAGATGGGGGAAAGAGAGTGCTAGGGAGGAATATTTGCCATGGACAGAAGAACAGCTAACTGGTCCCTAAGGGGAGAGCATTAGAAACCATCTGGTATCAAGTTGAGGTAAGGGTTTGGAAAACAAGGAAGAAAACCGGGAGAAGTAGAGAGAAGAAAACAGAGGGAGAGAGTAGCCATGTGATCTGTGACTGGCCCCAGGAGCTGGAGTCCAGTTTCAGCTCCTGCCAGCTGGCATGGTCCCACCAAAGGCTTCCATGAGCAACTGACTTTTCCTGGACTCCCTAGAAAACATCAGCGGTCAGTATTAAATTGAAGGTAAGTTGCAGAGTGGGACTTGGTAACTACATATATTGGAATGCAAATTCCAGGACTGTGTAGAGTAGAACAACACTTCCCCTCCGACCTTCACTTACCTCATCTGGGAAATGTAGGTTACAGTTATTAACGTGTAGGATACCTGCGAGGCTTAAGATCACTCCTGCTGGGAGGGCACCATCCCAGTGCCCTTCTATGAAGACTGCTAAGATTCGCTCTTTTACTAAGACTGTTTCTCTCCCTCAAAGACTATTTCTCTCTCTCTCCCTTCTGCGAATAGCCCTCAGGCACCTAAGGGGAGCTGTTCCCGAGCAAGGTAGCACAGTGGTCCGCATCTGGACAATAGATAAGCTGAGGCTGGAGACCTGGCCAGTCCTGGGCCCCAAGAGCTTGTAGCATGGGAGCTGAGACTTCATAAGCACTCGCTAAATGGAAAATACCAGATTTCATTAATAGTTATGAGAGAAAGAGCATTCCTAAGGACCTGGAGAGGATGGTAATATAATGACCTACATTAAGTAATACACATAGAAAGTATTGGACATCCCTGTTTATCCCCCAAAGTGAGTTTATCCCCACCTTGAAGCCTTGGTGTCAAAATAGCATGCCCAAATTACATATGGTACAGCATTTGAGGCCTCACTGCCTAATTCCTTGGTGGCTGGTCCTGGCCTTACCGCATTAATAATCTAATGCAGAACACAGCAGCCACAGACCTCAGTGGCAGGCCATTGCTGGCTGCCTACATCACACCACACTGGCTTTCTTCAAAAAAGAGTATCCTCAACTTGTGTTAGATACGCTGATTATTCCAATGTGATAGTTACACAGCACATACATGTATCAAAATATCATTTTGTACCCCATAAATATAGGCAACTATTGTTTGTCAATTAAAAATAAAATAAAACTAAAAACAAATTTATTTTGATTGCCCCCCAAAATAAGAAAGAATATCCTACTGCAACTTTTTTGAATTCTGAAATTACACTAAAATTAAAAATTACCCGAAACTTTCTTTGGCCTTCCTCTTAATGTTTTCATCTTTTAAGTGTGATTTTTTTCTTTTTCCTGATACTCAGCATTCTATGCCTTGGAATGTTTTTAAGAGCAATACATAGGAATAAAAATAGAGTCAGTTGATAGACAGAACTCACTGTTACTCTAAAGGTAAAATGCATAAATACAGGAAAAGAACTTGGAGTTTTAATGTCTCTTCCTGTTTTTCACTTTTGAACTCAGAATCCCATGGCTAATGGGAATTCCAAACTTGGAGCAAATTATTCAGCTTCTCTGTGTCTCAGTTTCATCATCTGAAAAGTTAGTTCATGACATTATTTATCTCAATGGGTTATTGTAGGGATTAAACAAATCAACAAGATATTAGAACAGTGCCTGGATCAACAAACGTGAGCTAATTTTCTTAGGCTTTCTTTCAAGGGAATGTGTGCTAGAGGAGAAAAGTAAAATTTGAAACCTGGCCCACAAATTGCATTTTCTCTGTAATTCTCTGCTTTTTCAATTTAAAAATGAATCTAATGAAGTCATGTTTTGAGACATAAGGCAATTAAACAGTTCTTATCAATGGGATGAAGCACAGATAGTCCAAACACAGTATCGTAGTTTTATTTAAGGCTGTGACAACTCAACGGATGGTTTTTAAAAAATCTTCTCAGTATGCATCGCAGCCTCTGAGCATGTTTAAATGGACTGAGAAGTTAGGACATCTGTTTATATCATCATTTCCAATTGAACAACCATCATTTCCCCAGGAGAAGCATGTGAGTGTCATTCTGAAAAATTAAAGTATCACAGAGGTGAAAGACAAAAGCTCCACACATAATCAAAGAGAATCTTCAGGCCCAGCATTCAGAAGAAAACTCACAGGCTATTTCCACGCTCCTAACTGAATCCCCCTAAGGCTAACAGAGAGGGGAAGGTTAAGGGCTGCAATATGCCCAATTGTGAAGAAATGAGGATTTTCTGAAAAGCCCTGAGAATGCTGTCATTATTCTGACTGTTTCTCTCCCTACTAATGTCACCAGAAATGAGGTCATTCATTATATCAGAGCTGGCAGGCACCATTTAACATCCTTTCTAAGCCATTAAATGTAAACAACAGAGTTGTCTCCCAGCATCCTGCAGCAAAACCATGTCGAAAAAAAAAAAATAAATAAATGAAAAGGAGAGCAGACAGAAATGACAAAACTGAGTTCAAGTACATTCAAACCAGCACGTTCTCACATCCCATTATAGGGAACCTAACGCAATTAGCAGGGCAAGAACATCATGACAAAGGATCACCTATAGATTCGAATACTGTCAAATACAGAGGCTCCCTAGGATCCTCTCTCAGAGAGCAGCACTAGTGATCACTTGAGGAGAGATAATCGCACCCCTGAGATATAGATGACTTAATTGCACCCAGATGGGAGCCTAGCTAACAGTTGCAACCGTCTCTCCATTTTCCAGCTGAGCAAAGTAAGACCCATGAAGAAACTTGTCCAAAGGCACCTCCTTATTGATGGAAGAGCCAAAGACCAAAGCCACATTTTTAATTTAAATTATTATACCTTGCCTTTATTAATCCATTCAAGAAGTAATTTAGAATGCCCCCCTACCAAGCCAGCCCCCCGCACCCCCACCACCCCCCCATCCAGGCATCCTGCTAAGCAAGAGGGATGTAATAGGGAACAAGGACTCATCCTCCTCTGTATTCTAACTTTGTTTCTCAGCCTAAAAGACTTGGTCCGTCCTTCCCAACAGTTTGCAAGCTGTCACAGCTTTATCTATTGATTCTTAGAAACATAGTCACAGCTGTGTCAACAAAATCTCTCACGTATCACTTCTGCTAACACTCAACCTTCGGAGAAAATTAAGTGGTCTGCCACAGCTGAATTCATCAGCTATTAAGTTGAATCTTATGACATTTGTATATTTGCAGGTCAGCAATGGTTAAGTATCGGCAATGTCCCACGGTTCAACCTAATATTCATAAGCATCCTAGAAAATTTTAAGGGAGCCACCCTTCATTTTGATAAATCATCCCAGATATTCCACAAAAACGTGTTGCATGGGTTCCAATTAGAAAAGCAAAGTCTGGAGAATAAATGAATAAATTGCAGCATGCTACGAATATCTGTGGTGGAACACTCCAGAGGAATAAGAAAGAACAAATTAACCATGTACACAAAGTGGATGAACAAGGAGAACAGACATTATGTTGACTGGAAGAAGCCAGGTACAAGTAAGTACACGCTGTATGACTCAGTTTATATGGAGGTTCAGAAGAGGCCAAAACTATTTGATCGTGATAAAAGCAGATGAGCAGTTGTCCTGACACTGAACATGTTCAGTGTCACATCTTGGTCACATGGATTTCAAATATATAAAAATTCATCTATCCATACACTTAAAATAACTATACCTTTTCCACTTTGTTATATGGGTATGTATACTATATCCCAGTGCAAAAAAAAAGAGGAATAAAATTATAGTCTGTGACTCCCAAGGACACAGTTTAGCTAGCAGTTAAGCACAGGCTCTAAAGGCAGACAATATCAGTCTGGCGCCAACTGGCTGCTTGACCTTTGATGATTATACTTAATCTCCTCTAAGCCTTGCTTTTCTTATGCCCAAAATGTACATAAACAATAACACCTGCCTTATGCAGTTTTGGGAATCATAAATAAGGCAATGTTTACAAGGCATGTGTCACATGTGTTAAGAATAGCCACTCAGTATGAGGAGTCATCTCATTAGCAGTAGGGTCTACACTGGGCCCCTCACACCTTGCATACACATCAGTTTGGGGGGAATTCCTCCTCTGAATGGCTCTTGCCCTTTCTGTGGTCCTTGTTGGAGAGGTAAAAACCAGCTGTAACGCCCTCCCCATGCTCCCCTGCCCACCAGTGGATCCTTTGGCATACCAGCAGGACATCTGGGAGGTTGTGCTCCTTTGTGAAGGTGATGACCACAGGGATGATGCCCACTGCCCCAAGCTCCAGGGTAGCTGTGCTGATGGAAGCTGCATCATAGGCTGAGCCTGCCTGGAAGAACACAGCCACCTTCCTCATGAGAAGGCCCGAGCGCACACGTTTAAACACATGTCTCGCCATAAACCTCATCGTGGCCCCCAGATTCCTATGGCCAGATGACCGTTCCAGAGGGATCTTCCTGACAGCCTCCAGGAGTGCACGCTTCCCCATGTAGTCTGAGAAACGAACCAGGTAGTCTGTTTTGGTGTTGTAGGAAACAATGGCCACTCGGGCACCTGTTGGGCAGTTACTCTCACTTATTTCCATCTTCATCAACAGAGATAATAAAATGTCTCTCATCCTCTCAAAATCTAACTGGGAGACGTTATTTGACATGTCCAAGGCAAAGCCCACTTCAGTCGGGAACGCTGGACATTTGGAAACACCTTGATACAATGAATACACATATTTAAGATTTCCTGTAACTCCTCTGAACAGATGAGGATTTAAGTGACTAAAAAGGAATATAATTTACCTTTTGAACAAGCTAGAAGGAGAATTATTTTGGAAAGAAAAGAAAACATTGTTAGTTTGACGTATGCAGTAGCATCTTTCCACAGGCATGCCCCAGTATGAAAAACCATCCACTTGGAGAAATTTAAGCATAGCCTTCTCAAATTCCTACCTGAGTGTGGCAGAGTTCTCTACTTGTTCCCCAATATCCCTTCCCTCTTGGGGCGGCACCTATGGCCCAAAAGGGTAGGGTGCCAATCCCATATGCCGGAGGTGGCGGGTTCAAACCCAGCCATAGCCAAAAGCAAACAAACCAATATCCCTTCCCTCTTTTTCTATAGTAATAGGACCCCATGCTCTGCCTAGGCACATGGCTGCCTGGAACAAACATTACATTTCCCAATGGAGTAGCCATTTTGCTAAGTTCTGGATAACAGAACAAGAAAAATGGAAGGGGCAACTTCAGAAATGTATCAATCTCCTGCTGGCTGAATGTTGGTATGATGGCTGAAGCTTCATAAAGTTCTTAGATCATGAGGTGATTTGGAGAATAGCGCACACCTCACAAACACAATGGCTGAACAAGAAAATAAAGAGATCATATCCCCAAACACCAAGGGCCCCATTTCAACCTGACTACTTCCAAGCTTTGATTTGAGAAATACTTTTAGGCCATCGTTATTGAGGATTTAGGTCACATTCAACTAAACTTAAATTTAACTAATACATTGAGTTATTTTGAAATTACATGATCAATATTACACGTATGTAATGAGTATACACATGTACATAAAAATATATTTTAATTATAAACTATACATACTATGTCCAAGTGTATGTACACAAGTAATATATTTTGTAGGAAATATTAGAAAAATAAAAAATTAAAATTGTCTTTGATTTATCATATATATAGATATGTAGATAGATTTACTTTATTTTATAACACTTGGAGCTTAGGATATGTTATATTCTTAATTTTTTCACTTACACATGATGATTTTCTGCCATCGATAAATTTAGGGCAATATGATCTACTCTATAAGATTTCTTGGCTCGGCGCCTGTGGCTCAAGCGGCTAAGGCGCCAGCCACATACACCTAAGGTGGCAGGTTCGAATCCCCAGCCCGGGCCCGTCAAACAACAATGACGGCTGCAACCAAAAAATAGCCAGGCGTTGTGGCGGGCGCCTGTAGTCCCAGCTACTTGGGAGACTGAGGCAGGAGACTCGCTTGAGCCCAGGAGTTGGAGGTTGCTGTGAGCGTTATCACCATGGCACTTTACCCGGAGTGACATAGTGAAACTTTGTCTCAAAAAAAAAAAAAAAAAAAAGATTTCTTCAACCAATGTCCCTTTGTGATGAACATACTTGTACATGTATCTGTTCATATTTACCTAATTATAGCCCTAAATAAATTTCTGTAATTATGGACATTGATATACATAGTCCAATGGCTCTTCAGAAAACTATACCAGTTTCCACTCCCACCAGCAGGGTGCACTCTTACATATTTCCCAATTTGGTAGGAATTTCTGTCATTTTGGAAATGTTTTCAATGTGAAAAACAAAAAGAGTATCTCATTATTTTAATTTGTATTCTTGACTTCTTGTAAGATGGAACATTTTCATGGGTTTATTATTCATTTCTATTTTTTTCTTTTATGAATCCCTGATTCATGTCTTTTGCTAATTTTCAATTTAAAAGATTTGCCTCTTATATTTAGATACAACTATTAAGAAATATCTGTCTTGGTAGGTAAAAATGATCGAGTGGCAGCAATTCTTTCTGTTTTCACATTATTTAGCAAGGAAGTTAAGTCCTTCACTCAAGTCCATTGCATATGTTACAAATCATTTTTCCCTTTTTCTGTTTGCTTTTGACTTCCTGGTGCCCATTTATGTGAATGGGTTTTAACTTTTAATATGGTCAACTGGCATATGCTTTTTCTTTTTGGTGATAGTGATGGCATTATTCTTTATGATTGATAGGAGAAAAAGGATTCCAGAATCTCCCTGAAGAACCAGTGCATGGTAACAGACAGAACGTGGAAAGGTTAGGCAAATAAGGGCAGGATGATTGTAAAGAAAACCTGAACATTCAAACTAAACAATTTGCCAAATCGGCATTCTTGCCCTATTGAGAGTAAGTGGAGAAAAGTAAGTATTATAGGATGCCAATGTCCTGGAATACATTGAAAACAGTAAATAAATTCCCCCAATCCGAGAGTATGGGAGAACATTACTTAAGATTTAATGATTCATAATTCCATTTTTAAAAGATAAATGTACACTTATAATTCAGGCATGACAAAATTGATACATGTAACCAAAAACATTTGTACCCCTATGATAGTTGGAAATTTAAAGAAATGTAATAATACATGTAAATAAAATAGGTTACATTTCTTTTCAAAGGGTCACTATTGGTCCTTCTTGTTTAAATGTATGACATAAAAAGACTGAAGCTCCTATTTGTTTTGTGATAACAAGCAGCAAGATTCAGACATTCAAGTGTGCAATTATCACCATGCTTCGTGGGGCATAATATTATTCGGTGACATTTTTCTTCATTGTTCAGATGGCATGCCCTTCAACCCACTTCATTTCTGAGGTCACAGTGGGAATGCTTACTTACCTCAGAAGGGACTGAGCCCAACATAGTGATTTATAAGAGCCTTTGACAATGACAAGGCACATCCCAAACCTCAGTCACATCCTCAGGTGACTTATGCCCCCAGTCCATGATCCATCCATCCCCACTTCATACCACTCACTCCTTTTGAGCCTTTCCCAAACAACTTACGGCAGTTTTCTTGAATGAGATTAACAATTTCACAAGGCTGTTGAAAGATGGAAAAAGACAGGGAAAAGGAAAAAGTATTTAACTTGAAGCATATTTTGCTTCACCCTTGTGACTTCGAAATGTCATCTGATAGTTACCAGTGCCTATCTGAAGCTTTTTAATCTACAACAGAAAGCCCAAAACATGTTAGAGCAGATGAAACCAACCAACAATTATATTTCTGAATCCAGTGGATATTTTAAAGGATTTAAAAGATTTTATATCCAATACAGTGCCCATATTATTAAAGATCCATAGATAAGGGATACCTATTTTATCTGCTTTACAAGTAATGGAATCAAACCTGATTTTGAGGAAGCTTAAATACAGGAATGTCAGTGGAAAACACATGGAAATGTTTTAAATTCTCGAATAGCTATATTAGCAATTCTAATAACACTTCTTCAGAATGGCTCCCAAAAGAGTAATCTCAAAACCTCCCCTGGTAATTCTGCTTCTTTACTCTGATCCCTTCCTCTCTGCTCTCTACTTCCCTCGACCCCAGACCCTGTCACTCCCTGCTCCTCAGCTGCCTTCACACCCCCAGCCTCCTGTCTAAGAGTATTTTTGTACTTGGGAGATGAAAAGTCATCATTTCAGGTATGCCAGGAGACACAAAAACCTGTACTATCCATGTGTTGGTTTAGAAATCCTTTTTAAGTAATTTTTGAGCTTTACAAAAAGGGACATTACAGAAAGTTAATAGCCTCTGAGTCTTTTTCTCTTTATCATGTCAACTGGTTTTACTCAGAAACCTCCAGATTCCCTGCTGGATTAAAAATGTTGAAGTATTTTTATTTGAATCGGTTATAACATTTCAAAGTAAAGTTGATAAATTTAAAGTACTAACAGAATTTGTAAGAGTAGAAACTAAAGAATCTCTACAACTAGCAGATTTCTATTTTGTGAAAGCTGAAAGCTCTATGTTCTGAAAATAATAAAGCTTAGAATTAAAATCTTCACCTACCGTCATATCTACCAAACCTTTGGGACCCTTGATGCCCTGGAAAGAACAGAAACTTGGGTTTAAAATGCAAGATTCTGAAGTCCAACATATTCTTCTGCAGAGTGGCCAAGGCATCTGTGACATTTCCTCACACTACATGGAACACCTTCTGCCCTTCGCTCCTTGCCCTGGAGTTCTGTCTGACCCCTTAAAGAAAAAGGCTAGAGTGACTAACAGGTATGTCGGGGTCCAGGAGGCCTAGACAGATGATACATAAAGACTCTTAGATGGCAGGGCACATGGCTCATGCCTATAATCCTAGCACTCTGAGAGGCCAAGGTGGGTAGATTATTTGAGCTCAGAAGTTCAAGGCCAGCCTGAGCAACAGAAAGACCCCCATCTCTAAAAATAGCCAGGTGCTGTGACAAGTGCCTGTAGTCTAGATACTTGGGAGGCTGGGGCAAGAGGATCACTTAAGACCAAGAGCAGTTTGAGGTTGCTGTGAGCTATGATGCCATGCACTTTACCAAGGGTGACAAAGTGAAACTCTGTCTCAAAAAAAAAAAAAAAAAGACTCTTAGATGACCAGGTCATCTTGAAACCAAGCCATAGTTTAGGATCAAATTCAAGAAAAGGAGAGGCCATGCAAGATGCCAGGATCATTCACAGATAGTTTTAAAGTAGATTCCAGTTGTTCATCTATGCTTTCTTTTTGGACCACACTGCACCACCCTGTTTCTGCTCACATATTGAGTAAGTCTTCCTGAGAATCCTTCAGGTTAGAGTTCATGGCTCCAACCACTCTGGGAACCTAGCGATCATTGCTCTTGTTTAGAGTCTACAAGGTAGTAATTTGTGACTTCAGGCAGGTAACTACAATCCTCTCAGCCTTTGTTTCCTTGTCTGTAAGATGGCATGAATGATCCATTTACCTCTCAGATTTTTGATTCTCTGACATTGTTGCATCTCTCCAATAAACCCTACACTGCAGTAATACTACCAGATTGAAGCTGCAGCTGACCTACTGTGCCATCCTCATGGAAGGACACAGCCTAGCCTCCTAGGACAAGACACAGGGCAGAGCAAGCATAGCTTCAAAGTCTTTCCTTTAATACCAAATAAACTTTCAGGGAAGTTTTAAAATATTTGTGGGCTTACAACACTATTAGTTTAGTTAAGATTATATAAATGTTATATTTTGTTGGGCTTTCCTTCTGATTTTTGCATAAATGTTGTTGCTTCTTTTGTTTGCATTAATTATACTCACTCTCCTGTGAGTTTTATGTATTATTTTATGTAGTTAGAGAGATTTATATATCTCTAATCAGTTCAATATCTTCCCCATGTTCTAATGAAAAATATATGTTAGGTAAATACATTGTCAAAAGCCTTGAAGCCAATGTCCTCTAAAGCAAATTTGGCCCATTCCCTATATAGATCCTCTTGTGTGTCCAAAATGCCTGTTTCGTCTTTAGATATGACTCTTATCAAACTCTAATTCATTTTTACACAAAGGTTAAAATTGGAAAGGGGAAGGGTACATGTTACCATTTTTCCTGGTGGGCCTTGGTCACCTGGAATTCCAACAAATCCAGGAAAGCCAGAATTACCCTAAAAACAACCAAACCAAAAGAATAAGTCCCCCCCATAATTATGACTTGATACTTAATTATAACCATCAGACACAGTTTAGGATATCAAGTTTTCACTATAGCTAGGGCCAGTGGGTCTGCTTTTGACCAGTTAGTTTGTGTTTCGGTGGGATGAGACATGGAAATGAGAAAGAGATGTGGATCTCTTTATGGGAAAGCCAAACTTCCCCCTACATACCCAAGTCCAGACATGCAAATATGTGCATACACATGAAAACTCATACTTCTAGATAGAGCTTCAAACAATGACTCAATGCTCAGTTGAGTCTCAAGGTCATATAATAAAAACAATGTGAGAAGTCAGCATTGAATGCAAGATAAAGAAAAAATTCCCCCACCACCTTCTGGTCCCTAGTGTCTCAGAAAAGTTGTATGATGGCCATAGGCTCACTGCTTATATTCCAGGTATTTGAAATTGATACAGAATTATCTGCATATAATTAAAGTTTTATCTTTTTTATTTGAAAGAAGAAGGAAAATGCTAGTTGACCATGGTAACCACAGCCAGCAGCAAGCAAAGTTAGGCATAGATCTTTTTTTTTTTTTTACATCCTTGCCAATGTATGAAAATATTGATTCTTTAGTACCTGGAAAATGCACAGCCCTTTTCCTTTTCTCTTTCCTGAAGTGCAAACTAGTCTATGTCTTTTTTTCTAGAAGGCTTTGGCCTCTGAGGTCTATCAGCTAAATACTACCAAAATGTTAGATAGCCAGAGTTACTCTTTCCAAAAAGAGCTGCCAGTGATTGTGACTCTTCAAGACTGAATTTTCAGAACATGAAGAAATGGCTTTTTAGTGGAAAGTTCCATAATGCACAGTGGACTCAAAGTTCACCAAGATGGAGACCACATGCTTGAACATCACTCTTAAAATAGTTAAGAGAAAAATAAGGCTGGGAAGAATCCTAAAGAAACAGCAAACAGCAATATTTGCTCTATGGCTAAAACAATTGCAAACGATTTCTAGACTTACCAAAGACAGAAATGCCCCCAAACTTGTTTTTAGAAGGTTGATGTTACATAACTGAAATGCCAACTTGGATTTTTAGGTGTTATGCTTTGGTAGACTGCGTTTGTGTTCAGAAGATAAATGAGAGTGGGATTGAGGGGACAGTGAGGTAGCCCAGGGATGGTGTGGAGCATGCATTGACTGAGGAGGAATGGGCTTCCTTCCAAGAAGTCCATTAACCCAACAGGAAAATGCTCCTGTGGTGACGTAAGCTTCTACTGATCTTGGGAAGTTCATCTTGTTCTTACCCTCTTCCCTCTGATTCCCTTTGCTCCCTTCTCTCCTTGGTGGCCTGGGTCACCATCTTCTCCCTTAATATAGCAAAATCAGATCTTTGAATATAAAGAAAAATAAATTCAAACAAATGACGAAAGAGCATACCAGTTGATGGGCCCAGAAAAATATCTTCTTACTTGTGCACCAGGATAGCCAGGAAATCCGGGTTCACCCTAGTGTCAGAAATGAGATTAAGTCTTGTTTAATATAACATCATGTGAATAGATATTTCCTTAGCATTCCTTGGAGAAAAGGAAAAAAACTATAATTTTGAGGAAACAGACTCAAAACAAGTGCCAGGAAAAACAACTAGCAACAGTCGTTATCTTGAGCTACTCTCAAGTGGCCATATTTCATTCCTTTAATTCAACATGAAACAACTTGTAAATGATTTTTATAAATTTTCCTTTTCCTTTAAGTATTGTGTAATAAAACTTCCATCTTAGGCATTTTTATCTCTTGGGTTAAATACCCAAAGATTCAATACAAGGAATCTTCCTACAGGGAAGGAGGAACCACACTGGCTGTTGGGAAGCAGGTATTCAGCGTCAGAACCAAAGACATACAGCAAAGCAATCATTTATTCAGCCAACTATTTATTCAGTATCTAATGTGTGATAAGCACTTCTCTAGGCACTGGAGTGCAGTGAACAGAACAAAGAATTCCTTTGTGCTAGTGAGGAAGAGAGGGGACAAAGAAATATGTAACATGTCAGGGAAAGATAAATTCTATTTCAGAAAGGGGCTTAAGAAACAAAGAGTTACATGTGCTCAGGGCGGGGAGGTGTTATTTTATATAAGGTGGTCAGTCAAAGACTTTCTGGAGATGGCATTCCGACAAAGATCAACATTAATTAAGGAAGGAAGCCAAGCAAGTATCTGGGAGAGAAGTGTTCCAGGCAGAAGAAAGAGTATGTGAAAAAGCCCTGAGGCAAAAGAATGCATGTGTTGAACTACCATCTGGGCTATGATAAAAATAAAACTTTTAGTTAAAAAACTTTAAAATAAGGGAATGAACATGTGCTGCCATGTTTGAGGAAGACGGAAGCAGATGGGAGGGAAGGTGGTGAGCAGGAGGAAACTCAGTCAGAGAGTTCACAGAGAGGCCACATTGTGGCCAGAGACCAGGCCAACAGTGGGTTTTATTCTGAGTGACACGGAGAGCCACAGCAGGGCTCTGAAGAAAGGAACGACATGCTCTGACTATGCTGTTAAAGATGTCTTTGGCTGCTGCATGGAGAGCTAACTATCTGAGGCAAGGGAGAAGCAGAGGCCAATAAGTGGCTATTACAGGAAGACAGAAAATCATGTTGGCTTGTCCAGAGGGTGGCAGTGCGGTGGTAAGAAATGAGGAAATGGAGGATATATTTTAAAGATAGACTCACCATGATTTGTTGATGTTGATGGATTAAATAAATGTAGGGGCTGAGACAAAGCTTATCAAGAGCAGCTGCAAGTATCTGTCCTGAGCAACTGCAAGGATGGCTTCTCCACTCCCCGGGATGGGGAGAGCTGGAGGAAGGGCAGGTTGTTAAGGGAATCAGTTCTGGATGACTGGATGTATGATGATATTAAGGCATTATCATTAATTCTTAGATGTGATGATAGTATTTGCTTATGTTTTTAAAGAATCATTGAAAGATGCAACCTACAATAGCTATGCATGGAGTATATGATATATGGGATTTCCTTCAAATTAATTGGCATGGGGGTGAGGGGATAATGGAATAAGGGGAATATAAATAAAACAAAACAAAAATGGCCAAGGTTTCTTCATTGTTTGAGCTAAGTAATGGATACATGGGTGAGGCAGAGGGGTATCATTATAGTAGCCTAGCCACTTTTATTTATTTCTAGACTTTTCTATAATAAAAGGTTCACAAAATGAAAAATAAAGTTATTTGAGGCTCTCCAATTTTAAGATGCCTATTCAATGACTGCTGGGACACATTTTTGGAATTTAGGATATTGGTCCAAGCCAAAGAAATAAATTGGAGATCCCAAGATAGATGGTTCTTGGTGTCATGCCATGGAACTGGATATTCCTAAGAAATGTCACCTGAGCGGGTGAGTAAAGAGGGAGAGAAGTATGAGAACAGAGTCCTAAGTTTCCCAATATTTAAAGGTCAAGAAGATCCAGAAGATCCAGCAGAGGAGACTGAGAAAGCGCAGCCAGGGAAGCCAGGAAAGTGAACTGTACTGGAAGTTGAGTGAGGGAAGGATTAGGAACAAGCCTGTGAGCAACTTTATCAAATGCTCCTAAGAGACAGAGTATGAGGAGGGCAGGGAGATGATGACTGGATTTAACAACATGGGGTTCGCCTCAACTAAAGCAAATGTAGCTGAGTGAGGACAGCCAATGGTAAAGCCTCAGCTGGCATCAGTTTCTCGACCTCAGCACTACTGATATTTTGGACCTGATGGTTCTTTGTTGTGAGAGACTGTGCTGTGTATCATGGGGTGTTAAACAACACTCTGGTCTCTACCCAGTAGATGCCAGTAGCACCTCCTCCTCTAGTTGTGACAATTGACACAGAGGAGGAGGTGCTATTGGCATCTATTGTCGCCAGACATGCCAAGTGTCCCCTTGGGGATAAAATCACTCCTGGTTGAGAACCCCTTGTGCAGACTACTCCTTCAATCAGTTTGGCTGGAGAGAATTGGGCAGTGGGAATATGTAGTGAACTGATGGGTTTGGGGATTTTGTTTTTCTAAATATGGGAGACCTTCCCACCTCTTTGTATGGGAATAATTTACAGAGGAAAGATATGGTGCTACATGAGAGGACAGTGACTCTCTGTGA
>NW_003852397.1:32530705-32592862 GCF_000181295.1 Otolemur garnettii
CTCTCTGACGATTAGTCTGAGACGACCATGGATGCTCATCCATAGCAGTAGATGAAGCTCTTACTATGTTCAGGGCATTTTGCTGCTCAGTGAAACGGCAACAATGCCATCTTGCAGCCACAGGGAACATCAATAAGCATTCCAGTGACTTCTTATTTTGTGAGGCAGTAATTATAACTTGCATATTAAAGTACTTTATGTGACCCCCATGCTTCAAAATCCACCAGTGATCAATCAACTAAATGCTGCAATACCAGCTTATTAGGGGAATGGTAGTCATTCATCTAAATATATTTACTGAGTCCCTATTATCTGTCAGGCCCTGTTCCAACAATCCAAAAATGAATGAGAAGCAAGTCCGCTGTCATATTTACAGACAGGGATAAACTGTAATTCAACCTAGGTGGAAAAGGGCTAGTGCAGAGATACGATGTACTTTAGTAATATGGAGTACAGGACAACAAATTCTGTCTGGGGAAGCCCGAGAAGGCTTCCACAAGGATAAGGTGATATTTGAGTTGATATTAGAACATAAGCAAAAATTGTCCAACAGAGAGAATTTTAAATAGAGATCAGAGTGTTTGCAAAGCCGAGGAGTTAGGAGAGGGCCTGGCATACCCAGGGCTGGGTGGGAACATCTGACATAGGTGGAAGGTGAAGTAAGGGGTTTTACTTTTAAATAAGGGAGTGACACACTCAGTTTTACTTTTAGGGAGGAAACTCTGGCAGCTACAGCATATTATAAACATGTAGAAACCATTCCTGACATACCACTTGGAAAATAACTCTTATTTTAGTAAAATAAAATAAAAACTATAGTCCTTAGTTCAGAAAACCCTGTAAGTTAATCCTCACCTTTGTTCCTTTTCTTCCTGGATGTCCATACCCATCGGAACCATGAATACCCTAAGAAAATGACACAAGATTAATTGTACAATCATACAAATCAACACTTGGTTGATAATAGTACCTGAGCCCTTGGATAAATCAACTACATAATGTGATAGGAAAGACAGAAGGGCTTGATGAAGATTGGAAGAGTGCCTTCATAGCATAAACTCTTGTATTCAGAGGAGATAAGGGTTTAAAACTTTAAAATATGAAAATTGAAGAAAGTTTTTATGTTTTAACACTTTCTGCACGTTCAAAATTCTGTGCATCACCAAGACAATACTGTGGTTGTAGGAAGCCACATCACTGTACTTGGGCTAAGTTTACTTCCCATGTGGAAGAAGTATCAATGGAAGAAGCTCCAGAACTGGGAAGTCTCTGAGGACAAAGACAGACTTTAGAAAAAAAGATTGGGACAGAGGCAGTTTAGGTTAGTACCTAAGTGTACAGTCTATAAACTCAGACAGAACTGAATTTTCATTGCAGTCCTAGTACTAGCTGTATGAGTGACCTTGAGGAAGATACTCAACCTCTATAAACTTCAGGGTCCTCGTGTGTAAACAGGAATAATATTATCTACATGGTATGGTTGTTGGGAAGATTAAGCAAGATGGTGCATGGAAAGTGCTTAGCCCAATGCCAGACACAGAGAGAATACTTAATAAGTGGCAATTATTCTGCCACTGTTGGTGGTGGTAGTGATGGCAGGAGGGCAGTGATGGTAGTGGTGATGATAGTAGTGGTGTTAGTGGTGGTAGCAATGGTGATGATAGTGGTGACAGTGATGATGATAATGGTGGTAGTGATGGTGATGATGGTAATAAAAGTGGTAATACTGGTGGTGATGTGGTGAAAGTGGCTGGTTTTGGTGGTGGTGATAATGTTTGTAGTGGTGACGATGTTATTGCTGAAGATAGTGATTGATGGTGGAGGTGGCAGTAGTGGTGGTGATAACAATTATGAAAATGCCGATATCACCACTGGGGAGCTTACCATCTATACATAAAGATAGTGAATTTCTTGTAATAAAGGGCGAATTCAAAGCCTTATAGGTGTTTTTTACTGAATGGACAAAGACTGGCCCTAAATCAAATAGATCAACTGAGAAGAAAAATTAAAAATATGAAGACACAAGGAATATTCCTAAGGCCTAATTAGGAAACTTTGAAAGATTAGAAAAGAAAGAAAAAACAAAAAAGATTGCCAAAAACGAGTTGTTGGTGGGAGAGGTGTGAATAAGGGTCTTTTCTTTCTTTTTTTTTTTAATTAAATAATAGCTGCCTATATTAATGCATTTGTGGGGTACAATGTGCTCGTTTTATATACAATGTGAATACTTACATCAAACTGGGTAAGTGTAGTGTATAAACGTCTTAACACAATAATTAAGAAGTGCAGTGAAGGCTATGTTAACCAGTTTGCTGTGAATGAGGGTCTTTGCTGTCACTCCGTCTCCTCCTCGGTGGAGGAGGACATGCAGAACTCCAGCATCTGCCACTGCAGAGACTCAAACTATGTATTTTGGAGATGTCACCCTCCACAGACCTGAAATGTCACCTTCAAGAAAGGTTCCCTTTCCCAGCTTTGTCTGTCCCACGGAGAAGGGAGGAGGAAAAATTTTTAATTGGGAGATATTAATAAAGTCAAACAAAGTATTAATTTCACCAGCTGAATTTTCAGAGTGTAGAAGCAAAACACTAAATATCCCTTTTACAGTTACCCTATTCTGATCTCTCCCTTTCACATTTGAGTTTAAGCTTCTCAGGCCTGCTTTTGTTTTTTCTCCTTGCCAACAAACATAACTTTAGTGCCAAGTACAGGGAGAAAAAAAAAACCCTGCAGATCCTTCCTGTGGTGAAAGTAATCTCAGTAATATGGGCCGCAGGAAAACTAATTCCTATAAAGGGTAAATTAAAAATAGTCATGAAATAACTAACTTGCCCTCCTGTTCAGGTGATGACTAAGGTAAAAATGTGCAGCCTTGTCAATAAGAGTGCTATCTGAAGAAGTAACTCTTCTATGATCATTGGTGTCCAAAGGTTATTTCTATGCTCTGGATAATCGAATCCCAACTCTTCAAAGTCTGCAAATCTGATTGGTTATCTTATTTGGTGCCCTAGAAAAACTGTTTCACTAAACATCTTTGTATTCCTAAAAGATTTAAATGCTCATAAATACCTTTGTCAAACAGATGAGCGTCATTGGCACTTCCTTCTTCAACATGTGAGAAGGCAAAACAAATTCCAAGACATCTTCAAATTTTTATTTTTTTTAATTTCTCAAATTGTTTATTTCTGTGGGTTCTATTCTTTTATTATTATTATTATTAAATCATAACAGTGTACATTAATACTATCATGGGGTACAGTGTACTGTTTCTGTATACAATTTGAAATACTTTCATCCAACTGGTTAACATACCCTTCATGTCTTTTTCTTAGTTATTGTGTTAAAACATTTATATTCTACATTTAGAGAGATTGACATGTACCCTTATAGGATGATGAACCATAGGCGTGATCCCACCAATCATCCTCCCTCCACCCACCCTTCCCCCTCTCATCCTCTCTCTCTCCCCATATTCCTGGGCTAAAATTGTGTTATAGCTTTCCTATGAAAGCTATAAATTAGTTTCACAGTAGAGCTGAGTACATTGGATACTTTTTCTTCCATTCTTGGGATACTTTGCTAAGAAGAATATTTTTCAGCTCCATCCATGTAAACATGAAGGAGGTAAAGTCTCCATCTTTCTTAATGGCTGCATAGTATTCCATGCTATACATATACCACAATTTATTGATCCATTCGTGGATAGATGAGCTCTTGGGCTTCTTCCATGACCTAGCAATTATGAATTGGACAGCAATGAACATTTGGATATAAATATCTTTTTTTGTAGTGTGATTTTTTGTCTTCTGGATATATACCTAGTAGAGGGATTATAGGATCAAATGGCAGGTCTATTTTTAGTTCTTTAAATGTTCTCCAGATGTCTTTCCAAAAGGAACATATTAGTTTGCAATCCCACCAGCAGTGTAGAAGTGTTCCCTTTTCTCCACAACCACACCAGCATCTATGATTTTGGGATTTTGGGATATGGGCTAATCTTACTGGTGTTAGATGATATCTCAAAGTAGTTTTGATTTGCATTTCTCTGATGATTAAGGATGGTGAGCATCTTTTCATATGTTTGTAGGTCATGCGCCTGTCTTCTTCAGAGAAGTTTCTCTTCAAGTCCCTTGCCTACCCTGAGAGAGGATCACTTGTTCTCTTCTTGCTAATATATTTGAGTTCTCTGTGGATTCTGGTTATTAAACCTTTGTTGGAGACATAACCAGCAAATATCTTCTCCCATTCTGAGGGCTGTCTACTTGCTTTACTTACTGTGCTTTGGCTGTGCAGAAGCTTTTTAATTTGATGAGGTCCCAGTAGTGTATTTTTGATGTTGCTTCAATTGCCTGCGGGATCCTCTTCATAAAATTGGATTTTTAATTTATACAAGGATTTTGAGAATCTTTCTACAGATTCTTAACAGCTCCCGGGATCTTGTGATGTCTGTAACCCAAGTTTAACCCATCAAGAATATTGGAATTTCATGTAAAGCAAGAACAAATAATGAGCAAAACATTCGATCCAGAGTTCCAAAACAGAGAAACCAGACTTACAGGCTGCCCTCTTGGTCCTTGTCGACCCTGTGGGCCTCTTTCTCCTGTATCACCAACCTCTCCCTTTTATGATAAAGGATAAAAATGAAATTAATTTTCTTCTATGAGTTCAGGAAATTTTGTGTCATTTTCCTTAGAAATTGTACAGTCATTCTTCTCAAGCCCTGGGAGCAGACCAGACAGCCTTAGGTAAATACCTTCTTCTAGGCTTTGTTAAATATGGATAACAAACACAGTAGGAATTCTAGTACTGACAATTAGCAAAACAAGGTATGCAATACAACTTTTAGAATTTTATACCACTGTGGCTTTTCCTAAATGTGGGTGTGTGAATTTACATTTGTGGCAAATCCATATGTGTATCTGTTGACATGTTTTTGTCTAATGATATATGTGATCCATTTTTCCTATATGTCTTGCCTTTTCTGGATGCATCTACCTAGCTGTGAATAGTCAATAGCGGGCGTCCTCAAACTACAGCCTGCGAGCCACATGCAGCCCGCCTAGGACATTTATCTGGCCCGCCCGGTCTTTTTGCCACCACTGCCTGTCCTGCTTAGCAGCAAACTTGTCCTGGGGCCCGCAGTCTGGCCCTCCAACGGTGTGAGGGACAGTGAACTGGCCCCCTGTTTAAAAAGTCTGAGGACCCCTGGTCAATAGCATCATCAACCACAAGAGAAACATACGCTGATTACATAAAGGAAGATTTGCGTAAGAAAATCCAGGGGCCTCCCCCAGGTTGCCCTTAAAGAGAAAATGTATTCTCTCATTTACCTTCATTCCTCTTGGTCCAGCTTTTCCTTTTGAACCTTTTGGCCCTGGAAGCCCAGGACTCCCCTGTAACAAGACCATGGCTAAAATTACCAGTAGGGCCACAAAGTTAACTAGTTGACTCCCATTATTATTGAAGTGGTCTAAAACTGGTAACATACTCATAGATCACCTTAGAGATGTAAGCTTAGCCTTTAATGTCTCATGCCATTAATTAATTCTTTCCTTCAATACACAAAATACATAAGATACACAATTAAACTTGGGGCCAGGGGTGTGTGTTCTGTACAAGAGGCTATATCTACCATATACTGAGAATTAGAGGAATCAGCTGTATGTCTCAGGGGGAAACATGACTGGATTATAGATCAGGAAGACAAAAGCCTGGAGTTTTACCTACTCCAAATAAAAAATATTTCCTACTGAAACCGAAAATAATACAATTGGTTACAAGCTGGATTCTTCCTAACCATGGGAAAGAATGAGGGACATAACCATGGTTTTGGCCATCCCAGAGCTGCTATTTCAAGTCTCCAGATAAAGATTCTCTTAGGTGAGATATTGACAATCATCTATGGACTCCAATCATGCTGTTATCTTCTAAGCCATCTTTTATGCTCCCTTCCCTCCTCAGAAAGCCACTCTGACCATCTGTCTCTATCTGTCTAGCCCTTCTATAAACCAAGAGGACCTTAGGTAGGGAGTAGAATAGGTACTAGAAAGACCCAAGTTAGGGGCCAACTTGGCCGCTCATTATCTGGATGACTATCTTAACTTCCCTGGGCCTCAGCCTCCTTATCTATGAAATTGGGATAGTAATACTTCCTTACATATTTGTGACAAGAAGATTAGTTATTTATACCTTTGTGGGGGTACTATTGTTTTGTCTTATACTATAAGATAAAAAATGAGCTCGTATTAAATACCCTTGAAGTTTAAACCCATATCTCATTTGTCACCATCTTCCCAAAATATACATAGGGTGGAAGGAGGTACATTGCAGATGATCAATATCTGCTACATTAAATTAGCTTTTCTAGAAATCCCTGATACCCAGTGATCCCAGAACAAATGATATAGCTTTATGTTATTTGTTCAGGGACACTCAGGGGCACGAACTGGCCATTGGTAATGACCAGCTGTGTTGTAGTTGTTAGTTTTTCAAACCTACCTGAGCACCCAGGAAGCCTTTTTGTCCAGAAGCTCCTGGTATTCCTTGCCTTCCTCTCAGTCCCTGCTCCAAAGATGAAATTAAAATTCAACCAGTTCTTCTAAGGCATTTATATTCCACACAACCACACAATCATCATGGATGCTGATGGAAGCACAAATTAAGGTGCCCTGACCTACCACTGTCTCATTTATCAAACTTTAATCAGGTAGCTCCTGCTCTCACTCCAAGCTCCCATATCTGAAGCACAGGGTATGAGTCCTCAGCATTTATATTTTTAGCAATCTCTCCATTTGAATCTGATAAGCACCAAAGTCTGAGAACATTGTTTTTAGATCTTAATTCACTCAACTAATTTTAAAGCCTAAAAGGGGTGAGAGAGTAGTTAGGATATTGCAATCCATAGAAAAATCAACCTCTTCCTTATACACACAAGGGCTAAGGAAAATAGATCATGTTTTCAATTTCATCAAAAAGTGAAGATGCTGGTCTCACCAACTACATTGTTGGGAGTTGTTTCTTCTCCCTCCAATCCATTTTTTTTTTTTTTTTTTTTTTTTTGCAGTTTTTGGCTGGGGCCGGGTTTGAACCCACCACCTCCAGTTTATAGGGCTGGCACCCTACTCCTTTGAACCACAAGCACTGCCCTCTCTCCATTCCATTTTATTTTACTGACTTTTGACACTTTCAATTTTTTCCCAGCTTTTTTGAGAAATATTTTCCTATTAGAAATATTGGTCATAGCTTCTATTCTCCTAGGTGAGATATTGACAATCATTTATTTAAATAGATTGTCAACCCACCTCCCAGGGCATAGGCAAGGGTTAAGGAGAGGTTTCATTGAATATCTTGCCAATGGTTCCAAATATGAATTACTTGCTGTTCACCCAGGAGTACGATAAAGTGGGTACACAGAAGAAAGAAGGACCCAGTGGTGGGAGGTCCAAATTTAAATTCAGCCAGTGATCAAAAAGAAGAGAGAAGTAGATATATCTTTTAGTTTTCTCTCCCTAAGTTCACATACTATTTTCCATCATAAAAATAATTCCACTTTGATGATCAATTTTCCACTTTTAAAAAATCTAATTCCACTTTGATGACCAATTCCTTTCCTTAGTACATTTGCCAACTCTAAAGACAGCAGAAATCTCTCAAATTACCAACTGATACAAATAGAATTTTTAATTATGGAGAATGATTCAAAGTTAGTAAAATTTATTGTTTTAAAGGTCTCACTTCATGATACTCATAAACCATTTGGCTTTTAAAAGAAAGATATATAAAGTGTTCCAGGAGGGCTTATAGAAATGACAGATTTGGGTTATGCTTAGAAGATTTCAAAAGAACTGGTGGAAGTTTATATTTCTAGTTATCACTTGATAATTTACAATATGCCACTAGACTGAACTCTTTAAGGGTAGCACTCTTCTTCTAATGGTCTGAATGTCCCAGTTTATTATCAGAGGGTCATAAACATAATAAACACTCTAATTTTTCCTGCCAAATTGAATACAATTTCAACAAATTAATTTAACAAATTAAAACACCATTTCAGAGGCAGTAATTAAGAATATACATTTTAGAAGTAGGCTGCCTGAGTATGTATCCCAACTTTATCTCTTCCTAGCTGTATGGCCTTGGTCAATTTACCTAACTTCTCCATCCTCTCTCCATTTCTCTCCTGTAAAATGAGGATAATCTTTTTTAAAACCAACAGAAGGAATAAACGAGTTGGTACAAGTACTTTGGACAGTATCTAAGTTGTAGAGATCAATAAATATTAGCTATTGTGGTTTAACTTTCCCAGAGAAGGGGCTAACCAATATGTTTTGGCATGCCTTGGCAAGGAAATATCCAAGACCTTTCTGATTTATGTTAAATTCTTATCAATCGAGTTAAAATTTCAAACAAATATCCTTCATCACTAAAACCAAGTTCCCTGATACAACCTGTGAGCCTGGAGACCCCAGCTCTCCTTGGTAACCTTGTTCGCCAGATTCTCCAAGCACACCCTGTCAAAACGAACAAAACTTATAGTGACTTCAGTTCACCAGGCATCTTTACTGCTCCTATTAAAGGCCTGTTTCCCTATGAGATGTACTGAAAAGCTGCAAAAGAAAGATTCAAATAAGATTTGGCTGGTTGTGATCAATCCTCCCAGAAAATGGATTCAGAGAGGAAATGTGGAGTGTTTCCACTTATGTCAGGAAAATGCAAGGTCAAATTCTTACAATCTTTTCCAGCCTTTGCACATCTCCTTCCAACATCTCATCTAGTGATGGAAACAAAAATACTTTATGTAGATAACCCAAACTCTTAGTTTGTATAATCACTGGTTCCTAAAAGCACAGATCTTCCTTTTAAGGCATATGAACTAAACGTTCAAAAGTATTAAGAACCCTTATTTCATTCAAGGAAAATCAGAATGCTGAACATAGCGACAAATGTGGCACTCCTAGATAAACCACACAATGCATGGAAAAATAATCTTTAAGACCCCAAAGATCCTACAGCCCTAAGCTAGCTCTCTAGACAAGGGTGAGTTGTTAAAATGACTCATTCAATAACTGATTTAATTTCTCCTCCTAATTAAAGTTGTTATTTCTGTAGAGAAGATAACGTTTTCAAAGGTGGAGGATAATACCCATGGTGTGAATTATTCTGTCTTCTTTTACATGTTGCTGACATGTCGACTAGCTCAGCTGTGCAAAGAGCAAAAGCTTCAAACTCAGAATTAATCAATATGTGGAACAATTATTCATGTTTCTTAAGTTTTTTAAACTATCTAGCACTTCTATTGATCATTCCTACTATATTGTTATGCTTTTCAAGAGTTTATTTCTAAATTTATAGATCAGATTAAGTTTTAAAATGAACATAGCTAGAAACTTTGAACCAGGTTGTGAAATGTTGTCTAATTTGTATATTGTATTTGTGACATTCATAGTGCAATATTTATGAGAATGACGTGGCTATATATAACAAAATTTGGACTCTTATTATAACTCCATTCTTATCCATTTATATTATAGACATAATTTCAGCAAAGCAAGAACAAAATAAAAAACCTGTAAGAACATTTCTCTTCGTACCACTGTCCATGATATTTAGCAAAATAGAAATTACTTAAATGTCCACCATACGAATAGTTCAGTAAATCATGATACTTTAACAGAATAAAATATAATGCATTAAAATGATAACGAAGACATGACAAAGAAGAATATAAAATGGCACATGCATTATGATAACCCTTTTTTTTAAATAAATAAAGGGAAGGCACAAACATGAAAATAACTGCAGAAAAATGGTGGGTTTATGGACATTTTAAAAATTAATAACATTCTCAATTTTATCATAAATAAGTTTAAAGTTGTGCTTTATTGCCAAGAAATCTATGCATTGATTTGTTTGTTATAAATACAATCTTTTCCATACATAAAATTTTTATTTAGAATTCCATTTTGTTATACATCTTGCAAAATTCAGCAGATCCAATTTTATAGACAATAACAAGACACAGTTTCTTTTTCTTTCTTTCTTTCTTTTTTTTTCAGACAGGAGCTCCCTCTGTTGCCTGGGCTAGAGTACAGTGGCATCGTGATAGCTCACTGTAACCTGAGACTCCTGAGTTCAAGCAATTCTCCTACCTCAGCTTTCTGAGTAGGTAAGACTATAGGCATGTGCCACCATGCCTGGGATCTCACTATGTTGCTCAGGCTAGTCTTGAATTCCTTGCCTTGACTGATCCTTCCACTTTAGCCTCTCCAGAACCTAACCAGAATTATAGGCATGAGCCACTCTTCCCACCAAAGACACATTTTTCTCAAGGTCAAAGGAATGTTGTAATTTGGAGTTCAGCATCTCTGTAAGCTATGTTCTTCCTGCAGGTCTGTCTGACCTTTAGTGATTTACAGCCTCAGAACATAAATGGGTCTATACGACTGCCCTTCAACATTAAGACAGCTAGCAAATCACTGACATGGTGGATAAACCCAGTTCACCCTGAAACCTATAAATATTTATGATTTTATCTCTTATTTAAAAAAATCAAAATCAAACTTGAATAGAAATAAGAGCAAACCCCTACAGAGACTCATCAGAATTATAATGTTTCAAAGATAGAGGCTTCCAATTATATATGCTAGTTTGCACACACTTCTCTGTTCCCAGGATGAGGGGACACTATTCCGAAATCTGTCCCAATTAGACAACATTGCAGAGGCCCAGAGAGCAATTCTCCTGGATAAGAACGGGAGGACAGAGGGCTCAGGAGAGATAAATCCATGAAAAATAATACTCATGTGTTTGAATATATTGGGAGGTTATCATTTCTGTCAAAAAGCTTTGTGATTAATTAGTAATAGGATACAGAACACATAATAAATCAGGAAAAAGATGATTCAAGGAAAACAAAAGTTATAAAGATACAAATAATATTTACCTAGTCATCCTGTGAACAACTAATTGATTTGACCAAAAGTAGAGGAAATAAGTATATTGCAAGGATGGGTTAGAGAGAAGCGTAGAGAAGGAGGTGGACAGGCTAAGAAAGTTAAATCCTCATCCCCCATAGTAAGAAATCAATAAAACACTGAGATGATTCAATCTCATATCGCCTCCATCCTAATCTTGAAAATGCTAGAAAAAATACCAGCAGAACATGATCAGACTATGTCAGAGACAGGCCTGCATCAAATAAAATTATGTTTTACCAAAATTTTAAAGAGCATTATGATTTCTGGAATCAGGCATTGGATTTGAGTCCTGTCTCCATCAATTATTAGCTATAGGCACTTCACTTTTCTCAGTTTGTATTTCTTCTTTCATCCATAAGAAAATAACCATTAATGTTCAAAACTTCTGGGGGAATTGTAGAGAGGCTTATGTGAGATGATGTAGATAAATGTCTCATGCAGCATCTGGTGCTTGGATAAATGCTTAACAAAATAGAGTTCCTTCTCCTCAGTAGAGGAAAAGAAAAAAATGTAATTAAATTAAAAAATAAGGTTCTCAGACTGGGTTTGGTGGCTCATGCCCATATCCTAGCACTCTAGGAAGTCAGGGCAGGTGGATCACTTGAGCTCAGAAGTTCAAGACCAGCCTGAACAAGAGCAAGACCTTGTCTCTAAAAAACAATAGTGGTGGGCACCTGTGGTCCAGCTATGTGGGAGGCTCAGGTAAGAGGGTTGCTTGAGTCCAAAACTTTGAGGTTGCTGTGAGCCATAACACCATAGTACTCTTCTGAAGATGACAAAGTAAGATGCTGTCTCGAAATAATAATAATAATAATAATAATAAGGTTCTCCCAAAGATATCCCCCATCCCAATCTAAATAAAATGTTATAGAAGGTTGAGGAGAAGGCAAAGAACCATATAAATTTCCCCTTCTTCACAAAAAAAGATCTACATGGAAACTTCTCAATGATCCTTCAAACAATCCAACCAACATTCCCCCAACCTCAAAGAATTTTAAGTAGCCAAAAAAAATAGACAAACTGAACTATATTAAACTCATAAAAAGCATCTGCACAGCCAAGGATACAATCAACAGAGTGAAGAGAAAACTTGTTGAATGGGAGAAAATATTTGCAAACTATTCATCCAACAAGATACTGACAGCCAGAATACACAAGGAACTCAAACAACTCAACAGCAAGGAAGCCAAAAATAATCCCATTAAAAAGTAGGAAAAGGTTTTGAACAGAAGTTTCTCAAAAGAAGACATGCAAGGGTGGTACCTGTGGCTCAAAGGGCACTGGCCCCATATGCCAGAGGTGGCAGGTTCAAACCCAGCCCCAGCCAAAAAACTGCAAAAAAAAAAAAAAAAAAAAGAAGAAGAAGAAGCCATGCAAATGGCCAATAGGTATATGAAAAAATATTCAACATCAGCTCAGTGCCTGTAGCACAGTGGTTACCAGGCACGTACACCAAGGATAGCGGGTTCGAACCCAGTCTGGGCCAGCTAAACAACAATGACAACTCCAACAAAAAACAGCCAGGCATTGTGGTGGGCACCTATAGTCCCAGCTACTTGGGATGCTGAGGCAAGAGAATCGCTTAAGCCCAAGAGTTGGAGGTTGCTGTGAACTGTGACACTACAGCACTCTACCAAGAACAACATAGTGAGACTCTATCTCAAAAAAAAAAAAGTTCAACATCACTCATCATCAGGGAAATGAAAATCAAAACCATGATGAGCTACATGTACCATCTTAAAATATCTTTTATCAAAAAGACAGGCAATAATGAATGCTGGCGAGGATGTAGAGAAAGCAGAACCCTTGTATGCTGTTAGTGGGAATGCAAATTAGTACAGCATTTATGGAAAACAGTAGAGAGATTTTTTTCAAAAACTAAAAATACAATTACCACATGATCCAATAATCCCACTATTGAGTATTTATCCAAAGGAAAGGAAATTGGCACATCAAAGGGATAGCAAACATATGAAATCAACCTAAGTGTCCATCAATGGATAAACAGATAAAGAAAATGTGGTGTATATGTATACACAACAGAATATTATTTGGCCATAGAACAGAATGACATCCTGTCATTTGCAGCAACATATTGGAACAGAAGGTCATTATGCTAAGAGGAGTAAGCCAGACACAGAAAGACAAATAGTGCATGTTCTCATATGTGGAGCTTAAATGTTGATCTCATGGGGGTAGACAGTGGAATAGTGGCTACCAGAGGCTGGGAAGGGGTGGGAGGAAGAAAAAAGATAAGTTGAAGGGCAAAAACATAGTGTTAGAAGAAATAGTTTCTAATGCTTGCACAGTAAAGTGACCATAGTTAACATCATACTGCACATTTCAAAATAGCTAGAAGAAAAGATTTGAAATGCTCCCAACACATAGAAATGATAAATGTTTGAGGTGATAGATAACCTCAATATCTTGACTTAATCTTTACACATTCTGTGTATGCATCATAATATCACACATACCCAATATATATGTACAAATCGTATGTGTCAATAATAAAAATAAATATAAATAAAGCAACTATATATGGGGAACAAAGAGTAACTGTTTTCAAAGCACTGACCTTTAGCCCTGGCAAACCTCGTCTTCCTCTTGATCCCTAAGAATAAAGGAAAATAGAGCCCTTAGTAGAGGAAACAAACCAATTTTCACTCCAGCCTACCTTCCTCTTCCACAAAGGCAGGAGAAATACGTCCCTCTAGCAGTTACACCTACCTGAGGGCCAACATTTCCAGTTTCCCCCTGAGAGCCATCAAAACTAGAATGTCCCTGAAAAGTTTGAAAAAGAAAGAAGATCATTAGAAATGCCATACTTCTGAATTTATTCTCTAGACTTGCAACATCCAATACAGAACTGTTAAACACAGAGCTGTTAAATTTGAATCAACTGAACTAAAATTGAATTTAAAATTTAGTTTCTCAGTTGTACTGTTCACCTTCTGAGTTCTGAGTACTCAATAACTACACATGTCTAGTGGCTATCAGATTGCAGAGCACACAGACACAGACTATTTCTATGAACTCAGACTGTTCTATTGGACAGCACTCCTCAAGAAGCAAATTAAATTCTAATATTTCAAAATACCCTTGTTGTAAGCATCTTTCCAGAAAGATTATTCCTTTGATGACTTCTCACAGTTCACCATGTTGGGGCAGCAGTCGTATACCACCCTCAACAAACCATGCTTAACACTTGAAACCATTGGCATTTTCCTTTCCACCTCTGTCATTTAGTGTCCTGAGTGGCAGATTGAAACAGAGGTTAGAAAAGTGTATGTCTGCATACTTGAGGCGATTATCAAGTACAAAGGTTTCATAAGGAAGACATTTTCTAGCACTCTTACCTCATTAGGGTCAGAATTGAGGAAATGAGTAGTAACCAAAGAAAGAATGAGTTCATCTTTTAAGACAAATGAAAACCAGATGCGATCCCAAGTAGGGGCGCTTTAGATAATTATTTAGTGAGGTTGAATGTTCACTCAATAGAAATAGGCAAATTAGGAAAGAATGTCATATGCAGAAACAAAAATGTTTTGTGCAGAGCTGTATATCTAACTGCTATTCATAATAGATTAAATTCTGAAACAATTTAAGGATCTTATAATGTGAGGGAAGTGTTAATCAAATTATGATAGAA
Source organism: Otolemur garnettii (assembly GCF_000181295.1). Classification (NCBI taxonomy): domain Eukaryota; kingdom Metazoa; phylum Chordata; class Mammalia; order Primates; family Galagidae; genus Otolemur; species Otolemur garnettii. Next base: position 32,545,334 of record NW_003852397.1, read on the forward strand.
ATAATGAAATAAAGAAGAAAATCATGTTTCTCAAGAGTTTATTACATTGAAAAAAGTTTTTTCTATGATTCCAAAAATGTTTAGTTGACATCTAGTTATAGGGAAATAAATAATCAGACAAATTCTATGTCTATTCTATTCTTCTCTATGTTTAGCAAAATAACTGGTGTAAAATGGTAATGTCATATAAACAAACAAACCTGTAAACTGTAATTAAAGGACACTAAAGAGGCAGGACAACTAAAAGCACTACATAATCCTTGATTGGATCCTGGAATAACAACAACACAAACAGCCATAGAAGATATCATTGGGGTGTTACGTGCTGAATATGTCCCCCCTAAAATTCTTATGTTGATGAGATCTATATAGAAAGTATTAAAGGGTAAGGCTTTGGGAGGTGATTTAGGTCATGAGGGTGGTGCCCCCATTATGAGATTAGTGCCCTTGTAAAAGAGGCCTGAGGAAGCACTGTAGCCCTCCTGCCAAGTGAGTTGACAGCCAAGAAGACAGCAACCTGTGACCCAGGACCTCACTAGACTCTGAATCTTCCAGGGTTATGATCTTGGACTTCCCATTCTCTACAACTGTGAAAAATAATGTCTTTATTAAGTCACCCAGTAGTCCACTGTATTCTGTTATAGTAGCCCAAACTATAAACACAAGGCAAGTGGGAAAATTTAATACAAGCTGTATATTAGGAAATAGTACTAAATAAATATTAAATATCTTGAGTGTGATGATTATATTAGGCTTATATAGAAGAATAACCTTTTTCTTAAAATATACTTGCCAAATATTTAGAGGCAAAATGTCATGATGTGTTTAATCCTCAAATGGCTCAGCCAAATACATGTGTATGTACACACATACACCTCTGTATATGTATAGAGAGATAGAGGGCAAATAAGGCTAAGTGACAACACCTGGTGTTAATTCTTACAACTGCAACCTTTTTCTGTAAATTTAAATTTTTTCAAAACAGAAAATAGTTATGGTAAAAAGTAATACAGGTTCATCATGGACTATTTCAACAATTTAGAGTATACAATTAAGGGAAAGAAATATATAATTTTAGTGATATGGATGGATATGTTCTACAAATTTGGACTCACACTAGAAAGCAGTGTTTTGTAACCCACTTTCTCCCCTTCATATTACATCATGGATAGTTACCATGCCACAAAATAGTCTTCTACATTATGCTTCATGGCCTAATTTTTTTTATTATCATATCATTTATGTACATAATCTCTTATTATTAGACCTTTAAAAAATCACTGCAATGACCATTGTAATAGCTAAATCGATGATTGTGTTGCTCTGGATAAATATTTAGGATTGAAAAGGCTAGATTGAAGAATATACATAGACTTGGTGGCCTACACAACAGGCTCTGCCCTTCTTGCTAAGAAAATCCCAGTTTGGCTGGGAACAACATACCTAGCTCCAAGGGATAGATTATAATAAGCCTAAACCAAATGAGGTGATCTCATTTCCTCTCATCAGAAACTTGCTTTCTCTGGATCTCTCAAAATGGGGTAAGAGCAAGGGAGAAATACAGGACTCAGTTTTGGTTAATGAGCTTTAATGAAAGTAAATCCTCTTTCTTCTGTCATTTTATGTAAAGATGAAGACAAATTGCTTAGGTCTGCCAAGCCTAAGAACCAAAGCTAGCACACTGCCAATGGCACAAGGTCCCCAATGCCATCTGGAAGTCTCAATGGCATCATGGGTTGGTGCGGCAAACCTGTAATCCCCTCTCTCTGGGTAAACAAACATGTTTATTATCCTAACACTGCTAGTCAAGCTTTCCGTCACTTCTGTATTAAAAAACATAATAAAAACAAAAGCAAAGAATAGTAGTCCCAACTGATGAATGTCGCCTATTGCCTTCCAAAAAGGTTGTATCTATTTTCATTCTCCCCAGAAGCGCTGCTTTCTGACTGGCATGGCTGGTTCTCCACTCTTCCCCAATACTGGGTATGCAATGAAGTTTCTCTGAGTGGTTGGAAAGAGCTTCATCAGGGAGCCTTCTCACCCAATTACAACATTGGATCTGCTGTTTGGTTCATCTCCAAAGTAATACCAAGGAGAGATTGCCCTCAGTGTCCACTGGCTGCAGGCTTCTGTAGACGATGGAAGTAATTGCTGTTATCCAAGTTTATTTAAAAGATATTTAGTCAGCACTCTCTTTTGGCCCAGCATGGGAGTATAAACCATGGGGAACACGTACGCAATATGATATGGTATTGCCTCAGAGGGCTGCAATCTTTGCTTAGACATGCAATTCAGGCATCTGATAGGGACCTGATTTTCAAGATTAATCCTTGGCTAAAGCAATGGAGACCTGTGAAAGCTGGAACATGAGGCCCTCACTGTGGCTCTGGTGCTGTGATGGGCGCAGCACTGGACAGTTTGCTAGAGGCCTGGGTTTCTGCCCAGCAGTAAAACCTTGAGCAAACCACAGAACCAAGCTCATTAGAAACAGGTTTTGACCCTTCTTTCCATTAGCCACTAATTCAGGCAAGCTTCAAAATGCTTTCTCTAATCTTCCCACCTTACAGATGAGGAACTGGGCCCTCGTAGGTTAAGGGGGTACTTCCCTACTGTTCCTGAGGCTTAGTCTCATAGCCACTGAGTGGCTGTTCAAGGGGCTATCCGATCTCAACTCACCACAAGGAACCCTCTCGATAGTGTTTATCCAAAACAATTGTAATTAATGACAGGGTGAGAGATTTTTGTAGCAAGTCATGATGGATTTCTTATCTGTCTACATAATAATCATCTTCTTACAAACTGGATTTAACTCAGGTCCTGTGCATATATAAAAAGGAATGCTAGCTAGCTATAATCTAAAGAAGAGGGCCAATGTCCTATGGTTTTGTCAAAGGATGAAAATTTGGAGCTTGAGGTAAATAAAGATTCCTTTCCAGTTATAAACATTTTGCTACACAGACCTCATATTCTTGGAAACTAATAAGATATGAGGACTGAAGAACTTAGGTTATTTTAATCATTTTTAGAATCATGCATTTTAGTATCTAAGACATAAAAATCTAAAAATGGCTTCTAAGAGGTTAATATCTATCAAGTTAACAAGTCTTTTTTCCCTTTCTCACAAAGCTTCTAGTCTTCAGAACTAGAAAATTGCTAATACTGAATATGCTTCAACTAGCACTGGCTGTGATAGAAAACAAGCCAGCAGCCTAATGACCCTGAGCACCTTTTAACACAGTATATCATTATAAAATTGGAGAATTTGGAAACTAGAAATATCTTAGTTATCACGGAGTCTAATGCTTTCATTATGGAGATGATGAAACCAATAACAAAAGAGGTAAAGTGACTTGTATTACTAATGTTGTAGGAGATAGGATTTGTATGGGAACAAAAAGCTATGAGATAGGGATACATAAGCAAATATGTGCATGGGTATTAGCATTCAGAGATACCATCTCCATCGATAGTGGATTCCCACAGACTTCCTCTCTGGTTTTCTGTGCTGATCCAACTGGAACGCTCAAGCCTTCTGCACCAGCTAGCATCTGTTCTCTAGTTTAGTAGTCTCCCCAAGTGAATAAAACCATCTTACCTGATGCCCACGCCTTCCTTTTTCTCCCTTAGGGCCTTGGATGTAACTATTTGTTCCAGGATCCCCCTGAGAAAACAAAAGGTTGATTACCTCAAATGGAAAATAAAGAAAATAAATTATAGAAAGAATGGTGAAAGAGAAGAAAGAAAAAGGAAGGAAGCAAGGAAGGAAGGAAAGAGAGAGGGAGAGGGAAGGAAGAAAGGAAGGAGCATGAGGGAGAGAGGGAGCAAGAGAGAGAGAAGAAAGAAAGAAGAAAGGAAGGAAGGAAGGGAGGGAGGGAGGGAAGGAGGGAGGGAGAGAGGGATTGCTACACAGACCTCATATTCTTGGAAACTATGAGAAAAGGAAAGAAAAGACACAACCAAAGTAGACCCTTCTTGACTCGGTGCCTGTAGCTAAGCAGTTAGGGCACCAGCCACATGCACCTGGGGCTGGCAGGTTTAAACCCAGCCCAGGCCTGCCAAACAAGAATTACAACTACAACAAAAAAATAGCTGGGTGTTGTGGTGGGCACCTGTAGTCCCAGCTACTTGGGAGGCTGAGGCAAGAGAATTGCTTAAGCCCAAGAGTTTGTTATTGCTGTGAGCTCTGACAACACAGCACTCCACCAAAGGCGACATAGTGAGATGTGTCTTAAAAAAAAAAAAAAAAAAAAAGTAGACCCTTCTTGTTGTCTGAACCTGCTCAATAATTCTAGACACTCAATGCAATTAAATTCCAACCTTTTTTTAACCCCAATTATCTACAAGATGAATCTCTCCTCCAATCTCTTATTTGTTATAATACTAACATAGCCTGAACAGATGCCTTATTAATGAATACTTAATTGCTCTTTGCCTTTGGACCACAAGCAAACAATTCTCATATCCCTAGAGTTAAAGCAGCAGAAGCCCCCAACATCACTCACAGGATCTCCCCTTAACCCAGGCTCTCCACGCTCTCCTGGTTGTCCTGGCAGTCCCGTCAAGCCCTTAAATCACAAAGAAAAATGGGTCACTTTTTAAAATCACCTATTGCCTAAGGCAAAGAGGACATTAAGAGAGAAAATAAGGATCAAATTAAAGGAGCAACTTAGTACTTGAATTCTAGAGCACCTGCTGCCAGAGGTGAGATTGAAAAGTAGAAAAGAACATGTTCTATTGGCTTTCTGCCACATGCTTGGCTGTAAGTGTGTATTATCTCATTTTTTAAATTTCAAAATAGTACAGGGATCGGCTCAGCGCCTGTAGCTCAAGCAACTGGGGCACCCAGCCACGTGCACCAGAGCTGGTGGGTTCGAATCCAGCCCAGGCCTACCAAAAACAATGACAACTACAACTAAAAAATAGCTGGGCGTTGTGGTGGGTGCCTGTAGTCCCAGCTACTTGGGAGGCCTAGGCAAGAGAATCGCTTAAGCCCAATAGTTGGAGGTTGCTGTGAGCTGTGACATCACAGCACTCTACCCAGGGCAACAGCTTGAGGCTCTGTCTCAAAAAAAGAAAAAAGAAAAGAAAATTACAGGGAGGCAAATGTTTTTGGTTACACCTATTGATTTTGTTATTCTTGAGTCAGAGTTATAAGCATGCCCATCATTCAGATGGTGTTCACTGTACCCATTAGGTAAGTTTGTGCCCATCCCCTACTCTCCCCTCCTCCCTGCTTGCTTTCCACTGAGTCCACTGAGTTTTACTTCACTCTCTCCATATGGGTGTTTATCAGTTAGTTTCAGTTCAATAGTGAATACATGTGGTATTTGTTTTCCATTCTTTAGATACTTTGCTTAGGATAATGATCTCTAGTTCCATCCAAATTGTTGCAAAAGAACTTAATTTATGATTCTTCGTGGCTGTATAGTAGTCCATAACATACATGCAAGTATACCACATTTTGTTAATCCACTCTTGAATCAATAGGCACTTGGGTTGATTCTACATCTTTGCAGTTGAGAATTGTGTTGTAATAATAACACATAAACATTTGCATGCAGGTGTCTTTTTGATAAAATGACATTTTCCTTTGGGTAAGTACCCCATGGAATTGCTGGATCAAATGGTAGGGTTAGTTCTTTGAGGACTCTCCATACTGTTTTCCATAGACATTGTACTGATTTGCAGTCCCACCACAGTATAAGCATTCCTTTCTCTTTGCATCCATGCCAGCATCTATTGTTTTTGGACCTTTTAATAAAATCCATTCTAACTGGGGTAAAGTGATTCCCTCACTTAATCCTCACAACTCAGGAATTAAACCATTTGTGCATGTGGGACCTGAGGCTGGGAAGTTGGATCCAGGTCTCCCCACCACCAAATTCCTTGATCTTTCCATCCCTCTCTACTGCTCCACATTAGGGAGGGGTAGAAACACATGTAGAAAGAAATAGGAGGTTTTCTCCATAGAGGGTGTAGGCAGTAGTGCCAGAGAAGAAAGGATAGAAAAATGCTTCCAGAGCCCCTGACTGTGATTGCTGCAGACAGAGAAGCAAAGAGGTGAAAAAATTTACCATAGGACTGTAACACAATAAGTGAAAAATTGCCTCTCTTAAAACCTGCCATTATCAGGTCATCTCTGTGTCCTACAGAGTCACGGAGTAGGGGAGATCCCTTCTTCAGATGATGTCACATGCCTGCCTCTGGAGAGTAGGTGTGATGAAGACAGAATCACTGTTCCCACTCTCAGACACATAGGAAATGGAATGTTCTCTAGGCTCCCAAAGAAGTCACCTCACAATCTTACTTAAGACCCTACTTTACCTCTCTCATGGCCTAATGGAATAATGTAAAGAGAGATAGATAATACTAAATTCTGATCCTTCCGCTTAACTTACTAAATAGCCAAGATTTCTTTGACTTCTCTAATTCCATTTTCTCATTTGTGAGACAGATGTACTCATCTTACAGGGCCATTGCAGGAATTAAATAAAATAATAAATTTAAATGCTCAAAGTCACTATATGGTTCTTATTATGATTTGCCCACTTCTAGTCCCTCCTTTTTCCAAAACAGACACATGGCTTCTACAGTATTATTCTTTTTTAAAAACTTTATTTATTTTTATTTTTTAATTCATTTTCTTTTATTAAATCATAACTGCATACATTAATGCATTTATGGAGTACAATGTGCTGATTTTATATACAATTTAGATGGCCAAAAATAATTTTACAACAAAGATATTTGCATGAGAGTAATATTCTAAACCTGTAACTTCAAATATGTGTCTCCCTTGCCTAGAACTCTTAGTAGCCCTTGATTACTCAGTAGAAGGAAAAAAACTCCTAAACACGGCATTAGTTGACTCCAAATTGCCTTCCTAGACTTTATTCCCACTCTTTATACTTTTTATTTTATCCTCCACTGCTGTTAAATTGGAATCCTTGTTTTTTCAAAACTACCCTGAGTTTTTCTACCTCTCATCTTTTCCTTGTGCCTTTTACTTAAGCCAGAATACCTTGTATCTCTTGCCCATTCCTTCTCACAAAGATCAAAGTGAAAAATATCTTGATTTCCTACATTCCCCAGAATGCCAGTGTCCTCTCCGCCCTTTGGCACCTGCTCAAATGTCACAGAGCTTTAATACAGTAGGCTGTTCTCTTGCCCCTTTCTCTCCTTCCTCATCATTCTTTAAATTTCCTCCCATCTCCACTTCCTTGATGAAAAGCTCCTGAGTGCACAGGATGGATGAGAACCCATGTCATTTCCCTCTCCATATGTTTATCCAAGCAAGAAGCTTACATCTACTTCCATGATTATTTTATTAATGTCTGTCTGTCGTCCTAAAGTCCAATCCTAAAATATAACACCCATGCCTGTTTTGTCCCTCATTCTAGAATTATGCCTGGATTATAATATATGCTTAATCAGTTCTGATGAAAAGCCACTCTATTTTAGCATCCTCCTTAAGTCGCTGTGCTCGCACTGATTCTTTATTTGCACTATCCTTAAACCCCTATCTTATCATCCTGTCTTGTATTATAGTTCTACCTGTACCAGCTACAGGTACCTGGGCTCTTTTTTAGTCAAAGCCCAAGTTTACATATCTTGGTACTCTTCTTTGTGTTTGGGAAAAAATGTTCCACAGGGAGAAGGCACTTGACAGCTGTTTACTGAATTTAACAAAATTCAACTGAAACTGAAATCTCTCCAGTGTTATAGCAGTATGGTATCCTTCGACTTCTCTAAAACCTGATCTGCACACTTCAGGTTTGAGGTTAAGAGCCATATCTTCTGATTCTGCCTGTTTTACTTACCAGAGAATCTGTCTACAACATTAATTGTGCATCCTTGAAGTAAAAGTATTACTCTAACTCCTTAAGAGTACAAAGAAGCATAAATAAATAAATTTCACCCACATCTGTAATCCTATCTATCAACAGAAGCTGATTATGCTTCTGTGTTGACCTGGATCTTTCGTCCATGTTGGACTCCATAATTAGTAATGTCTGCCACAGGCATAGGGAGTGAGAGCTGCAGTACAAATGCCAGGTATCTGATATCCCTCCCATAGACTCACCAGCATGAGGCAGTGTGTGATCACTGTCAAGCAGATAATACAAATAATAATAGTAAGTTGTAAGGATGCAGAGAAGAGAGATCACCACAGATTGACATGGCCAAAGAAGCCATCATGAGGAAAAAAGAAAGGAGTGAGACACTGAAGAAAGGTGATATTCAAATTAAACCCTGGAGACAGAAGCAGGGAAAAGGTATTCCAAGAGGGGCAGCTGGCATGAGCAAATACACGAGGAATGTTCAGGGGACAAGAAGTAGCACAATTTGTGAAGGACACTTCTTGACTGAGATTGATGGAGAATGTAGTTGAAAGACCTTGGGTACAGTAACTATGAAAAACTTGTGAGATAGGGAGTGACACAATCTCTGTTCTAAAGCACAAAAGGTTAAGTTACAAGATGTATATTACTCATTTAACCATCTACAATATCAAGTCTTACGTAAATCTTCTAAATAATGATCTATTGATAATATTGATTGCCCTTTAACGCTCAACCTAGTATTTAAACCACTAGATGATTCTTTCCCACAGTTTAAAAATAAACTGTCAAACACTAAAGGTTGTTTGAAAAAAATAAATTTAAAAAAAAATAAAAATAAACTGCCTGTGTCAGGTTATTCATTTTAAAAATGAGCGAGTATCCTCATATTTTACCCGATTTCCTCTATTTCCTTTTTCTCCAGGCAATCCTGGAACTCCATGACCACCCTAGAAAGAGAAAAATAAATATACAAAGAATCTTTCTTGTATTAGTCACATCAAAAGCTTTTGTATGTAGTTTTACATTCTAGCCAAGAGTACAAATTTGCTGTTCCACTCTATTTCTGACAATGTGACTAGATGCACTGAGCAATCATCCCATTAAAATCAGTTTAAAATTCCAGACAAATTATAACACATTTCACATATATTAGTGAGTTGAACCACAGAATATGAAGGAAGAAGAAATTCAAAATGGTAATAGTTCTTGGTTGTCCAGAGGGCTTCATGAAATCACCGTGTGTGTGTGTGTGTGCACGCGCACACACGCGTGTGCGCGCACATGTCTCTCTTCATGTTATGAGAAACCTCAGGCTGACAATTTATTTTAAAGTGCTCCCAGAAGGCAGTGCCAGTAGAAACATAGCAGAAGCAAACAATCTCAGCCCAGGATTTAACAAATTTTCACAGACAAAGTTACATCAAAAATGAGTTTAAATCAAAAATCACAATATACATGAAGGAGACATCATGAAGGAAAAATCAGTAGAAACAAAAGAAAACAATATCAGACCTGCAATGATTCCAAACATCAGAATTATCATTCACTAAATATAAAATAAATATATTCGATATGCTTAAATTGTTAAAAACAGAATGAGTAAAATAACAAGCAGTGTCAGGTTATTCAGAGATCAAGTAGATTTTTAAAAGAATCAAAGGAAACTCCTTGAAGTGAAAAATAAGACAATTGAAATTAAAAATTCAATTTTTAGATTAAGTAACATTCTAAATACAAGTAAGATGAGAAGTAATGAACTAGAAACTGGAGAAATCATACAGAATCCAGCACAGAATGACAGAGAAACAGAAAATACGAAAGGGTGGTGAAGAAATACTGGGGAAAAAATGAGAAGTTTTCACAAACTTCAAATTAGATTTCCACAAAGAGATAATAGAGACAATAGGAAAGATAAAACATTTTAAATGGTAATTTTCTAAGGATTTTCCAAAATGTATAGAAGAGACGTAAATATTCAGATTCAAAAGCCTAACAAGTCCACAAACAGAAAAAAATAAAAATAAATCCACACCTGAACAGATCATATTGAAACTGCCAAAAACTAAAAACAAAGGGAAAAGTTTTAAGGATATACATATCTATATGATATATCTATTTTTAAAGATTGTTTACAAAAGAACAATTATTTTGACAGGCAACTTCTTAACATAAATAATGAAAGGTAGAAGACAATAGAAGCCATCAGACTAAGAAATTACATCTTCAAAATGCTGAGAGAAAATTACCATCACCACAGAATTGTTTACCCAATGAACGATTTTTCAAAAGTAAAATAAATAGACTTTCAGAGGAAAAGGAAAACAAAAGAGTTTACCACAAATTGACCATCATTAATGAAAATTCTAAAAGGTATCTACTTGGCCAAAGGAAGTTGATATTTGCACGTTCTTTGGAATACATCAATGAAGGCAAGGAAGGTATCAGTGATACTAGTAAACATGTGGCTAAAGAAAGATAAGCACTGACTATATAAAACAATAATAGTAACAATTTGTAATTGGTAGAGTTTAACCAAAAAAGATGAAAATAAAATACTAAACAATAATATGGAATATGCAAGGAATTGATTAGAGTTAAGTTTCTAGAGTCCTTGTATTTCGAGGATGAGAACAGCTACATACATTAACTTTGAAGATTATTGAGTATGCAGGTTAAAACTTCTAGCTAATCATGGAAAGCTATACTTTCTATAAGAGCATAAATGCCAGATTAGTAGAAAAGAAAACATAAAATGAGAAACTTTTGTACCTGTTCTCCGTCGAAGCCATCAACACCTTCCTCACCAGGGTTTCCCTGGAGCAAAGAAATATCAGAATGTTGGAGACAAAAGAAACAGGTAGAGGTGGATATTTTTTCTATAAGTAATCATTATTTTCTTTATGAAATAGTTGCTAGGGTTATTATACACTGTGTTTCCTGACAGTTTCAGATACCTGAAAGAAGAAAAGATTTTTAATAATCCTCAAATTTTGAATGGATCAAAAAGATTTCCTTTAAACTTTTGCAATGAGAATAATTCTTTCACAAGACAGCATAAAACATCCTCTGGATGGCACCTATGGCTCAAAGGAGTAGAGCGTCAGCCCCATATGCTGGAGGTGGTGGGTTCAAACCCAGCCCCGACCAAAAATTGAAAAAAAAAAAAACATCTTCTGGTTGTCACGTGGTCCTTTTGTCACTAACTTTCTTTCAGAAGATGGTAAATAGGCCATTGCAGTGGCTCACACCTTTAATACTAGAACTCTGGGAGGCTGAGGTGGGTGGATCTCTTGAGCTCAGGAGTTTGAGACCAGCCTGGGCAAGAACTAGACCCCATCTCTAAAAATAGCTGGGATGGGGCAGGAACCTATAGTCCTAGCTACGCGGGAGGCTGAGACAAGAGGATTGCTTGAGCCCAAGTGTTTGAGGTTGCTGTGAGCTGTGGCACCACAGCCCTCTACCAAAGGTGTCAAAGCGAGAGTCTCTCAACAACAACAACAAAATGATGGTAAATATGCCTGGATTAATCTGTATAATGGAAATTTGGGAGATTACAGATTAAAGAGGATTAAGTGAGTGTATGTACATTTGGGGAGTGATAAAAATAAGAAAAGAACTGAAAAACTGAGGTTAATATGGTGAGAAGAGTAAAAAGAAATAGGCAATGGCACAGTGACATCCCATCGAAGATTCCGTCACTTTCTTATTATCAGCCCTTCATTTTGCCAGCCATCTCAAAAGGACATGTTAGGCCTCGTGGGCCTAGACTAAAGCAAAAGAGTGTCAGGCCTAGGCTATAATGGGAAAATGCCAGCTAACCCCGGGCAAATTTGCAAACTGAAAGCTTTCAAAAAAAAGAAAGGAAATAGGTGTAGTTCAGCCCCAAGATAAATGAGAAAGTACTAATTGATTTCTTGCTTTTAGTTCACTCCCAGTTTCTTGCTTAGCTAACTCACTGGGAAACAAACCGGGAGGCACAAACTGTCCCCAGACTGACCTTTAAGTAATACCAGGTATTGCCAGGTAGGGAAAATACTGAGACTAAGATGTATGGGGCGAAAGTACAGAAACTAAAATGTGTAGAGGGAAAATATTAAAACAAAAATGCATGACGTATGCCTAACTAACCACAAAATTCTGCTTCTATACAATGCTGCTTGTTACCCTACCTAATGCACCTAAACAGCCTGAGTGCCAACCAGGATGCAGGCCAAGCCTTAAAAACTCTACCCCTTAAGCACTTGGGCTGCACTCAGAAACCCCATGTTGGGACACTGAGGCAGTCGCCGGCCTGCTCTTCAATAAAGGGACTGTGCTGTGAATTCAGCTTGTTTGGCAGTGTGGTTTTTGTGGAACTCCTAGGCACAACAGACTATAATATATTCATTATAAATCCTCTTTTGAAAAAAAAAAATCCAGCTTTGCAAGCAAAATAAAATGCATTTTACATGTGTGAAATAGTTGATTTACTCCTACTGTCCACTGGAGAAAATAGTTTCATGTGTTTTCTTAACCCAAAGTATAGCTGAGCTGGTGCATCAAAATAAATATACCAAACTTTTGAACTAGAATTACATGATATTTTTGAGTGAATGAATGAGCAAATTGATACTTTGGTTCTGAATCTGTATATAAGGAGTCTGTATATATTCCTTTATTGTGCCAACCCCTTTCCTTCTAGTCCTGTCCCAGCCTGTCTCTCTCATTGACACCCACCTGGACCAGACCTTCACGGAACACTTTGGATTCAGGAGCAGCTTTCCCATTTTTATAGAATCAGAAAGCTTTGAAAATAATAATCCATAGCACTGCCTTAAGCTTAAAATACATGTCTTACAAATAGTCATTAATTTGCATGGAAGTTTGTCTATTAATATCATCTGACATATTCTCTTGTCTAAGTTTTAAGCCTCACCTCACTCAAGCAAAGGAAAAGTGATCAAACTCAGTATTATGTTTCCCAAAGAAACTGCTATTCAGTTTAAGAAGAGCAAAGATTACCTACCTTCTCTCCTGAAAATCCTCTTATTCCCTAAATTTAGAAAGAAATAAAAAGAAATGAGTTTGAATGAAATTTTTTTTATTTCAAACTAATATAAGGGTACAAATATTTTTTAGGTTACATTGTTCTTATTGCCAAGGTAAATATGAAGTTCAAGTTATGGTAGAGGCCTTCACCCAAGGGAGCATGCCAAACACCCTCACACTGTGCACATTAGGTGAGATCTCACCAATTGCTCTCCCTCCTCCCACCAATTGTCCTCCCCCTCTTCCCTTCCCCATCTGTTCTCTCCCCCCCCCTTCCTATACTATATTTGTGTTTTATCATTTATGTGGGCATGTAATTGTTTATATAATGGTTTCAAATTAGTATTGAGTATATTGGATATTTTTCTTTTCCAATCTTGAGATACTTTGTTAAGAAGAATGTGTTTCAGCTCTACCCAGGTAAACATAAAAGATGTAAATTCAGCCATAAGAATGACACCTTTAAACCCTTGTGTCATTTTGGAAACCATATGTTCCCTGGTTTGAATAAAATATACTAACTAAAATAAATTGTAAAATAAAATTACAAGCACTAGATCAAAATGAAGATGTATTCTTTAGTAAATGTAATGGGGATCACAGCGTTCTGATCCCTGGCACCCTTACTTTGCCTGGGACCTGGAGAAAATTGCCCCTTGGGCAACTCCACACATACAGGAATGAAAGAGAACAACAGTGACCTGCCGATTCTTATTAAATTGGTCATATTTTTCAAACAAAGATGAGACTACACTGGCTAGCAAGTGGGAGAGGGCTTCTAGAACAAAAGAACAAATTACTTGAATGAGTAACTTGTTAGGATATACAGAATATGGTCGTTGTGGTTAAGAAAACTCTCTTTAGGACGCTTAGATTATAGACATCTTTTTCTGGCCTTATTGAAAGACATTCTCCAATCCTGGACTGTTAAGGAACATTGAATGTAACCACATGAAAAGAATGCCCCACCTATACCCCTTGAGTCTTCAAAATTTTAGTGTTCTCAAATTTTCTTCCAAGCACCAGGGTCTATGATTCTTTCCTAAGTGTTTTCCTGAGACCAGGGCCTGCTCTACCTATAAAGAGAACAAGCCAAGAGCACTAGGGAAGTAACGCTTCCTGGGAGCATCTCTCAGCTAATTCCTGATAGGATTTGGTGTATAAACAACCCAGTTCCCTCACCCCTTGACTGGTGTAACACTGAGATGCATGTTCAAGGCTGGCCTCCAGAGCTCCTCAGGAGGATTAAGCTCCACCCATCACAGTGGTAACGTGATTGATAATACACCCTTTTCCAGCCCCTTCACTCCTTATCTCACTCCTTACTCTCCTGCTATTGTTTTCTGATAGCACCTCCCAGTAAACTACTTGCAGTAGTTGATTCCTTTTCTCTGGCTTTACTTCTGGGAGGTAAAAGAAAAGGCTTTCAGTCAGAGGAAGAGCCACCATTCCATAGCCCATATTTTGCACTGTGTAATGCACATGTTTATGCCCAAATTTTTGAGGGAAAAATAAAGATGTACATTATACATGGGTAGGTAGTACTAATTTCGTATCTATATAAATGTTTTTAATTCTTTTAAAAGTGTAACCATAGAAAGCAACAACAACATCCACATGTAAAATAATGCCCTGTGACAAGGTAATCACACCCCCTCCAAATGTCGCCTTTCCCCTACTGCCCCCTGACTGGCAGGCACCACAGCCGCAGTAGCCTCCAGCCCACCTGGCCACTTGCACCAGACACCACTGCCACTACTATCTTGGAAGTGAGCATGCCACCAATGGTGACACATGGGTTAGTGTTGGGACCTTGGTGAAAGGAGGGGAGAAATGGCTATGCAATGGCACCTCTTTCTCTCCTGATAGGTGCAGGGTGCAGAGTTGGCCACTGCAGAGAAGCCAGGAGTGAGCTTAGGTGGCAGATGACAGTGGTCCAAACAACCGTAGTGCCCAACCTCCCCTACTGCCCCCCCCAGTCCACTCTCATCCTCACATCCCCTCATTTCCCGTTCCCATCCATGATCATTGGTAGGAACCTGGCCACAGCTGTTCCACTGAGAACTCCGGTGAGTTTATTTCCTGGGAAGCTAGTGTGAGGGACCAGTGCCAGCCCTGCTGCACTGAGCTGCCTTGTAGATCCCTGCTCTGATGGTAGATCCCTGCTGCTTCTGAGCTGCCTTGTCTCTCATGCAGCTGGCCCCATTCTGAGGCCCCCCAGGACACCATGCAGAGGAAGCTTTCCCTTATGATATCAGCCCAGTGAAGTGCTCTGCATTTACATCTCTGTTTAGTGACTCCTTGAGTCACCCAGACCTTCGGCACTCAGTAACGTCAGAATAAATGACACCAGCCTTTCCCAGACTTGGAAATCCTACAAATCACCCCAGGAACTAGTTAAAATGAGACTCCTGAACCACTCCCAAATATATCGAATCAGTTCTCTAGGAGAAAGACCTGGTTTCATATATTAGTGACCTGATATTTTTCTTCCTACTGGCAAGTTTGAGAAATTATACCAATTCAACACCTTGGGGGTTCAGACAAGTCATAGGTTTAAAATTATAATCAATGGACTCTGATACTCCAAAGGTTTTGTGCTTCACTGCCAGATACCCTCGCAGACAGAAATTTTATGGGGATTGAGGCCCAAGGTCACAACAGCAGGCTATACTTGTAGATCCGGGTCTCAGAACCCAGGTCTCCCAGACCCCAGCTCAGGGATCTTCCTCCTTTGTGGTGTCTTAGAGGCCTCAGAACAGGGCCAGCTATTTCAGAGATGAGGCAGCCTCCCACTGTTAGAAGCCTGGGGCAGTCAAGGGCAGCCCTCACCCTCACAGCAGCTTCCCAGGAAATAAGCCCACTGGGGTTCTCAGCTGTGGCTGAGACGACATTCCCACCAATGAGTGGCTGTGACGACATTCCCACCAATGGTCATGGATAGGAACAGGACAATGAGAGGGTGTGAGGATGAGGGTGGGCTGGGAGGGGACAGCGGGGAGGTCAGGCACTCCAGTTACCTGGACCACTCTCACCCGCCACCTGGGCTCACTCCCAGCTTCTCTGCAGCGGTCAGCTCTATGCCTAACACCTCTTGTGAGAGAAGGAGGCACCACTGGTGGTCACTTCCTCCCACCTTTACATAATTTAAACAAAAGATTTTTTTTCTTGACATTTTGGGCCAACAACATTGCACATTATACACAGGAGCATATCATAGATGGCGAAATACCAGTATGTTGAAAAATTAAGATTTTTCTCAAACACGAGGGGTAAAAGCAAGAAAGGGAAAGAAGTCCACAGCTCAAGGCCACACTCACCTTAGGTCCCCTCGTTCCCGGGCATCCATCCTCACCTGGGAGTCCAGGAAGACCCCGGGGGCCTCTTTCTCCCTATGGAATAAAAATATACCTGAAGACAATCATGCAACTGCCTCTGATCACCCAGCCAACTCAAACCAGCCACAACAACCATCAAAATACCACATGGTCCTTGCAGTTGCTTTTACAGCCACAAAGACCTGAGCACATCACCTTCAAAGCAATCAGACAACATTAATCTATCCACTGCTTGTACTGATGACCCCAAATCACACAGACCCAAACTATCTCTATTTTTGATCAATTCAGGTAAGCCACTTGGGCAAAACTTCAGAATTAGATAAAACAGAAGATCTCTCTCAACTCTTCTTTCAGACAGCTGAAATGGATGGAGGTTTCCTTGTGGTTCTACAAAGAACAAACCATTATTTAACTCTTCTCTTTAGGGGAAAGCCTACCCATTCCTAAGGTGTATAGACCCTCCTCTCCTGTGAAACTTTTTCTGTTGACCCCACCCAATTTCCCCTTCAGTATCCTTACAAGGTAGGCATACATCATAGGGAAATTTTTTTAAGTATCAGAATCTCCTGTTATAGTGTGAGCTGTGTTGAGATAAGGAAAATATTTCCTTTATATATCTCCCCATGTCTTGCCCCAAACACAGCATCCGACATACAATAAACATCCATTCAGGATCTGAAGAATGACTTAGCGAATGACATTAATAAATAGAACCTTTTCATCGCAGTCTTAGATAAGGAAGGGAATGGTAGATGACATGATCAAATATTAATTAGAAAGTACTGCATGTCACATGAGCTGTAATCAAATGTCTACATTTGTAACATCTAACTTTGACTTAATGAGGTTGCATAACTATATGAGCTGCTCTGAACAGCAAAAAGGCACATGTTACAGGGAGAAGAACTGTGGATCAAGAATGAAAAGGCCTGGATTTGAGTCTTAGTTCTGTTTCCACTCTGGTTTGTGAGCTTGGACAAGTACATGCTGCCATGAATCACAATTTCCACCATTTGTAAATGTGGATCTGGATAATATTGATGTTAACCGTCTCGCAGAACTACTATATGGAACATGTGAAATACTATCTTGGAAAAACTTCACAAATCATATGGATTGAACAAATGAGGTATTTTATACTTAACAGATAGCAAAAGATAATGAGAAAAGCACAGGTTCTGGCATCAGACAGACAAGTTTGGACACATTTTCAACACTCTCTATGTGACTTTAACAAATCTCTTACTCTGTGCATGAGTTTCTGCCTCCATTGACATGAGATTGATGTACTAATAGGGTTCTGCTAAAGATCAAACGTAATAATATATGGAAAATGCAGGTCTTGACCCACAGTAAATGCTAAATAATGTCTGTTTTCTCCCCAGTCTTCCCAAAATACCATCTGCATTTTTAGCTTCAACATATTGTGGATAATGTAATCCTGATGTATCTATTTATTGCACAGCACTGTACAGTGTTATCAATTGCAAATAATTGGTTGTCTTAATTAGAAAATAGTTGATATATATAAACAAATGCCTCTGACAAAGTAGGAACACCAAGGAAAAATTCCCAAACTTTTGTTTTTAATTAAAAAGAAGCCTGTTAGCATGGCTATTATCTTAAAAAATAGAAAATGAGAAGTGTTGGCAAGGATGTGGAGAAATTGGAACGCTTGTGTATTGTTAGTGGAAATGTTAAATGGTGCCACTGCAATGGAAAACAGTATGGCAGTTCCGCTAGAAATTAAAAATAGAATTACCATATTATAGAGGAATTCTACTTTGGGGTATACACCCAAAAGAATTGAAAGCAAGGTTCTGAAAATAAATTTGTACACCCATATTCATAGTAACATTATTCACAATAGCCAAGAGGTAGAACCAAAACAAGTGTCCATCAGCAGATAAGTGGATAAGCAAAATGGGTACAAACAAATGACTATTATTCAGCCTTAAAAGGGAAGAAAATTCTTTCTAGTACTCTGGGAGGTTGAGGCGAGTGGATTACTTCAGCTCAGGAGGTTGAGACCACACTGAGCAAGAGAAAAAATCTATCTCTACACAAAATAGAAAACTGAGCTGGGCATTGTGGTAGATGCCTGTAGTCACAGCTACTCCAGAGGCTGAGGCAGGAGGATCTCTTGAACCCAGGAGTTTGAGGTTGCTGTGATGCCATGGCACTCTACCAGGGCAACAGAGTGAGACTCTGTCTCAAAAAAAAAAAAAAAAAAAAGGAAGAAAATTCTGACTCATGATACATTGTCACAGATGACCCTTGAGGACATTACGCTAAGTAAGCCAGTCACAAAAATACAAATATTGTATGATTCCACTTACATGAGGTACCTAGAGGAGTCAAATTCATAAAGACGGTTTTCATAGAAGGGTGGTTGCTAGTGGCTGGGGGAAAAGGGAGTCCATGTTTAATGTATACAGAGTTCTACTTTTGCAAAATGAAAAGATTTCTGGAGGTGAATGGTGGTCATGGTTCCAAAAATGTGAATGTCCTTAATACCACTAAACTGTACACTTAAAAGTAGTTAAGATGGTAATTTTTATGGTATATGTATTCTGCCACAATTTAGAACAATTATGAACAATGTAGGGCGGCTCCTGGGGCTCAAAAGGGTAGGGCGCTGGTCTCATGTGCCAGAGGGGGCGGGTTTAAACCCAGCCCAGCTAAAAAAAAATAGCAGAAAAAAAGAACAATGTGAACAAAATGAAATAAACTCCCTTTTGTGACTTCTATTCCCAGTTTCTAAAGTTTCAGTTGCTATACATAAAAGATTAAGTATGTTTTCCCAAAGTTAGTCCTCAGGGGGGAAAAACGTAGTCTTAAATGTGAGTCCTCACAAGGTCTTCGCCGTTTCTCCTGTTTGAGAGTACTCTCTGCATTTCTTCACAGTGAACAGCATAGTACTGACACACGATCAGTATTAACTTGTAATATTCATGGAGTGCTATGGAGATCACCTACCAGATCAGTTCAGTGAAGAAATCCAACAGAAATCTATTTCAGATATTTGAGGGTGAAACCTCCCGATTATAAGTTTTGAATTCCATGCAAACAAGACTTTTAAAGTCACTTTCATAAGCAATAAAAGTCATGATCACACTGTGGCAACCATACGATATATTCCTATAAGAAAAGTGAGACAAAGGGGTTTGGGAGCTTTCAATAAAATTTGCTGTGACAGTCTTCCTAAATAGATTTAAAAGTGGTTTATCTTAATCCACTTAGGCAGAAGTGAACATAATATAGTCTAGAAAACGGGGAGAGACGTTTCCAAGAAGTAGCTCCAGTAAGGATGAAGAAACTGAGATAAAAACTACATGGGAAGAATTTTTAATGAAATAGTTTGATAAAATAGCAGAGAGGGGAAAAAAAGCAGTATGTCTAATTTAGTATATAATTATACCTAATAAAAGATTTTTAAATGCTTATGTATAACTAAACAAATTAAATATTATAAATAACATTTGTCTATTTCACCCACATCCCTCAAACCTTAAAAATTCCAATTGGGGGAAAAAACACTTTTTAGGATGTTCTCCTGAGGAAATGGGAATCGTCTTATATAGGGGCACATATGTTAAATTGTTTGAAGAACAAAATTTGGGCTTAATGTGTTTTTCATTAAACATTAGCTGTATCATGCTTAAAAATTGGCCTTTCATTTATTCACAGTTGTTACTTAAAGTTGTAAGTAATTACCATGACTTAATGGAAAGAGTAATACCACCAAAAGCTTTTCAACCGCTTGGCTGATTTAAATTATAAGAAACAGGAAAAATGAAATTATTTTATAAGAAATGCATATATAAAATGAGGAAACATATAAAATACTTAGCCCTATGTCTGGCATATACATATATAACGCTCTCAACAAATGTTAGAAGGTTTTGTTGCAAATTAAATAAATATTTTTTGTAATCTTAGATAATCCCACTTGGATCTCTAACTAAGGCTTTGATGTATAACCAATGTATAAGTTATTCTTTAAAACACTGAGATAAATTTTTTAAATATACAGAATTATTGAGTCTAGCAGGTTATATTTTCCAAAGCTGGACAACACTATTTCTCATTCAATATGCACTCGACCTTGCCTTGCCATTACCCAGAGAAGGAGTTTAATTTCCTTCCCCTTGATTCTGGTCTGGACTTGGTGACTGGCTTGCAATCAACAGAATGAGAAAGCCATGCTACTAGCTGACTTCTGAGGCTTGGCCAGAGCCTTGCTGGTTCGCCTTGGTTTCTGGGAACACTCACTGTGGGTCAGACCTTCCCTGTTGGAGTGCTCATTCTCAGGTCCAGCTCCACCTGTCCTCATCATTCCAACCCAGGCACACGATGTGGGACAGAATTGGCCACCTTAGCAGTGGAGAAAGACTAAAGCCCAGGACCATCTAGTTAACCCAGCTGAGACTCCAGAAAAGAATTGCCCTACTCTTTTTTGGTTTCCCTAGCCATGGTCTGTGAACATAACAAAATTATTATTTTACATCACTAGGTTGTGGGGGACTTGGGGAAGGAGCGGTTGGTTTTAGATAACTAGAACAATGAGTTAGTTCTTTGTCCTTTTTACATTTTCAATATGGACTTACAAATGTACAGGCCCCATTCTGAAACCAACCCAACTACACAGAGTTGACTCTGCTGCTGAGCAGACCAATTTGCCCTGCTCTTCAGGGAAATGACATGGAAAGCCATTCACAGGACAACACATTGTGAAGTCACCTTCTCTTGTGGGAAACACATTAAAAAGAAACTGAGACGACTATAGCACTCTGTCAAATGCAGTGCCCACTAGCCACAGAGGCTGTGGAACGCTTAAAATGGTCCAAAGTGATATGTGCTATGAGTGTAAAGTGACATTTAGAAGATGGGGTATTTTTTAAAAGTAAAGTGTCTCACTAATTCTTGTATTAGTTACAAATGAAATAATAGTATTTTAGATACATTGGGTTAAGTAAAACATGTTATTAAGGTTAACTTCACTTGAATTAAGGTAGCTACTGTAAAATTTAAAATTATAAAGCCACTTGCATTATATTAACAGCTCTGTACCAGGGAAATCTTTATAAAATATCTTGGTTTAAATGCCATGAAAGCTATGTTAACCAGTTTGTGAAAATATTTTAAATTGTATATAAAAGTAGCACATTGTACTCCATGATTGCATTAAAGTACAAGTGACGATTTAATAAAAGAAAAAACAAAACAAAACAAAATTTGTGGTTTCCTATTTAAATTAATTAGTCTCAGGATAATTCTCATATTATGCCATCATAATATGTGGTAAAAAGTCTTCCACAGAGTATTACTGTATGAATACTTTTTAAATAACTAAAGCTAATTAAATAAATATTAAATCATAAAAAATGGTTTGTTTTATGAAGACAAGGCAGTAGAGAAAAGGGACAAAATCATTTCTCATCCTAGACTGACAAAGTGTTGCTTATCCTATTTGTCTGAAACTAGAGCCAATGACCCTAATGGGTTGGATGGATCTTAACTCATTCTCCTCACTTTGGCTGGGCTCATTGACCCATCCGCCCAGCAGAAAAGATAAAATAACACTTGAAGGTCATTAAAAAACATCATAAAAACAGGAAGAAATATTTTTATTATTTCTAAACAAAATAGGGAAAATTCACCATTCACATTCCTGAAGTTGAGCAATTCTCCTATAAACATAATCAAAGAAATGGGTTGCCTTGTGTGGATCTCGACCGTTGCATTTTTCTCTAATTTCTGCTTACCATAGCAAAGAGAACACAGATACCAGTGGTTCGGAAAGTGTGGTCAAAGGCCCTTCATGTCCCTAATATCTTTTCAGAAGAGCCATTATTTTCCTAATTACACTGAAATGTTATTTTCTTCTTTTCCTCTTCTTCTCTCTCAAGTGTGTGGTAGAGTTTATAAGAGGCCACACTGCAAGTGACATCACAACAGACTGGATGCAGAGGCAGATATGCAAATCCAGCTGTTTTCTAATAAACTACATAGGTAAAACAATACCTATGAGTTGTCCTGTGGATGGCTTTTCACAGGAAAGATAGTTTTGGAAAACATAGTTTGTTTTTTTATTCTTTTGGAAACCATAGTTATTTTTCACAAAGGACTATGTCATGTACATGTATGTTAACTTTAGTGGGTTTTTAAATTTTGAAATAAGATAATAAATAAATAATTTTTTAAATTTTCACTTTAAATTTCTAATGCAGAAAACAGCAATAGATTGAAGCCACATAAAGACTTTTTAAGGGCCTCAAAAATTGTTGAGAGGGTAAAAGTTGAGGAATGGGGAAAATGGAGAGATGATATTCCGGGGCTCCGATGTCCGTTCGTGGTGACTATAGTTAATAATACTGTACTATAGACTGGAAATTTGATAAAAAAGTAGATCTTAAATGTTCTCATCTCCTCCAGAAAAGGTAACTATGTGGGTTGATGGACACATTAGCTGACTTGGTTGTAGTATCATTCCACAGTACGAACACTTATCAACTCATCACATTGTACATCTTAAATTATACAATGTGATCTGTCATTTACAGTGCAATAAAGCTGAGAGGGGAAAGAGTATAAAGGTATTCTGAGGCCAAAAAGTTTGAGAACCAGTGGTATATACACCAATCAACCTTGAAAGTAATTTTCCATAATTTAAAATTAACTGAAAACCATGGAGTTTTATATCCTTCTGTTGTTTATATTATGTAAAAAATATGGTCCCACTGCATCACAGTCCCTTCCCTCACGATGCTCTCTATAGCACATGCTTTCTCCCCTAATAGTCACGTGGTAGATAACTTCTGCTTGCCCATCATATTCCCAGTGGTTTGGCCAGGTGATTATGTGCTAACCATTGGTGATTAACTATAATTGCATCACCTTCTCAGCCACCCAGGAAGGCATGTGAGTGACCCATAATAAGAATGGTCTTAGATTCTCTTCTAAGTATTTTGTTAAACCACTTATAAACATGGGTAGCTTAGTAACAACAACAAATTACCTGCAGTTTATCTCATAATTCACAATTACTCATATGTGGCTGCACATTAGACACAAAACACTCACAAAGCATTTCAGTTGGTTCAAATTCACTGATTAAAAAATGCAACAGCCATACTTCATCATTAAACACCAACTAGGAACTATATCTTGAAGTGTATTTGTCCAACATTTGTTATAATAAATAGATATTTAAACCCGCTGTAAATGGCATAGCTGAGAAAAACTTTCATGACCTCAGTGTAATTAAGTATTGCTATCATTTGACCCATCTTACCACATCCTTTCCAAGAAAAAAGATTCAGTACTTACATGTCCACCTTCTTCACCAGGGTGACCAGGTAATCCATCAAAACCCAGCTCTCCCTGAGAAGATAAGAAATCAAAATAAATAACTTGGACTCTAAATTCTTTATTTCTCAAATCTATGAAAAAATTAAAATTGTTACTAATAGATCTCCTTTTCTCATTGAGTTGACATTTTATTGAGAATGTACTATTAGGCACAATGCTCAGAGATAGATAGAAACAAATATTCTTGGCCTACGTTACAGTGAAAATGGGAATACCAGTTTCTTAACGTCAGTACATTGAACTGACTATTCAGTTCAATGAATAGTACACTATTTTCATAATGTACTATTTCACCATAATGTACAATAGTACATTATTTCTAAAAAATGCCTTTTTGGATAAAAATCCAAACCAAGCCTAATTTCTAGTTAAAAGCTTAAGGAAAGCTATTACTCTAAAAGAGTGTTTGGACCTTGTTTTATGAAACATTTGTAAGCAAAGGTCTTTCTGCCCATATTACTAATGAATGTTTGCTTATTTCTGTATGACTCAGTTATCCAGTTTCTTCTTTTTTCAACTTCTTCTTACATATCTAAACACACAAACTATTTCCTCCCAAGAAAGTTTGGGCTTGCCATTTTATAACCAGATGTTTTTATTTAGTCTAAAAACTGGTCAATGTGCTCTGGAAAGCATATTTTATTTATGATCAACCAAGATATGAAAGTAGATGCAACAAACTACTGAATTCCCATAAACAGAAAGGGCAGAGAAGTCAAAAATTTTAAACATTGCCATCCTTGGCCTTGGAAGCAAGGTCACTGAGCAGCCAAAAATAAACAAATAAATAAATCGCATACATGTTAAGAAGTTCCCAAACATGGTTTCCTTATTCTGCAACCTGACATTAAAGAACAATATGAGGAGAGAAAATCTAATGCTAAGGTATAACTATAATTTGTTTTTTAAAGTAATTGTAAAGTTTTGTTTTAAAGTAATTATAACAATACTAGTCTAAATAAAAAAAAGATTTATCTCCAAAGCCACATAGAACTCATTCCAATTCCTCTGCGGTAAACCTTCCGGAGATAACATGTAAAACAATGGCCCAAAGTCAATGGTTTGACTCCACCTTCCATAAGGTCTGAGATTACACCCCCATCATAAAACTGTCCTCCTTGTGAGAATGGAACCTGACTAGCCCTGGATATCTGCAGACCATTTCTAATGAAGTGTTAAGTTGTAACTTTCCTATCAGTTAACCTGGAGTTACCAGAAATGCAAATTAACTGCTACATGAAACTAGTGATTATGTCTTTTGTCAGAGTTTGATGCTATAAAAAAGAATGCTCCATAGAAAGGAAAGAGGCACTTAACTCCTGTAAAGAAGCAGATTTTGGATAAGTGAGCATTTGTTACCTAAGTGATAAATTCTGTACAGTGGTAGAATTTGTGACATTATTTGCCAGATAAACATAAGTAGGCAGCATAATATGGTGGAAAGAATACAGGATTTGGAATCAGGTAGACACACAGAGTAAAATCCCAAAAGCATCTTCATAACTGCAATTTGGGGAAAGTGGCATTGCTCTCTGAGCCCCAATTTCACAAATATAAAATAACATCTACTCAAAGAGGGACTTGACCTAAAAAATGCAATCAATGTAACCTGGTTTCTTATACCCTCAATGAATCCCTAACATTAAAAAATTTTTTAAAAAAGAAAGAAAAAAAAATAACATCTACTCAAAGGTTTATTAAGAAGGTAAAGTTAGAAAATGTTAAATATATAACACAGATCCTGGTGTGCAGTGGTTACTGAAATATCATCTCTCTCCCTCCCCCTACCCACACCCAGCCAATTCTTACCTTCCTCCCAGGACTCCCAACATCACCTCTGTGCCCATCTTCTCCAAAACACTTTGCATACATATTGCAGCATGTTCTTTCTACAATTGTGTCCTGGAAAACAGAATCCATACCCGATACGATTTCCCTCATCTGTGTTAGCCTGCACCACATTATACACTAAGAAAACAAAATTCTCTCAATGTTTTTAAAATGATCGTAATTGGAAGGACCTACTGAAGGATGGTGTTCTTAAAAAGTACTTACAAGTTGCTTCAGTAAGACAGTTGGGAGGGATTGCAGTGTGATGCTCAAAGGCTGCCTATAGGCAAACCCTCTGCCAAACTCCAGCTCCTGGAGCTCTTCTAATTTAGGCACACCTTCCAGGCCAACGACTACAAGTCCAGACAATCCTTCAAAATTTCAACAGATGGGAGATTTATTAGATTTATTTGCATCTATTTTGAATGGTCTGTCTGTCTCAGTCCCAGATATGCACCCATCAAGCCATCATCCCATATCCTTCAATTGTCTTTTTTAAGACTGCATTTTTGTTAAAATCAAAATTAGTTCATGGTATGTCTCATTAAACATTTTAGTCTGAGGCTGAGCACGGTGGCTTGTGACTGTAATCCTAGCACTCTAGGAGGCCGAGATGGGTGGATCACCTGAGCTCACAGGTTTGAGACCAGCCTAAGCAAGAGCAAGACCCTGTCTCTAAAAATGGCCAGGCTTTGTCATGGGCACCTATAGTTCCTTATACTTGAGAGATTGAGGCAAGAGAATCACTTCAGCCCAAGAGTTTTACATCATTGCTGTAAGCTATGATGCCATGGTACTCTACCAAGGGCAACAAAGTAAGACTCTGTCTCAAAAAAAAAAAAAAAAAGAATTTAGTCTGATACCTTCTAATCCCACCAACTGAAAGTTAAGCAATTAAGTGGAACCACAAATGACCATCCTAGCTCTCTTATAGCTCCCATTTTGTCATGGTTTTCGACTCTTATTATATGACATTACTTCATTTTAAACCTATCCTTTGTGGTTTACTCTTAGAAATTGTGGCAGTCATTGTGGCTATTCACAAATATTCTGGCTCCCTTCTTAAAGGATAGGATTGCATTTCTTTGGGAAAGTTATAAACTCTCATTGAGCCTCAACTCCCTACCTGTAAAACATTATCTATCTTATGTAAGTTAAAAGTGGCCATATGGCTCACTCTGGACAATGAAACATGAGCAGGAGAGATGTGTGTCACTCCTGAGAGAAATTGTAAGAGGAATGTACTATTTGCCTTATTTCCTTTCTCCAACACAGCAAGTACAGCAGCACCTGTTGGGATAGACCTTCCTGGGGTCTTTGAGTGATGAGCAGAAGACATGAGATGAATACAGTCTCACTACTATAAGTCCCTGAGATGCTAAGGTTGTTATTGCTCCATAATCTGGCCCATCCATCTAATGTAGACATTAAAAAATCATCTGGATTTGTCCACAAAGTAGAGAAAAAATTAACAAGGACTCTGGAAATTCACATAGAAATCACAATGTTCATTGAATTTCAGAACAAATATTATTGTTAATAATTTGAACAGTAAATTCATGGCACAGATACAGAAATCAACTTTTTGTTACTGAAAACAGTTGCTTGGCAATGTGGTTAAAAGTTGTGTACATATGTATTTTTTTCCTTAGAGATAGGGTCTCTTTCTATCATTCTGGGTAGAGTGCAGTGGCACGATTATAGCTCGCTACAATCTCAAACTTTTGGGCTCAAATGATCCTACTGCCTCGGCCTCTCAAGTAGCTGGGACTTTAGGTGCACACCACCACACTCACTGTGCTTTTTAAACTTTTTTGCAGAGACAGGGTTGCCTTAGGTTACCCAGGCTGGTCTCAAACTCCTGTCCTTAGGGGCTCCTCTTGCCATAGCTTCCCAAAGTGCCATAGCTCAGGCCTGAGCCACCACATTCAGTCTCGTAGTCTTAATTATTCTTTAAAACTAAATTCCTGGATGAAATTTCCAGGTAGGCAAAGTTTACAGTCTTGTGTTGCATACTTCCAAATCCTTTTCAGAAAAGTTGCAACAATGTAAACTTCCAGTGGCAATCTATGCACTAAATTCAGTTGGAAGCAAGTTGTCATAAAAAATACTTCAGCACATCATTAACCAATGAAAAACATCATCCCCGGCAAAATATGTTGAATATATTCTACTGAGAAAGGAGAATGGTGTAGGGAACTTGAATAAGTCCAGCTGTTGGTTGTTCATTTTGAGTTTGCTGTAGAGCCTTTACCTGGCATAAAATGGGAAGAGTTAAAGCCACTATGTATGGGAGAGAACTAACACATGTCCATAACCAGCCAGCACACCCCTCCAGCAGCCCAGGCACAGCCTTGCATCCTCCTAGTATATTGGGTGACTTTTTCCAATTTCACAAAGGTCATATAGATTAGCAGAGGAACGCTTGGAGCTGGAGAAGGAAGAAGAATTGGAGAGCAAAGATGAGGGAAGATGGGGGAATCACAGAGCAAAAAGCAAAAAGCAATCTAGATTCAGGATGACCCCAGAGTTTAGTAAAAAATGACATATGGACCCCTGGTGGGCCTAAAAGTGCAAACGGCCCCTACTCATCTTTGAAGAGGTGTACCTTCAATCTCTCACCCTCAGAAGCAAGTCATGTCAGTCAGAAGACTCTTGGTCAGTGTTGGGGACTTTGAGGTAAGTGGTTTCTTAGCCTCAAACAATCCCCTGGCATCAGCCTCATGGGCACTGAGCTCCACCCATAGGCAGGCGCACAGGAAGCTCCGTAGGGCTGCAAGCCACCTGGCAAGCCAACAGAGAGTGTCAGCCCTGTGGGAGGAGTGAGGCCCCTCCATGCACTCACCTCTGCTGTGCAGAAGCTCTGATGTCCTCCTCAGTCTCTCTAAATTATCATCCAGTCCATCTGTAAATACTAAAAGGACCTGTTGTTTATGAAAGACAGGGGTGGGGAGAGCAGACAGGGAGGTACGAGGGAGGGGAGAGGGGAGGACAAATGGAGAAAGTAGATGCCATAAATTATATGTTTCTTTTCTTGTTTTTTTTTTTTTTTTTAGACAGAGTCTCACTGTGTTGCCCCTGGTAAAGTACTATGGCATCACAGCTCACAGCAAACTCCAACTCTTGGGCTTAAGAGATTCTCTTGCCTCTGCCTCCCAAGTAGCTAGGACTACAGGTGCCCACCACAACGCCCGGCTATTTGTTTTTGTTGGTGTTATAATTGCCATTGTTGTTTGGCAAGCCTGGGCTGGGTTTGAATCTGCCAGCTCCTGTATATGTGGCTGGCACCCTAGCTGTTGAGCTATAGGCACTGAGCCAAATTACACATTTCTTAAAAATACAAGAGTGAGTTTTTCTTGTAGTGCTCACCCTTTCACCCTGTTCCTTTTCACTCATTTATTTATCACGCATTCATTTTTATTTCAACCTCCCCCTCCCCATGAACAACAACAACAACAAAATTAACAGCCTTAACCCATTTACTTAAGAATATCTTCCAAAAATTCTTACAATATCCATCTTTATCAACACAAAAAATACAAAAATGTCAACAGAGGTGTGTGCATGCATGCAAAGTCCACACCATAGAGGAGGGAGGGAGAAAGAGATGTGGAGGGTGGTTATTGTTATGCTCTGTTACATTTTGGTAATACATTTTCCACCACTAAAATGTGTTTGCCCTTAAAAATTTTTAATTTCACACATGAATGATATTACCCAATAAGAAATCCATTGGGATGCATAATTAAAGGAAAAACTAAATGTAAGTTATAAAGTTTGGGGACATAATTTCCTAATAAACACCAAATGAAATCTTTCAATCTCTGTGGACTTTTGTGGGTATATTATTCATAGGCAGAAGGAAGAGAGGAAGAGTCTTGAGGGGTGGGCTGCTCTAGTAAGCCATTAGCTGTCACTAAAGACAGTTCAAGATGATTACCAAAAAATAACAAGCCTACTTTCAATGGCAATGAGTTACTATAAAAAGCTAAGGAGTCTTAGAGCACCTTCTAAGTTGTCTGTGTAATAAATATATGTTATGGAAAGAATTTGAATCACTAAACTGTGGACGTGTACTTTCTTATTTTATCCCTACCAGCACAGAAACTCTAAGGCTTAAAAATATATTTATCTTTGAATGAAAACAGATCTCTTGTTGGTTCTTATTGTCTAAGAGTATGGTTTTCCTCTGTGTAAGATCTCCAATGAAGAACAATTTAGTTGGCCTCTCTCACAAAAGTCTTCTGCACCCTACCCTTCCCGATGGTTCCCTAGTACAGGTTCTCAGCATTTATTACCTTTACTTTAGCAGAAGAGAGATTGATAGCATTATCTCCCAGGGATTGCAAAAAATTCACATCCAGATAGTTATTATTGGCCAAGAGCTTCTGGAAGATCTCATCACTGTATTGCTCAAAGCCTGAGTCATAGATAAGCTGTCCATTTGAGCCAGGAACCATGTAGCGGAACCTCGGGTTGATGTGACCAGGAATGCCACAACTGATGTTAGAAAGCAAGGCCAGCTGTTGCATCAGCTCTGGCAGTAACCTGAGAAGCTTGTTCTGCTGAACTTGCTTTGAAGGAGTAGAGATATCAATTCCAACAAATAAATCCATGTTGCATCCTTTGAAGGTAGGAAAGAGGAAATTAGTCACTTACAAATGCATAACTGAGCCCAGACAACTCTGAAAAATGTATCCCAATCCCCAGCCAACCCATAGAAATATAAGCTAAACAGTGGTGATTGTTTATGTATTGGGATTGTTTATTACAGAGCAAGAGCTAACTAATACAATACATACTGTTCTATCAGTTACAGAAGAGTATGTAGGTATAAGCTGAAATATTAATGGGCCTTCCCATTCTGGATAAGGCCTTCCCAGGAAAGCTCAGCTGATCCTATTTCCTCTACCTAAAGTGTCTTTTCCCATCCTCCCACTCCAATCTGGGTGACTCATACTTGTCCTGTCCTGCTCAGGTTAATCTACTTAATGCTCCTGTATGTCCACTGTTATTTACTCAACCTCTACCCCACTAAACAAGGACTCCTTGATATATCATAGAGACTGTTATCATCTAATTTTCCCATTGCCTAATACAGATGCTCATTAAGTGTTTGATAGATAAATGAAGAAAGGACTATAAATGAGCCTTGAGTCTCCTCCAGCAATCGCTGTAACTGTTTTTCTCTCCTCTCAACTTTTTTTCCTCATTCACCACCCATACATATGCCTCATTTTAGGGGCATGGGAGCATGTGAGGAACGGTCAGGAGAAAACTGCTCCCAATTTTCTTTTTTTTTTTTATTTTTATTAAATCATAGCTGTGTACATTAATGCAACCATGGGGTACAATGTGCTGGTTTTATGTACAATTTGAAATATTTTCATCAAACTGGTTAACATAGCCTTCACAGCATTTTCTTAGTTATTGTGTTTAGACATTTATATTCTACACCTAGTACATTTCACATGTACCTTTGTAAGATGCACCGTAGGTGTGGTCCCACCAATTACCCTTCCTCCATCTATCCTCCCTCCTCCCCTCTCTCCCTCTCTCCTTGCCCCTTCTTCTTGGGCTATAACTGGGTTATAGCTTTCATATGAAAGTTATAAATTGGTTTCATAGTAGTGCTCCCAATTTTCTATTTCTTCTGTCTGAAAAATGTTAAGCTTTCCTGGGAAGGTCTTATCCAGAATGAGAAGCCCATTAGTATTTCAGGTTATACCTACATACTCGTTCACAGGTAAGACCATCCACAAAATTCCACCAAGGATATAACTGTTCATGATCAGAGACACACAGGAGTCAGAACTGGGTTGAATGAATTAAAATGTAACTTAATCATAAAAGGGCATGATTGTTAACAACTTCTGAACAACAAGCATAATTAGGCCTGCCTGAGACAAGCTAAGACATACAGACATTTTCTCCTTCAACTATAACATATTGGAATATTTGGTTCAGAATCTATAAACTTGTATCAGAATCTGTGAAAACAGAACAGCACAGTTGGGAAGGCAATGTGGGGGGAAGTAAATATGTAGAGGATCCTTCTCTGGTGAAAAAGGTCACTGACAGTAGCTTAAGGACCTGAGATCCAGGACTGAGCCTTGAGATTTCAATTTCCTGGTTATTATATTTCATGCTACCTGGTAAGACATATTTCTGGCATTGCCAAAACAGAAAATGCCCTTTTCTCTTCCTTTCATATAAAATAGCTTGTGTGTGTGTTTGTTTGTTTTTTAAATCTATAGTTCAAATTCATGAAAATGAACTTTCACAAATGTAAATCCCATTCCTCTATTGGGCCTAATTTCCGAAAAGAGGAATTACCCTTCTGCGGTGTGGTATATTGTTCCAACATTTCTAATTTGCATTTTCCCCAGGAACATTTCCAGCTGGCTTTAGACTGTAATTGACAAATGCAAGGAGCAATTTCTTTTCTTATTAATGGAGAGGATTGAAACTTGCCAGGTAATCTCTAGGGTCTTTTTCAGCTTTATGATTCTAGAATTCCATAATTAATTAGGTTCCAGCCTTTATTAAATTGTCTAGCTAATTTCATCAAAAAAGTTAAAGACAAAGCATAGATGAACATAAATCCTAACTTACTACATGAACTGAAAAGAAAAGCTGCAATCCCATACCCCTTTTCTTCCCCAAAGTAGTGCCCACCTGTACATAAATAAAAATAGGACTCTGATACCTGAAGAATCTGAACTGCTTAATGTAGGACATCCCATAATACATGCTTATTTTAAAAATAATTATGCACATGCATTCTTTTTAAGTGATTTCCAAATTTAGTTAGGCTACTACAAAGTAGTTATATTCTTTAAACAGCATAAACAAAAATATTAATTTAGTGTTCTAGAAAATTAGACTTTAATGGTTTGATGGGATGCAGAGATCTCATCCTAGTCCTCCATAATTAGGCCTTACCCTCCAGAATAAAACCTGGCCCACACTGGGGCCCAGCTTCTCATAAGGAGGCTTCATATGTATATATAAAGCTTGGTGCCTGGACTTTGACACCACACTACTGGGGAGTACACACCCTGCCTCTATTACTTCCCATCTATGATTCTTACCCTTTCTCTTCCTTGGTTTTAAAATTTGAAAATTGGGTATCATGATAATAGCATCTGCTTCACATGAGATTGATATGAATACCTATATGAGATGAATGTGTACCATCTAATGTATTATGCTTCACTATACCATACAGATAGTACAGTATTTAGTACACAGACTCTAAAATCAGATGGGCTCAAGTTCTAAACTCAACTCTGCTATTAACTTAGGCCAAAGAACACAATTTTGCTGTGTCTTGGTTTCCTATCTATAAAATAGTATTTATTTCATAGGGTTCTATAAAGATTACGTATTTCAGCCAGGTATGGTGGTTCACACCTGTAATCCTAAAACTCTGAAAGGCCAAGGCAGGTGGATTGCTTGAGTTTACAAGTACAAGACCAGCCTGAGCAAAGCAAGACCCCATCTCTATTAAAAATAGAAAAACTAGCCAAGTGTAATGGTGCACATTGGTTGTACCAGATACTCAGGAAGCTAAGGCAAGAGGATTGCTCAAGCCCAAGAGTTTGAGGTTGCTATGAGCTACGATGCCATGGCATTCTACCCAGGGCAACAAAGTAAGACTCTGCTTCAAAAAAAAAAAGAAAGAAAGAAAAGAAAAGATTATATGTTTCAATATATGAAAGTCCATGGAACACTTCCTCCCTTCCCACCATTCAGAAAAGCACCATACAAAGTTTAGTAGCTGTGCTATAGAATCTTACCCCAGGTGGGTACCTGGTGGAGTCTTCCATGAAGACCTTCACTGGGTCAATTCCCCCCTGAAATGCAAGTCTTGGGGAAAGAAGAGCAGAAAAAGAGACTCAGACTGTCAAGAGGAAGAACAGTAGTTCATGTGGCCCTTGATGTTTGGGATAAAAGCTTAACAATACAAACTGGGATTAAGGACAGCCTCAGCCACATGGAAGCAGATTGACAATGGAGTGGAGACACCATTATGGAGCCTCATAGAAAAGACAGTGTATTCTATTCTATAAGAGAGAGTGTCTAACTGATAATATTCCCTGCTTCTATTTCCTTTCAGACATGCCCAAACCTTCAGGGACTTGTCCTTACACATTCCAGTCTGGTTTTGTCTATGCTATAGAAATAAAGGTAGGAGTTGTAAGGACTTTATGAAGATAGAGTTCTGAGATGGTCCAGACTCCAAGAAGCCAAAATGGTGACAACCACAGGAAAGATTTTAAAAATCCCCAGGAGAAGGTCAGGAGTTCAGATCGTATGGGGTTATCTCCTCCTCTCCTCCTTGCCCAGCTGGAAAGATCAGTTTTATTTTATTACGTGAGCAAATGAGATCCCTTAAGGCCACCAACAATGAACTTATGGATCAAATAACAAATTGTCACTCACCTTGCGGACTGCAGATCTTCTGAAGCATTTCCTTTTCCAGGTCCTGTAGGTACTCAAAATTTATGTCATGGTACACTCTGTCCTTATCATTAGTGATCTCCAAAAGCTGAGATATTTTGGCTTCTCCCACCCCAATGGCAAAAATAATTATGTTTCTGTCCCTGAGGGCCTTGGCTGGGATGGCTACATTATCCTGGGCAAGCCCATCAGTGATCACAATCAAATATTGGTGAACACTGGGTCTCCCTCCTCTTGAACTGTCAAAAAAAGGTAGAGTGAAATTCAGGGCTTTCCCAGTGCGGGTGCCATCATTCATCTGCTGAACCTTAGAGATGGCTTTGCAAATGTCCTCCCTTGAAAAGTACTGGTTGAGTCTGAATTCTTCCTGAGGAGTTGAGCTGAACTGCAAAAGACCAATCTGAATTTCATCAGCACCAATATTATATTGGTTCACCATTCTCTCCATGAATCCTTTCATCTTTTCAAATTCTTCGGGGGAGATGGATTCTGAGCCATCTATCAGGAAGATAATGTCAGCTTTTGTATTCTTACAGGCTGGGGGAAAAGGGAACAAAACAGAACATTCATTAAGAGTCTGAAACAAATTAAGTACAAGTCCCCAAGGACAGTCTGGGGTGGGATATACACAACATGAAACAATATTTTAAAAGGGAGTGGAAGAGGAATTCAATGAGGCAAAGAACAAATTTTCCACAAGTCAGCACAGACTAGTCTCAAAATAAGACATAGCTATATGGTAAACATATGAAATGTGACCATCTTTGTTTGCTAGGTCATGGTCACTTTGAATATGTTCAATACTCAGTTAACAACTAGGGAATCTAGGCTTAAAGAATGAAGTTCATCCAAATAGATTAGACTCATATGCTTGGGTGGGGGAGGTAAGGAGGGAAGAGATTGAAGAAAAAAATTCTTACTGTCTGAGAAGCAGATGTCCCGTATCACTTCTTTTTGGATGTTCTTCAATAAATCAAACTCATTCACGAAAAAATTCCTATCTTCAGCTATTTCCTTAAGCTCCTCAATGTTAGCTCCTCTTACTCCAATAGCATAAATGATGACTCCACGGTTCCTCAATCTTTCTGCAGCCTCAGCCACAGAGTCTGAAGATTGACCATCAGTGATGACTATGAGATATTGAGTAACATTGATCCGGGCAGTGTCTACAAAGATCTGAATCATGTTACCCAGGGCCTCACCTGTTGTGGTGCCACCTCCCCCCTGCTGGATGGCATCAATGGCTGCCTTCAGCCCTGCCGCACTAGAATACTGGCTGAGGATAAATTTACTTTTAATTTCATCTGAGTATTGAACAACTCCAAACTGTACTCTGTCAGGCCCGATCTGGAACATCTTTATCACTTCATTCATGAATACCTTCATTTCAAGAAAATCTTCCGGGTAGATACTTCCAGATCCATCAATAAGGAAGTAAATATCTGCCTTTTCAATATGTACACAATCTAGAGAATGAGAAACAGCAAAAACTCATTAGAACAGAGTCTGAGACAGTATACACCCAAAGCTCCAGAACCCAACCTCCGCCTGTCTTCCCTTTGCCCTCAGGATTCCTTTAAAAGCACTTGAGACTATGCCTAAGGGTCGTCTTTGGCCAGGAGCATGATCAGGCTGCACCCTGAGCAGACCAGAAAGCCCTGGAGTGAGTTCGAAGCATCCTCTAACCAATAAGGGGAAGAAGTTGGTGGACAAACACCCCAGCTCCCTTGCTCTTTGTGTAGCACAACTGTGAGGTGAATCCTACAGTTTCCCGGAGGCCCCAGCTGCCTGCAGCAATAGCCTGTAAGTTACCCCTCATTCTGTATTGACTGAAGTCCACAAGGTGAATGACACCTTCCCTTCCCATTCTTGAATCCCACACCCCTACAAATGTCCCCAAGGATCACCACATAGATAAATCATTTGCATCCAAACTCTTATCTCAAATATATAAACAATTCTATGCTCCTATGAACAATAAAACACAAATATAGTCTAGTACAGGGGTAGAGGGAGGCAGGAGAGGGAAAGGGGGAGTGGGGAGGCCGACTGGCAGAAGGAGGGAGGGCATGAGGCTGGATCTCACCTAACGTGCACATTGTGAGGGTGTATAACACACCCCCTGGGCGAAGGGCTCTTTTACAACTGGAACTTGACTCTAGAAATGAGAACAATGTAACCTAAAACTTTGTACCCTCATATTAATTTGAAATAAAAATGGGAAAACTGGAAAAAAAAAAAACCTCTTATCTCAGAGTCCATTTCTGATAAACCCCATTTAAGACGCCACATAAATAAAACTTTACTTTTCTCAAGTGGGGATGTTGAGAAGCAAGTAGAAGTAAAATCAGACTGCATTTGAAACTGTCACATGAATTGTCTTGGCATGCATCATTCCTGCCTCATGTCCAAGTCATACTTTTTAAGTACATGGGCAAAAAAGTGCACTTTCTGAAATTTCATTTAATTAATTTAAATAATTTGACTTAAAATAATTCAAAACTCTAAGTGAGTCTGACTTAAATGAGTCACTTTGTATTAAAGTCTAGACTCCAGACGGCAAAATGGTTCTACAGTTAGATTCCGTCTCCACCACCTACTAGCAGGCTTGGCCCCCTTCCATATCAATTTGCTAATCTGTCAAACCAGGATCTTAACACCTACTCAATGAGTTTATTGTGAGGATTAAACAAGATCATGTAAACACAGAAAAGCTGAGTATTAAAAATGTAGGGTTAAGATTATCTAGTGTTTTATTTTTTATCACTGAGAAGATTCCTCAAAAAGAAATGAAATATACTTTTCTCCTTGGCCCTTTCAAAAAGGGCAACCCAGTCTTATGTTCTGAGTCTCTGGGTTCCCTGGACCCAGGGGAAAATTAAGAGCCTTTTCATTTTCCTGGCTGAAAGGGAAGTGGTCTGGAGTGGGAATTGGGCTCCCTTGTTCAGGCCCTCATTCATGGGGCATACTTATCCTAAAAATAATTTGTTTCCCTAAATAAAATTCAAATTTAATTTAGTGTCCTATATTTCTTCTGGCAACCCTACTCCAGAGGGACATGTATTGAAAAGGAGTGTAGCTTAGAGGGGTAGAGAGAGGAGTGATCTATCCCTATATACAGTAAGTGTTTTTTGAATCCTGGAGAGTGAAGGAAAAACTAAAGAACAAAAGGCAGAAACTTGAACTTTGATGGAACCTAGCTTCCTGTACCTAGCAGACAGGTACATGGCTGCCTGGAGTCAGAGTAAAGGACCACAGTGCAGGGAAACCATCTCTGCAGCCAGGCCCCCTATAACCGGGACCCAAAGATCTTCCACTATGACCCAGGGCCTCTGCAGTGTCCAGGGGAGCCAAAGGCCCTGAACCTTCCTGGCACTGTACCTTCTTGCCAATTTTAGCCAATAAAGATATTAGGAGGAGGAAAGAGAGAAAGAAAATATACCTTCTATGCTGGATGCTACTGAGCATTCATGTCTACTACACACACAAAGGGCCTCACAGACTAGCTGACACATGCAAATGACCACTGAATGGGAGATATTAGATATTATGCTCATGGTGATCATTCAGGACAGAATTCAGCTAAAATCATCACAGCTTCCATGGACCGCTAAGCTGCCCAGCCCCCTCCTAAGACTTGGGGCTAATTTTCCTGAATCTGAGTTTCTTCTTAGTTACTATGCAGTCTGAGAAAGAAACCAACTCTCAGCTTTTCATGCTGTTTTTTTATTTTATTTTATTTTATTTTTCATGCTGTTTGTGAGTTAGTGGGGCTCCTTTTCTCTCCTTCTTTGCAGAATATAGTCAAAGGCTATACAAGGAAATGAAACTAATATTTAATGATTTTTGTTTCTCATTCCCTGAATGGAGAAAGGTACTAAGAATACGGGTTAAAGAGAAAGATAGGGATTTATTTCAATATGTCAAATTTCTAGACCTCAGCACAAGTAATCAGGAGATTACAAGATTGCTTAGTGTTTGGTTTAAAAAAATAAAAAGCTCTGTGATTTTCTCCTGAAGATATAATCACAGCCTTGAATTTTAAGTCAATTATGTATATTTCAATGATTCTAATTTAAATCTACGATACTAATTTGAATCTAAGAAATATTAGCATGGGTGTATAAAAATAGACAAGTAGCCAAAGATTTTTTGACAGCCAGTAAGTGGCAAATTTCAGATTTAAAATTCAGGTACTTTTTATGCTGAAGTGCATATACTTAACCATTTTTTTTTCTAATTTTTTAAAATACATGTACAGTAGGAACTCTTCCAACCAGCCTCCACTCATGTGACTCACCAAAAAGAAAAAAGAAAAATGATGACCTCTCTTACACCTGAAAAACAGGAATGATTCTCTCACAAAACATTAAATGCCAGATGTACTATTTTGCTTAGTGGAAGAATAAGCTTACCAAGATGGAGGTGGTTTCCTCCACAGTCTGTTTATGACGGTTTTGTTATTATAAATATACAATTCATCAAACTGTGCAAATCAACCAGATGCAAATGTGAACAAAAAGAAGTTTATTGCATGGTTGAAAACCAGGTTAACCGCTTAGAAAAGACTTAATAAAGGCAAGTTGTCAAAAAAATTGTTGGCATATTAGATTGCACTACAAAAGATTGTATTTTTTGTCAATCAGTAAGTCAGTCAGTAAGAATTTCTGCACTTGAATTGTTTCAAACGTGGCTAAGTCCTCTCCCCACTTTAAAGAAACTGAAACTGGAAGTTATAGGTAATATTCTTTCGGGTGGTTTACAAAGAAAATACACACAAGTCCAATCAGCAGGGCTCATACTCAAAGAAGCCTTAGCCCTACACCAAAAGACTGGCAAATCAATGTTTATTTATATGTAATAAGTTAAAATTTTAAAACCTCAAGCATCTTTGTATTTTTTTTTTTGAAGTAGTTCCCTGCTTTAAATGACTTAAGAATTGCTCAATCCTTACTCAGTTCCCTAGGCTTCTATTATAAATACACTCCTTTGTCATTCTGCTAGCAGGGATGAGGGGGAGACAGGAAGAGCTAGGGATGTTCACCTTTTACTTCAGATTCTTTTGCATGCTTGGAATCAACAACAACAACAAAAAAAGGAATTTTAAAGTTTTAGGGTTTTATTTTTTTTTTAACAAATTGACTCCAAAATCTGTTCTCTGTTGAGGGGTAGGGAAGATGAGCATAATCAAATCAGAAAAAGGCCTCCTACCTTCTTCATGGTCCATCCCAGAAACAGAAACTGTGCTGACTACAATCTCAGGGCAAAGATGGTGTGTAAGCTTTCTTTCCACTACGGAGAGTTGCAGAAAGGATTCCAGAAGGATGGCATGCTTCCGAGGAGGATATGATGCTATCTTCTCCAGGTCCTTACTGCCTGAGGCATGCTGGGGGCCCACTGCGTAGATGGTGACCCCTGCCTTCCGAAGGCGAGATGCGGGTCTGGACACGTTGTCTTGGGAGAAGCCTTCCGTGATGACCACAGCTATCTGCTGTACACCTTGGTCAGACCGGCTGCCCTTCTCCTGAATGAAAACCTCTTTTCTTAGGAAATCCAAAGCAGCACCAGTGTTTGCCCCCCGTTTTTTTCCCCGGTAGGTTAATTTGTCCAAATGCTTCAAGATTGCTGCTGGATTCTGAAACATATCCAGAGAAAATTCAAGACATGGTTCCTCATTGTAAAAGACCAGGCCAATTCTCACAGCATTGGAATGAGTGTTTAGGGAGCTGACAGTGGTCTTTAGGAAATTGATGACGTGTTGGAAATTGGCTTGCCTAACTCTGCTAAATTCCTCAATGAGGAACACTAGGTCAGCCGGGATAGCAGTTGGACATGCTGTAAACAAACAAAGTCAAAAAGAAGAGCTTCAACATGAGAACAGGGTAAAAAAGACAACAGTCCTCCAAAAGTTCTATTTTAATGTATTTTGTATACTACCATAATATATTTATTGTCATAAATTACAATTATGTATTATACTAACTTACATTTTAGAATTTAGTAGAAGCCTTAATTTGATACCATGGCCAAAGAATACCACTGGGTTCACAACTATTTCAAAATTTCTCACATGGAAGTGTATTTTTATCACTTGCAAAATATATAAATACATGATTATCCACAATATAGTCCCTTAAGACCATTTCTCAATTCATCTGAGACTGAACTAGTTTTTCTTTCATTTTTCTATTTCCAAGAGACCCTGAAAATAAATACTCTCTTTTATAGACCTGAAACCTCCTTGATTTAAAACTTCCCCCTCTCTCATGGTAAAAGATGAAAATAACAAATTGTGGCTATTAATTTCAGCACCTTTCTCTGATAAATGTCATGTCATTTTAATAGAGGCAACGTGAAATGCTGCAAGTTCCTATGAAAAAATCTTTATCCAAACATTGGGCTGGTTGGCTGTTTCATTTTGCTATACAAGAACCTTCCCTCCAACCTGCCTCAGATGAAGGAATGAAACATAAACTCCCTGCCAAAAGGAATCCAGATACCTCTTTCCCTATTTGAGCAGTGCCCAACATAGGGAAACCCTCTATATCCACATACCAACAAGGTCCAGATCTGCTTTGACTCATGAAAAAAGAAACTTCCCTCCAGAGGGCCAAAACCACACTGAAACCACTGTATAGACCACTGAATATTGAAAAACAAGGTTAAGGGACAATAGAATAACCTTTTGACTTTTCTTTGGTCTTTCCTTGTCCTGAAACTTCCTGTGGTCATATTTTATAAAGGACTAAAATTCAATCGTATATTTAAAAAGTGGCTGTTGTCCATGATTTTTGCCAGTCTAGAACACCTTCTCTAAAAACTCCAAACACCTTTGACCTCCCCCTTCCTTCATGTGCTGGAACCAAGTGCTCTTATTCTCCTTTCAAGTTGTCTCCAGGATGTATCTTCTTTCCTCACCATCAGGGACACCCCTGGACTAGGCCCAGACATCTTCCCTATGCAGCCAGGTGACGGCTCAGTGTGAAAGTCTTTCTGCATCTTAGGCGCCATATAGGATCCAGCCTGCCCACTGAAGGCTTCCTTAAAGACCACGCTGGTCATGTCATTTTTCTTGATTAAAATCCTGATTCCTTCTCATGCCTTTGGGACTCCATAATCAGGTCTATCCTACCCAATTTAATATCATCTCTACTTTTAAACTCTCCCTGTGAATCAAATTGGCTTCATTTTTTCACTTTCTTCCACATTCATCCAGACCATTCCTACTTTTTTACACCCTTACCAGGAGTGTGGACCCCTAACCTAGCTCTTTCCCTTGCCAGGAGTGTCTTCCTCCCTTCTCCCTATATGTTAAAATAATACTCATTAATAAAGGACTGACACAGTTATCTTATATATGTTTGTCTTTTCTGTCCATAAAATTGCAAGGATCCCAAGGTCTAGTTATTGATTGGTCTGGGAAGAACTGTGGCAACTCAGAGAAAGAAGAAAATGATCACTTCTAGTTGTGAGGATCAAGGGATCCTTCACCAAGAGGATAACTTAAGAAGTGAAGAGTAAATTTTGACTGCAGGCATTCCAGGCTGATCATACAGTGCATTCAACAGTAGAGATAGAGGTGGGAAAGCATGACATATGCACAGCAAATGATGAGTAGCTCAGCTTGGCTGGAGAATAGAATATATAAAAAGACTTAGCAGAAGGTAAGTTTCAGTGGTTTTCAGACAGCAGTGTGGTACCCATCTCCAAAGGATATTTTTGAAATATATGGAGGTGTTTTAAATTGCCATAATGATTCAGGGATGCTACTGGCCAGGTAGCAGGGATGTTAAACCACACTTTCACAGGACAATCCTACACTATGAATTTTCCTATGCCAAACACCACTAGCATGGCTTTTAAGTGTCTTAAATGCCAACCTGAGGAAGGACTTTAATTAATCTCTGAGGAGAAGACTGGAAAATATGCATTGTAGTTTGAAAATATTACTGTTCAGAAATATTCTCTCCTTACTGCTCATTTCTATAGGAATAATGTATTTTTCTACTTTACTGATGTTAACATAGCCTGTTTTGATCAATGAAATGTTAGCAGATGATGCAACAGAGGTCTCAGAAACGTCTACACTATCGAGTTTCTCTCTTCACCTCTGCTATTACCATGGGAAGAATATGCCCAGATTAGCCTGATGACCCCAGGAGGAAGAAGAGAGATATGTGGAGCACAGCCAAGCCTAGATCAACCAACCCCCAGCCAAATCCCAAGTAGCCCAGCCAACATCAGCTATCCCTCAGCAGGTCTGTGAGCTTAAATGATCTCTTTTAGCCACAGACTGTGCAGATGGTTTGCTACATAACATCATTATGACCCTGAGTAATGAATATGAGGTATGTACCTAAAGCATCCCACACCTCCTCTTCTTCCCTATCCAGGCGTGCTAGTACCCCAGGATTAAGGAATCAAGAATATCTCCTTCTCTCCTTTCCCCAGAATTTCCTCTTATGCTGAGATTTCCCAGTGGTCCAAATATCCAAGTACCAAACTTTACCTTCTGCTGGCCTCTCCTGGGCTTCAATCCTGATCCCTGGCTGTCCAGTCCCTTGGATCACCATGTTGACATCCTGTGTTATCCATTCAACTCCATCACTTCTCTTTATCTCAAATACGAGTTGTGGGGACTCCAGCCCTTCCAGTTCTCTCCTGCCAATGTCTTGGACACCCACAAATATGACTTTCACACCTTTCTCCTTCAGTGTCTGTGCAGCATCCCGGACCTCATC
Source organism: Otolemur garnettii (assembly GCF_000181295.1). NCBI lineage: Eukaryota > Metazoa > Chordata > Mammalia > Primates > Galagidae > Otolemur > Otolemur garnettii. The sequence continues at coordinate 32,587,958 of NW_003852397.1, forward strand.
CTCAGATTTGCCTGAGGTAATGACCACCACATACTGAGGGATGCCTTGGAGAAACCGGCTTTCTGCTTTCTCCTGGAAGAAGGTTCGATAAAGGTATTGCAGAGCTTTGCCTGTCCGTCTGGAACCACCCCGAGGCACAAAGTTCTCATGGATGTGAAGTATCATCTCATCCTGGGCCTTGTAGGTATTGAGCAAAAACTCAGTGTGACCTTGATCACCATACTGAGCCAGCCCAATCTGGTACTTGTCCCTGCCAACGTCCAGCATGCCAACCACTCTGGTGATGAAATTCCGCATCACCTGGAAGCTGTCCCATGATGTGTTCTGAGAAGTGTCAGCAAGAAAAACCACATCTGCATAGGCCTTACTGAGTTCTGAAAATAGAGAAGGATGAGGCAAAAAAGACACAGAGGAGAGAGTAAAACAAATCAAGGCTTCATGAGAATTTAATACAAGATAGTTTTCTGGGGGCAATATGAGAAGGAGAATTCCTATGTTTATACCACCTTATATACATTGCACCTCCCCCACCTCTACATGGGACTGTATTACAAGGGCTGCTGCCTTTGTTTTGATTATTCTCCTTCACCAAATGGAGGAGGTAAGGAAAGTTGATGATTGCTGTGCAGTTACTTTGTGATAGAGTTTTTTACATAAAATTTTACATTAAATCAGTTTTTTTCTGATTTAATCTTTCTAAGCCATTCTACAAGACACATGTTGTCACCTTGCACAGAAGAGAAAACTGAAGCAAAGAAGTGAAGCCACTTGTCCACGTTCAGATAACTAGAAAGTGGCAAAGGCAAGATTAGAAAACAGAGCTTCTGGGTTTCAAAACCCATGTGGTTTCCTTTGTACAACATGGTAAGGTGTTTTTCCCTTTTTGTCCTACCCATAAGAACTCCATCTAGCCTTCAGCTCAGATGTCCCTTCCTCTAGGAAGTCTCCCCAGGTTTTCTAGTGATGGTGGGCATCCCTTCGCCCTCCTACCACACCCAGGCCACTCTGACTCAAACTGCAGTGAAGTAGCTTGGTTAGGATGTTGGGTTTGAACACAGCTTCTTACCTTTTATTTTGCCCTCTACTGCTGGGCACAAAGTCTGAAGAATACTTCCTGAAAAATGCTGCAGGATGTTGAAGTTTTCAATGTTGAAGAGAAACTTCTCAAATGGCTCACTGGCTATTTTTTGCAGCTCCTGGACATCCTGGACATTGACTCCTACCACATACACAACAACTCCATCTTCTTTCAAATGATCAGCTGCCTCCTGGACCTCATCATTTGACTCCCCATCTGTCACCAGGATAACTATTTGAGGAACTCTGTCCTTGGCCCGACTGCCAGTTGCCTCAGTCAAATAGTTAGTCCTGATAAATTCCAGGGCACTCCCTGTGTTGGTGCCTCCTGTGTGGTAGGGCAGATTCTGTATATGCTCCAAAACCATGCTCTTCAGAGGGTACTGGTTCAGCTGAAAGGCTGGATAGATGTTATCACTGTACTGGATGAGTCCCACTTGGACTTGGTCACTGCTGATGTCAAGCCCCAAGATAGCAGAGTAAAGGAAGTTCTTAACTTTCTGGAAGTTCTGGGGCCCAATGCTGGTTGAGCTGTCCACCAGGAATACAATATCTGCCAGATCTGCTTCTCTGCAAGCTGTAAGAGAGAGGGCAAAAGGGATGAGAGTCACTGAGTCTTTATTGCTCAAAATGCTTATGAACCAATGGAGGTGGTTTATTAAACTGCTTAGAACTAAGGAGAAAAAGACAGTAATGGCAGCAGCCTATATTCATACTACTCTCACTGCAAATGATGGTGTGCTCACAGAAGGGACATCACCCATGCCTTTACTTCCCTCCACTCCATCATCTTCTAAGGCTTCAGATATGCTCTGCTGTCACTCCTGATCTTGAAATGCACTTGGACAATCCTTTCACTTTTATTAAGAAGAAAAGCACTTCAGTAAATTTAGCAGCACACTGAGAAAAGAAATGCCTTCTTCCCAATAAGAGTAGGCCTTCAGCCTCCTGTCTTTTGACAATGAAGCCTCATCTCTAGGATGTGCGGGCACCAACAGGTCAGAGAGCTGAATATAACCTGTGTTCCTCGGTACATCTCATTGCAGCGCTGCAGTTCTGTCACTTAGGAGCCCTGTGACCTATTTGTCACTCAACTCTTTGAGATTTAATTTTATTCTCTGCAGCTCTGAAATCTTTACAACAACTCTTATAACTTTACAAGGTTGTGTTGAGGATAAAATAGGACAATCTACTGTAGCTGAAAACATCAGCACTCTGCCTGGGTCTTTGTGGTGTTCTTTTCACCATTTCTGTGCACTGCTCTTTGGGAGACTTCCCTCTAGCTACTGGAGCTACTATTTTTTTCACAATATATAAAAGCCCAGATCCTTGCTTGACCCAGATTCAGAGTCCAGACAACTCTGTAGCATAACATACACTCTTGAGTTCCCCTGCAGGATCGGGCTAAACTCCTTGTGGAGCTTTTGCCTGAGATCATGCCCTTCTTACTTGACTCTTTCTTACCCCTGACTGGGAGCAATTCCTTAGCAAACTGCATGTATCCAAATCCTTATCTCAGGCTCTGCTTCTAGGGAACACAACCTAACACACCTGCTCTACTGGACTTGGATTGCTCTAAAAGATCTGGGATCAAGGTCCTAGATCTGCCATCCACTTGTATTACCTTTGGCCTCTGAAAAATGCAAATAATAATGTTAATTACTCTAGGTATCTAACAAAGTGAGACAACAGCTCAGATAGCAATGTAAACAAGTTTTGAAAACTAGTTCTAGAAAAGTTCACTTGTACCCTTGTTAGACAGATATATAGGTGATCTTTCCGGTCACCCTCCCACCACCTAGCCGCCCTTCTCCCCTCTCCTTCCCCACCCCCTCCCCATATTCTTGGGCTAGAATTAAGTTGTATCTTTCATTTGAGAGCTATAAATTAATTTCATAAAAGGGCTGTGTACATTGGATACTTTTTCTTCCATTCCTGTGATACTTTGCTAAGAAGAACATTTTCCAGTTCCATCCATGTAAACATGAAGGAGGTAAAGTCTTCGTTTTTCTTTAGGGCTGCATAGTATTCCATGATTATAATGGATAGTTAAGGTTGGAATCATTGCTCTTAGGATTTTGTTGCCCATTAAATACTGGACTATGTGCCATCCCACCTCTGCCCTCTCTCTCACTTAGCAAATTTTATGAGTGGATCGAGTCACTTAACCTGCTTAGGTCTAATATCTTTCTTTATAAAATGCCACAGGCAGTGTCATAGGGTAAATTCTGCTGGAAGCCAACGTAAGGAAAAGAGTCCAGAGAAAAGAAATATTACATGCTTCTAGTAGCAATCAAATACCCAGGTAGCCTGGTACTGCTGGGAGTACTAAAGTGTGAATTACAGTTCAAGGTTGGTCATAGCAGAGGGAAAAGAAGCAAGGTTTTTGTGCTTGAACACAAAAATTGACTATGCAGGGGATGGGAGAGGAGATAGTGGAGATATCCTAAGAACTCCCTGTGCTTCCAGAAACTCCAACAGATGAGGGGCTGCATTGCCAAGGGCAACGCTGTGAAGATCACAGGTATGAACTCTTATCAGAAAAGCACCCAGAAGCTGGGGGATGGGTGCACAAAGCTAGAATAAGGGACAGTAGGTTTATCCCTGTGGGAATCCAGCCACCGTTGTCTGCAACAGTCCCCTCAGGAAGGAAAGAAAGTGCAGAATGGTGGTGTTGAACCAAAAGATCTCTAAGCTCTTTTCTAGATTAAAAATGAATAAATTGATAAAACTGAAAAAAAAAAGAAAACTATATGGTGCCACACAGTGGTAATTGTTAATACTCTGTATATAAAACCCCTTTGAGTGTTATACAGAAGTAAGGTATATAATATTTATTTGTCCATGAAAATGCAATATTACCACCACACACTTGCTGCATTAATGGGTCAAAAGTTTTAGCATTTCTTCTAATTCACCTACCTTGTATAGAAATGCCAAAATAATGAATAATTCACAAAGGCTTCAGCCTCTTGTGGGTTTTAATAGAGGCCACGAGCATTTTCCTCTTCCTGTGCTCAAAGTTGTATACTTTATTGTGGAGTTTAGTGACTAATTTATATAAGGAATTTTTACCAGTTTATGTCCAGCCACCAAATGAAGTACAGAGTGGATGACATGATCATCACAGGTAATGACAAGTAATAATGGGTAATGCTATGGGCACCTCTGGCTGATGAGGCACAGTGCCAAGCACTTTACTTGTACAATTTTGCTTAGTGCTTTCGAAAACTCTCTGAGATGGAGTATTGTTCTCCTATGAAGAAAATTTAAATTCAGAGAGGCAAAGTGACCTCTGCTAAGATGACAGAAAATAGAGAACTGGGATTTGAATCCAGATCTTTCTTTTCCCTAAATTTATATCCTTATCCAGCACATTATACCAACACATGGCCAATAAAATAAGCACAGGTTCTGGCCGGGTGTGGTGCTTCACACCTGTAATCCTAGCACTTGGAGAGGTCAAGGCAGGAGGAGCCCATGAGCTCAAGAGTTTGAGATCAGCCTGAGCAAGAGGGAGACCCCAGCTCTACTAAAAATAGAAAACTCAGCTGGGCATTGTGGTGGGCATCTGTAGTCCCAGCTACTTGGGAAACTGAGGCAGGAAGAGCACTTGAGCCCAGAAATTTGAGCTTGTAGTGAACAAGACTGATGCCATGGACTCTAGCCTGGGCCACAGAGTGAGACTCTGTCTCAAAAAAAAAAAAAAAACAAAAACAAAAACAAACTTCTTGGGGATCTACTGCCCGTCTCCCCTCTGTCCTAGCAAAATGGGAACAATTTTATTCTAGGAAAAAATAAACTTTCATTTAGAAGTGGACTTATACT
>NW_003852397.1:32592882-32597133 GCF_000181295.1 Otolemur garnettii
CACTTGAGCCCAGAAATTTGAGCTTGTAGTGAACAAGCTTACAGCAAGGATCTCGCGCCTGGGCCACAGAGTGAGACTCTGTCTCAAAAAAAAAAAAAAAACAAAAACAAAAACAGATTTCCTGGGGGATCTACTGCCCGTCTCCCCTCTGTCCTAGCAAAATGGGAACAATTTTATTCTAGGAAAAAATAAACTTTCATTTAGAAGTGGACTTATACTACATTGTATATAGAAGCAGCATCTGGCCCACAGGATTTACAAAAAGAGCTGATAAATCTTTGGCCAGTGACTGGAGAGGAGCATAGAGTACAGATACTCGAGTGAAATTTTACTTCCATATTAAACATGCACACATGGAAAATAAAAAGGATGGTGGGAAGAATGAACAAGAGATAAAGCTTTGAGTTTCGTGACTTCCACATCAGGAATAAAAAGGAACCTGTACCTGGAGACACGTGGTCAACAAGTTGAGCTGCCTTTGCCAAAGTATCACAGAGCTCCTGCTGTAGCTTATGGGCAAGACTGCTCAGACCAGGGAAGTTGGGAACAAAGAAGGTGAAATTCTTCTGAGGACCACTGGCAATCTCCCTGAGCTCCGCCCTCACGGCATCTCTGACACCAACAGCATACAGCAGAATGCCTGCCCTCTTAAATGCCTCAGCGGGTCCTCGGACATAGTCCTCGGCTGGGCCACTGCTGATCACCACTGCGATCTGAGGCACCCTTTGGCTTGCCCGGCTCCCTGCTGCTTCCTGGAAGTGGTGATCTAGAATGAACTGCAGGGCCAGGCCCATCTTCTTGCCCCCAGGCTTAAACCGAAACCCCTGAATGTGTCTCAACATGTCGCCTTTGCGGTGGTAGGTGGAAAGCAGGAACTCCGAACGGGGCACATCACTGTACTGGGCCAGACCCACACGGATGGTGTCTCTGCTGATATTGAAGCTGTTTATCAGGATGTTTAAGAAGGTCTTCACACTGCGGGCATGTTGGGGGTTGGTGCTGGTGTCCACCAGAAACACGACATCTCCCACAGAGGCCTCTCTGCAGACTGGGAAAGAGAGTCATGGGAAGATAAAACATTACTAAATTGACACCTACTGGCTGGAATTCCATTTCTGTCGATTCAGTGCCTTTACTGTCTACAGATGTACCTACATGGCTCTCTCCCTGGCTGCCGTCAGCCTCTTTCATGCATAGTTTGGTCCCTGGCTTTCCCATGGGTGTGGCTTACATGTGCCTTGCTACTCCCTGAGCTCAAGCTTCTGTACAGCTTCTGCTCCCAACACTGCTACAATCCTGGGAGCCAGCATCTCAATGGTGGCCAGACCCGCTGGTACCTGACCTGGGGCTATCCTTCAGTATAGAAGGGAATAGATGCCAAGTGGCTGCAGAACTTAAGCAAATCTCTAATCCCTCTGCTTCTCATATTGTGTCACTCCAGACTACAGGACTGACCAGGTGACTTGTTCTCCTTCAACTCAAACTTTGCTTTTCTGTGACAAGAAGCACAGTGTGTACCAAGCACAGGGCACATGTGGACCAAAAGAAGAAGAGGAGATTATGATCAATCTATTTCTCTGCGACCTCCATGATTTCTCCCCCCACTGCAATCTCATTACCTGGGGTGGTGGGAGGAGAACATAAATTAGTGATGAGAAGGGAAACAAAAGCAGAAACCAGCTACAAATGTTTTTAGGTTAAAGTAGCAGAAAAATCAAAGAATGATAACCTCATATTTGTTAAACACATCTTGCACTTGGTTTGTGCCAGGAGGTTTAAAACACTGACATGCACCGGCCCTGAGCTAGCCTCAAGCCTTGTCTCCCAGCCCTCTTCCCCTGAGCTCTCCCTGCCCTGTCTCCGCAGCCTCGTCTCCCTGCCCTCTGTCTTTCCCTCTTCCAGGCCCTCTAGTCCAGCCTCTCCAATTTTCCATGTTCCCACTTACCATTGCCCTTTAACACACCCCTCTTCCTTCCTAATTTCTCTCTCTTTTTTTTTGTAAATTCCCATATAACCAAGTTCTTTTATCTTGATTTATAATGTAACATTCATTAGTGTGCTTATTTGATTAATGGCAATTTCCTCAACTAGACTCCAAGCTCCGTGGGAATAGATAAACATATCTTCTATTGGTTTGTTCACCACACAAGTATCTAGCAGGCAGCAGACACTCAAAAAATATTTGAGGAAGGAAGAAATAGAGGAAAGGAAGGAGGGGAGAGATCGCACTTATAAAGATGGAAATCTTGTACATGAATGGGAACAAGGGAGATATGTTAGCGCTGGAAATAGTCCTGTGAGACTAATCCAAGGAGACTACACAAGGCAGCACTGTAGCTACTAGATACATAGGACAGTTGAGCATTAAAATATAACTAGCATGGGGTGGTGCCTGTGGCTCAAGGATTAGGGCACTGGCCCCATATACCGGAGGTGGCAGGTTCAAACCTGGTCCCGGCCAAAAAACTACAAAAAATAAAATAAAATAAAAAATATATATAACTAGCATGACTGAGAAACTGGATTTTACATTTTACTGGATTTTGATTCAATTTAGATAGTCACCTGTGGCTAGGGGCCACTGTGTTGGATGGCACGAGTATAGAATAAGGAATCCAATCCAAACATCTCACAGAGAAGGAAAATAAGACCTGCACAAGCAGAGTAATCATAAATTTATTCAGAGAGCCAGAATTCACTCAGGAACCAGGTCTCCTGACATCTAGCTCATGCTCTGAACGGCTGTAAGTTTAAATTTAAAATCCACATACAGAAAGCAAAAACAAAAGAAGAGTTTGAACAGAATGGACTGGGAGAAGTTGGTATAATCTGGCTAAATCCATTTGTCACCTCTGGATTCCTGAGTCCCACCTCTCAAATGTTTGCCTAATCTTGGTCATAAAGCCAATTAGAGCCTGATCGTGGAAAAGGCAGTTGATGAACCTCAGCTCCTTTAAGCTTTATTTCCCTGTGGCCCTCCAAATGCAACCTTATTGGGAGGAGACGATTCGGTGACTGTTCCAGCGATGGTTTGTCCCCTTAACATCTCTTTCCAGAGTGATCAAATGCAGGTCAGGAAATGCTCCCCTTATCTTTCCAATCAGAAGAAACCTCATAGCTGTAGAATATTTTTCAAGCAAGTAGGTTTGTGTCCCATCACGTGCAGCTTGAGCCATGTATACCATTTTCACGCATTGTCACTTTATTAACCCCTCCACTAGTTCTTTGTGGTTTCAGAGGATGTTTGAAACATGAAAAGATTATCACACCTTCTGCTCACAAGTGAGGGGAACCAGAGCCAAAAGGAAAATTGGGAGAGCTTCATGTTCCCCTCTCCCCCAAAAAATAAATCTGTGTAATTATATCTGAATATTTAAACCTCAATATTGTCTCAGTGGGACTGGAGGCTACTCAAACAATCTTCTGTTGATGAGTCTTTCATCTTGAAAAGTCCTATCCATCTATTAAAATAACAATCACCAAAAAATCACAGAGGCGTCACTAGCATTCTGTGTAACTATTCATCTTGTGATGACAATTACCCCTCAGAACAGCTCAGCTAAAGAGAAAAGGCAGAATGCATAATAGGCTCTTGTTTACAAAAGCATTTGAGAGCCTGATAACACAGTACTTTTTAAGGTCTATTTTGGAGGGCTAAGCATTGAAAAAAATCAAATGCCAGCCATTCATTCAAAGTTTCCACATTCTGCCTAAATTCTCCTTCAAGGAGTCACTTCCCTTTTGTTAATGATGAAATTCTTGTAATATTTTCTTTTAAGATTGTCACTGCCACTGTTTCTGGCAAGGTAACTGTTTTTGGCTTAAAGAATCCCATGCATTACCAGTCCTCTGTGATTTGATGAGGCCAAAACTAGTTGCAAAGAAGATGATCCCCCAAAATGTCTTCCAAGTCTCCATCCTAGATGTATACCTAGAGAGAAAAAGGAACCTTGTAATTTACAAAATATGCCTTCATACACTTAAAATAGGTGCATTGCATTGTATTTAATTATATCTCAACAAAGTAGTTTTTAGGCTCGGCACCCTACCACAGTGGTTACAGCACCAGCCACATACACTGAGGCTGGCAGGTTCGAACCTGGCCTGGGCCAGCTAAACAACAATGACAACTGCAACAGAAAATAGTCAGGTGTTGTGGCGGGCACCTATAGTCCCAGCTACTTGGGAGGCTGAGACAAGAGAATTGCTTAAGCCCAAGAGTTTGAGGTTGCTGTGAGCTGTGATGCCACA